>NC_090443.1:752712530-753015560 GCF_031143425.1 Pleurodeles waltl | reverse complement strand
GGCCTGAGGCGCCTGGGGCGAAGGTGATGCCCACCCTCCTGGGTGAGCGGGCACGGGCAACTCGCTGAGGGGATACTGGGAGGGCGGTGCTGGTATGGGGGTGGCGGCTGTACCTGTAGATGTGGGGGGCACAGATGTTGCCACCACCACAAGGGAGCTCCCATCAGAGGACGAGTCCATGTCGCTGGTCTCAGCTCCTGTCTCCGCCGTGGAGCTCCCCTCGCCCTCTGTCCCACTGGTGAATTCAGACTCCGTAGTGTCGCCCTCCAGGGCCATGTGGGATGCAGCTCCCTCGTGCTCCGGTGCCACTGCTCCTCCGCCTGATGATGCTAATGCACACAAGAACAGGGAGACCACAAAAAGGGGGGGAAGACAGAAGAAAGACATGTTGAGTGCATGGATTACCACTACCGTTGGCGGACACGACAGACACAGAAGCCCCCTGCACTACGCCGCGCTCTTGGGCTCCACTGTTCAATTCCTGGGAAATGGCCTACAAGGCTATGGACGACATCTGCACACATAGATGACACAAGGGCACGACTAGGTGTACTTGGCACTCTACAGAAGTGGGATGGGGTGCCACATGGCCTGCCTTACGGAGGGGCTTTGCCTACAGAACTCGCCCTGGCCTAGAGAAACCCACAGCCCACCTCCCCCACCCAGACCCCTCCACTGTGCGCAAAGTCAGCAGAATACGAGTGTACTCACCCCCTTGTGGCTGCTTTGATGCCCTCAAGCGCCCATCCAACTCCGGGTAGGCCACCGCCAGGATCCTGAACATCAGGGGGGTCATGGTGCGATAGGCACCCCTCCCACATTGGGAGGCCATCCCCAGCTGAGCCTCCGCCGTCTTCTTGATCCAGCAGCGAATGAATTCCCATCTTTTCCGGTAGTGGATGCTCCGTCTGTGGTAGACCCCCAGGGTCCGGACGTCCTTGGCGACGGCACGCCAAATATCTTTTTTTTGGTGGGCGCTGACCTACATGAAATGTACAGGGGAAAAAGAGAAGTTATTACCAACTGTACCGTCAAACTGATTGGTCCCCATCCCTACCCTTGCCATGTGGCACATGCATTCACTGTCTTTCATGCATGCAGCACTCTCCCCCCTTCCTTCTTACATCCAGCCCTCTCCACAAAGGCATAGCCCATACAACATGCTCCCTATGTACTTACCTGTTTGTCTGGAGGACCGTAGAGTAGCGTGTTCTGGGGGAGGACCCCATCCATGAGCTTCTCCAACTCCTCCGATGTGAAGGCAGGGGCCCTTTCCCCAGACACTCGAGCCATTGTCTCTTCCAGAACGAGGTCACAGCAGAACTTGCAGTGTAGGTCCTCTCCTGTCGAAGATCAGGTATCGAGTGAATGAACAGATAGAAAATGAAGGTCACGTCCGCGGCAGTTCGTACTGTCACCGCCGGCGTACATCGTTATTGGCTCCTGGGATCCATTGGGTCCAATGTTAACCAATGCAACATTGCGCCGCTGTCTTCGACCGCCTACTGTGACGGTGTACAACGCCAGCGCAGTTACCTCACATCCCATTGTCACACTTTAGAGGTCAGGCAGCCGCCATTTCAGGGCCCCACATGACTTCATTTCCAACTGCGTCACACATACCTAGGCCTAGACTCAACACACATACAGGCCACCTTTTGTGTATGATTGGTGTTCTGGGTAAACTGTGGGTACGTACCTCTGATTTGTTTGACTCTGTGCTCGCTGTTGTCCTTCATAGGCACCGTCCGCTGGGACACGTGAGGAGATGGCAGCATCCTCCGGTGTACTGACCGTTGGTGGACCTGTCGACAATGGAGGAGCGACATTTGATTATTACATACAGGCTTGAACGTGCCACAATCCAGGAACTGTGTACCCAGTTGGAGCAAGACCTGATGCCAGCAATCCGCCATCCCACAGGAATCCCCCCTCAAGTGCAGGTGCTGTCAGTGCTCCATTTCCTTGCAAGTGGGTCTTTTCAAACAACAGTGGCCATAGCATCAGGGATGTCCCAGCCTATGTTTTCCAACGTATTGTCCAGAGTGTTGTCTGCCCTTCGGAAACACATGCGGAGCTACATCGTTTTCCCTCAGGTGGAGGATTTGCCTACAGTGAAAGGGGATTTCTATGCCCTGGGACACATCCCCAACATCATAGGTGCCATTGCTGGGACTCATGTGGCTTTGGTCCCCCCCACAGGAGTGAACAGGTGTATAGAAACCGGAAGAGTTATCATTCTATGAATGTACAGATGGTATGTTTGGCAGACCAGTACATCTCCCATGTGAATGCCAAGTTCCCTGACTCAGTGCATGACTCCTACATCCTGCGGAATAGCAGCATCCCTTATGTGATGGGTCAACTCAGAGGCACCGTGTGTGGCTATTAGGTGAGCACCTGGAGGCAAGTCAGTGGGAATGGTTGTCTGGGTCTGGGGATATCCCTCCAGGTTAGTGCGTGTCTAACAGTTGTCCCTCACCATTTGCAGGTGACTCTGGTTACCCCAACCTGTCATGGCTACTGACCCCAGTGAGGAATCCCAGGACAAGGAAAAGGGTAGAGGAACGCTACAATGAGGCCCATGGGTGAACTAGGAGGGTGATCGAGCGGACCTTCGGCCTCCTGAAGGCCAGGTTCCGGTGCCTCCATATGACAGGTGGATCCCTATTCTACTCACCAAAGAAGGTGTGCCAGGCCATCGTGGCCTGCTGTATGCTTCATAACTTGGCTTTGCGACGACAGGTGCCTTTTCTGCAGGAGGATGGTCCAGATGGCGGTGTTGTTGAAGCTGTGGAGCCTGTGGACAGTGAAGACGAGGAAGCAGAAGACATGACCAACAGGGACTCAGTGATCCAGCAATAATTCCAGTGAGACACAGGTAAGAGTACAGACCTGCTTACTACATGTACTTTAACACTACTACCTCTCTACTGTCTGTCGTTTTCACCCAGTGTATGGTCACTGAGTTGTCACTTTCCCTTACGATTTCACAGATGTGGGTCCCACTGTGTAACATCTGCTTAGATTCCTCATGGACTAGAGCTGTGTGACATAGGTATGTTGACATTACAATTGAAAAAGCATTTTGTCACTGTAATTGCTAATACAATATTTCAAAATCACAGACAGACTCCAGATTGTTTTGTGCTTTGAGTGTGTTTATTTAAGTGCTCAATATTGGAGGGTGTTGTAAAATGGTGAGGGGTGATGGTGGAGGAATGTCCATGGCAGAGTCCAAACTATTAGTCTCACAGGTGCATTGCCCAAATGGGCATAGGAAGTGGAGCTGGGGCAGTTAAAGTATGGACAGGGTGACAAAGTGGGACAGTAGGATGACAATCAGGGTGGTCTCATTTCTTGGCGGGGGTCTTGGCATCGTGCTCTGTCTTTGTCCTGGATCTCAGTGACCATTTGCGGGGGGTTCTCCCTCTGCAGGGGGTGGGATGCTGGTGTGGTGGTCCTGTGGCACGGCATCCTGTCCACTAGCGCTGGCGGAGGTGGTGGGCAGTTCATCGTCCATGCTAGTGTCAGAGGCCCCTTGTAGTGCCACAGTGTCCCTCCTGGTGTTGAGTACTTCCTTCAGCACCCCTACGATGGTGCCCAGGGTGGAGCTGATGGTTCTGAGTTCCTCCCTGAAACCCATATACTGTTCCTCCTGCAGACGCTGGGTCTCCTGAAACTTGGCCAGTACCGTTGCCATCGTCTCCTGTGAGTGGTGGTATGCTCCCATGATGGAGGAGAGGGCCTCGTGGAGAGTGGGTTCCCTTGCCCTGTCTGCCCCCTGTCGCACAGCAGCCCTCCCAGTTCCCCTGTGTTCCTGGGCCTCCGTCCCCTGGACCGTGTGCCACTACCACTGCCCCCAGGTCCCTGTTGTTGTTGGGGTGGTGGGTTATCCTGGGTTCCCTGTAGTGGTGGACACACTGCTGATTGACGTGTCCTGGGGATGGAGATATGGGCCCGCTGGGTGGGTGCTGTGCTGGTGTTTCCAGAGGGGGGAATGTCTGTGGTGGCCTGTGACTGGGTGAGGGGAACCGATTGTCCCGAGGTCCCCGATGGGCCGGGCTGGTCATCTAGATCCAGTTGGACAGAGGTGCTGTCATCACTGTGGGCCTCTTCTGTTGGTGGTGTTGACATGTGTGGACCCTCCTGTCCGGTGACGTTGGGTAGGGGTCCTGCAGGGGTATAAAAGGATGGTTATTACATCTGTGTGTGTCATGGTTTGCAATGGGTGGGTGACCGTGTACCCCCGTGCTTGCATTCCTGTGTGGGACCTTGTGTGAGGATGGTTTAGGGGGTTGTATGGGTATGTGCAGTGGCCACGCTTTAGTGATGGGTGTCCATGCTTTGTTGTTGCATGCAGGGCTTGGTGTTGGGATGGGTGGTTTGTGATGTTGGGACATATGTGAGGAGTTGGGTTGCTGGGGGTGAGGGTGAGGGTCGGGGTATGTGATGGCATGCAGGTAGGGTGGGGGATGTATTAAGATTTGTCTCACCAGAGTCCATTCCTCCACCTACTCCTGCGAGGCCCTCAGGATGCAGAATCGCCAAGACCTGCTCCTCCCATGTTGTTAGTTGTGGGGGAGGAGGTGGGGGTCCGCCGCCAGTCGGCTGAACCACCAGGTGTTGTCTTGAGACCACGGAACGCACCTTCCCCCGTAGGTCGTTCCACCTCTTCCTGATGTCCTCCCTATTTCTTGGGTGCTGTCCCACTGCATTGACCCTGTCCACTATTCTTCGCCATAGCTCCATCTTCCTTGCAATTGAGGTGTGCTGCACCTGTGCTCCGAATAGCTGTGGC
The DNA here is from genome assembly GCF_031143425.1 of Pleurodeles waltl. Classification (NCBI taxonomy): domain Eukaryota; kingdom Metazoa; phylum Chordata; class Amphibia; order Caudata; family Salamandridae; genus Pleurodeles; species Pleurodeles waltl. Next base: position 753,010,759 of record NC_090443.1, on the reverse strand, counting down.
TCTACCCAGACGATTTCCTCCAGCATGACCCTGAGCTCCTCCTCCGAGAACCTGGGGTGTCTTTGTTGTGCCATGGGGTGGTGTAGGTGATGTGTGGGGTGGAGTGTGTGGTGTTAACTGTGCTTATATGTAGTGGTGTGTTGTTTGAGGTTCTTGGAAGCTCTGTGGGTGATGGTGTTGTGTGCCTGTGGATGCTGTTGTTCTTGCTGGTGCTATCTCTCTCTGGCCTTCTTTCAGAATTTTTGGTCGTGGGGGTTTGTGGGTGATGTGGGTGTGTGTTTTATATTGTAATAGGTGTGTGGGAGTGGTGTGTGTATGTGTATCAGGTGTGTGTATTTTGATTTGTCCAATGTGGCTGTGTTTTATAAGAGTGTGTGTACTTTGAGCGCAGCGGTGTGTACCGCCAATGGAATACCGCGGTTGAAAGACCGCCGAGTGGATTCGTGTGTCGTGATAGTGTGGGCGTATTTCTGTTGGCGTGACGGTGTCGGTTTTGTTTTCGCCAGTTTATCACTGACCTTTGGTGTGGCGGACTTGTGTGGGTGTCTGAATTTTGGCAGATTCCGAAATGTGGGTCATAATAGCTGTGGCGGAATTCCGTGGCCGCGGCGGTGTGTTGGCGGTCTTCTGCACAGCGGTAAACGGCTTTTACCGCCAATGTTGTAATGACCGCCTATATCTCCTTTTGGAGTTTTTCGGATGTGGAGAATCTTCTCTCTGACTTTGTCTGTCTTTATTTTGTTTATCCTAGCATTGTTTTAAAACCCTCTTGGGTGGTACTCGGAATTACATGCTTTTTCGGTTTGACTCCCAAACTATCCTGTTCTACACTAGTATAGGTGTTGGAAAAAAAATTCGGTAGTTGAAACTCCTGTTTCAACTTTGGTATCTCCAAGAGCTGCTGGTGTATAACCAGCGCTACCGCTTCACCTTTAATGCTACTTACTGTTATTGAGGAGACTGTATCAAAGTTACGCATCAGTTTAATCCCCAACTCCACGGCTGCAGCAGCCCCGTGCTCATTTTGAATCTGTTTTCACACTTCTGGTAAATTGGCAAGTGTCAGGGTACCGTGCTTGGTGGTATAAATTGCAGCAAAGACTGTACCCTATCTGTTGCAGTGGTCCACTAAGGGAACCATTCTGAATAGCAAGCACGTTGTGAGAATACTATGTGTATTTTGGGCTCCCATATGGGGAAACACTGCTTTTAACTGATTTGTTTTTTGTGCTATCCATAACGGAATAATTTCAAGTTCTGTGGGTGCTTTGCCCATGATAGAATGTATTGTTTGTTGGTTAATCCCAGTAGCAGCCAATTGGTGACCAGCTGCTGCAGCCCGTGCTGGGGCAGTGTTCAAGGTCCGCATAGTGAATTGTACTAGTCATCTGTAAAGTTGTATTAGCTCATTATAGAGTGTGCGTATGTCAGCTACTTGTGTAACCTGTAAGCCAGGATGCGCTGGTATGTGGCAAACATAGGCCACGTTGGTCCGTCATTACTTAAAGGACCTAATCACACAGGTTGTATTACATGTAGTAGGGCACCATTAAACCAATGTTGATGTTCCTGATAGCAAAGAGGTATCTCTAGATGCTGATATGCTCAGTACCACTGTGGTATGTTTGCATTTGGTGTGTGTGAAATGTGTATGTTGTAGTGTCTTCCTCAGAAAAGGTAACCCAGGAATAGAATGTTTCTGCCTGGTAAGCTTCATGAGCTTCCACAATAAATGGGACATCCCCACCCTCATCTGTTAAGCCATGGGCTACTAAATGTTTTGTTAAAGCATGTCTGACATTTTTTTAAATGTCTATGGCAGTTGCCATGCTGAGTAATGGGTGCAGAGGTAGAACACCAATTATGGAGAACGTCCTTTTAAGAGTTAAAGCTTGAACAACCTACAGCCTAGTTAGGTGCTCCCTATTCAGCTGAGGAGGATTAACTCCAAGACCACGGACATCTCCGTATAAGGGTACTTAGGGTACCTGTTGTGTGCAAGACAGAGATACTCAGAATATCTGTTAATTAGTGCCAAAACACCATCTTTGGTGGTGCCATGTTGTCGTTGGACTCTCGCTTTTAGCCAAAGCTGCTGGCTTAGGGATGACAGCACTTTTGTTTGTAGACAACTATGTCACTCCTACAACAAGTCACAACTGTCGGCCCAATCCTCCTGGCTCACAAGCAGTACCTCACCAAAAACCAAAACACTAAAAGAAGATTTCTGGCAGCCTTTATGCATGGACTCTAGAGTGTGACATCTCAGGGAGTTGTGGTGGAAACGGAAGATACCTGTTTCTAACATTAGCAACAAGTCTCAGTCACACACAGGCAATAAAGGAGATGCAGGAGAGTTTTCAATAAGTTTATCAAAAAGACTGAATTCTATGATAAAATGCCTGAGCTGCAATGATTATGATAACGAATAGTGAAAGAAGCATGATTGTAAAAATGAGATCTGTGAACATGAAGACCCCCACCATCTTGTAATGTTATAAAAATGTGAACTCCCTAGCATGAAGAACCTAATCTCAAACCTAATGAGAGCTAGGTGTGACAAACCTAGTCTGCCAGTACCAAGTCCATGAGAAGCGCACCCGAAACCTTCCGAACTTGGAATGAGGTTTAGGTCAGACTCCGTTGGGAGACGAAGGCCGAATCTGCAGTATAGATGGTGTCAATGGTAGGAATCCCACTGATAACCTTGCCTGTGTAAGATGCATTTACGAAGATCTTGTCGGACCCCTGACATAGGTATGTTCCTAAACAATAGATAAGGGGACAGGCTAGTGGCTTCTATTATGTAAACAATTCCCATCAAAAGTACATTATGTTCCTATAACACATAAGTGGGAAAGGGACATAGGCCCACATTATGACCCTGGAGGTCTTCTGACTGCCAAGGTCACGGAGGCGGTTTCACCGCAGACGGACTGGCAGTAAAGACCACCACATTAGGAGTGTGGTAGGTTAGACTCTGCCAACCCGCCACATCCCCGCCTGTGATGTTAGGAGTTGGCTTTAGACCAGTGTTTCCAAGGCGGTAGCACCACGACGCAAACCCTGGCGGAAAGGCTAGCAGTGACAGGAAATTTCTTTGCTGTCACCGGCAGATGACTCCCCACCCTCCTTCAAACCCAGTACCCTGCCCCTCCATACCAGAACCCCACTCGCTCACCCCCCTCTTAGTACAGCACCCACACCCCTATCAGAACAGCACCCCCTCCCACACCCCACCATCAGATCAGCACCCCTTCACATGCCCACCAGAACAGGACCTCTTCCGTCTACCGCTCTTCCTAGTACACCACCCCAACACCCCCTCCCCGCATACACACACATGTACACAGAACCCCACACACACCCCACATTCACCCATTCAGGGCCGGTGGTGGAACCACCCCAGCACCTCTGACCGCCAGCACAACTACTGGAGGATTTCCTCCCAAAATGTGGCAGAAATCCTTCAGTACTCGTGATATGGTGGGCAGAAGACTGCCAGCACTGACTGTCCTCTGGCACCATGCAGCTTTGGCGGTCTTGTGAAAAGACCACCAAAGACGTAATGAGTGCCAAAATGTGAACACCTATGTACATCACTTGATTTTGTTGATTTTGATGCAGATAGTGAAGTGAGTGTGCGCCTTCACAGAGTGGCACTGATAATGCAAATCAAAACATTGCTCTAACTCTAAACGAAGGAAGTCATCTTAAAAGAAATAATGAAATAAATAGGCTAAGACAGAGCAGGCTTTGAGGCTGTGGGGGAGACCGATGGGCCTCCCTCATGACAATAATTAATTTAGCACGGGGAGGTGGTGGTCCCTGGGGCTGCAGGTGGGCCAGGTGCCCCCATTGCACTGCAATAAAAGAATGCCAGATGTGCACTTTTTTTATTGCCAAATCCCAAAGATTGACTGTCTCGGAAATTTCTAGTTCTGTTCTGAGTTCCACTTAATCCCTAACTTCAAATTCCAGTGGCCCTTTCCCATTTGAAATCAGACCGGATATGGCAAGTGGGGCCCGAAGCCCCCAAAAGAGAAGGCAAGGGAGAGAAAACGAGCAGCATATAGAGGCTTTATTGAGACCCTCTGGGGGTCTAGTGGCGGAGCTGCCTGGATGCAGTTAATGGCCTTGGCAGGGCAAGGCTCAGCCCTTCTGCCCAGAGCAGATGGTGACAGCTGTCTGTGTGGGTGGGTGGGGGCACTTCTGCAAAGTGAAGGTCAGGGTAGGCCCTACCTTCTCTGTCAAACTTCGGATCCTTTGGCCCTCAGATGAAGGCCCCATCATCTTATCCCCCATTCTGCCTTATTTAATAGGGAAGGGAACTCTTCAGATTGTTCTGCAGCCAGTCGTAAGGAGTCAGGAGGGACCAGATCCTATGAGAAATCAACACAGTCTCTCAGAAGGAGGAGGAGGGGAGAGTGGAGAGGAGATTCCGGTGCAGACTTCAAACGGTCATTCTTTTGACGAGGAACAAACAGTGAGCCTGAATTGCAGAGATAATAATGCATCATGAACATAAGCCGGAATCACCCCGATTGCGCCAATGGTGCTGCTTCTTCAGTGCAAACCCGCCAGTTTCCAGCTGGTAAGAAGTGGGACTTGGCAGCATTCTGCCGCAAAAGGATCTCCATGGAATTTCACTGAGTTTTTAGATACCTCCGCAGAACTCCACCGAGTACAACTCTGTGAGCTCCGCCCACCCCTACTTTCTAGCTGCCGTCATGCAATTGAGGGAACAATGTGTAGGGGTTGTAGCCAATACAAAGAATCGTTAGACCATGTTGTGTGTCTCGACCCAACTCTGTTGGATGAGAGCAAAATCAGACTCCGATGACAGTGGAAGATTTGGGGACTATGCACTTGTTGGCAGGCTATTATTGCATCTCTCCACCCAGACACAGCACTTTAAACATCTTGCTGACTAAATTCACCTCTTTTGCATATAAAAGGCTAAGTGATCGAGATGCTCCATTGGGGGCTCTTCCCCTCCTCCTGGTGGTATGCCCCATTCAGCGGTTAAATTGCTGCTTATGCACTGTACCGGCCTTTTGTGAGTTACTCCCTGTGCGGCAAGCAAAATTGGTATTTGGTATGTATGCGTCCTTGCAAATGTCTGTGATTTAAATGTGATGTTCTTCTGACAATGTTTGTTTTAATGGATAACTTGCTGCCACACCTTTTGCGCCTGTTTTTGTGCAACACTCTCTTTCATCATTCGATCAGAGAAATGAGCTTCCTCGAAGTGTTCTAATTAGCCTCTGCTGGGTAAATTTGATCATCCATAGTATTCATCCAAATGCACTGATGCCTTTATTGCATTCATGATGTCCTCCCCTGCACTAGCACTTCAATCTTTTATGCGAAAGTGACATGACATTGGAACCATCGCTCCAGCTCACTGTACAGCTCACCTTGTGGGCTCATCGGGGGTCAGTTTCCACCTCAGGTTTGCCGACCGTAGGCTCAACCTAGCTCCTTTACCCCCACACCATGATGTCTATTTAATGGCTAATTTGTTGTTTCACTCCTTGCAGTGACATCTTGTGAGTCTTTCAATTGGAGTAATGCTGATACTTGGACAGTTTTTGTGAGCCTGAGACACGTGTCAGCAGCTCTGATATGATGTCATTTTGATACAATGTTGTTATTTAGACAGGCCTTGTGCCCTTCCAACATGTGTCAATAATTCTGGTGCGATGCCTTTTTGATGTTGACAATTTAAAAAAAATGCTTTGCTGCTGTATCCTCAGTACCAGCGTTTGTGAGATATTTTCTTTTACTAATAGATAATGGATATGTGTTTTGTAAAATGTTTTAAAAGGCCGTCATGCTAGGCACTTTTGGTCTTTTGCATTGATATTTTCATTGCTTTTATTAAGTATTTCATAGCGCTACAACTTTGATATTTTAAAGTGATACAACATTGGAATCAGTATCTTAGCTTATTGTATTGTTTTATCATGAGCATGTTCGTTTTATGCCTCATTTTTGCTCTTAAAAATTGTAATGGTTTTCAATAATCGCATACAATAAAGATGATTATAATCACAAACACTAATTACACATTATTTGTGTTTTGTATAGTTAGGTATGGATAGTCAATATTTGATGGACCGTAGTTATGTCGGTGACCTCTTTCATGAGGACAGGCCTGCATGGGAAAGGTTATCAGGTATGCTGATTACTGCTTTAAGATCAGCGCTGTCATTGTCAAAATGTTTTTTATCAGCTCTGAAAGAAAGTCAAATGATTTGTTTAACCTTTGTATTTGTTTAGGGGAGCTGAGTGTTCTGCAAAAGAATTCAGCACTGTGGAACAGAAGAAATATTTCATAGTAAGCTCTCTTTTATGTGTTAAAGCCACATGTGAACATTCAATAAGAAGGCCATGTAATACACAGGCACCAACACACACATATATTTAATGAAATAAACAAAGGTTAAAATTACGTTATAGCTTTATAGATAGGTGAAAACTTTGACTCAAATTTAATACTTTAAACTAAAAAAACACTGAAATTCACAAGCTATAGGTTGTTCAAGCAACTATAACTTGCACCTTTGCTGTGTTCAGTGATGTTATTAATTATGTAATTTCAGTTTTCAAGAGTGAAGTTATGAAGGATGTCATAGAACATGGCATGAGTATTACAATATATGAAGTCATAAGCAGAGCATGGCAAGGGTGAAAATTATATTTACATGAGTTAACCGACCTTTTAGGAGACAATCCTGCTTGAGTCTCACTGGAACCAGTGCTGCTCCTGCCTCACAAAATAGTCCGCCTAGACCCCCTCCCATGAGGTCCAGGAGGTCAGGTCAGCCGATCCTTATGCTTCCAATTAACTCTGCATTCCAGAACCACTAAGGTTGGAACTTGAGTCTGTGAGAGAACAGGGCTGATTGCAGAGGCCCCCTAACCTTTTGCCCCCATTGTCAACTTTTTGCTGGTGTTTTCCTGACTCTGATGGTGCCCTGGGTACTGCTAACCAGTCCCAGGGCCTGTGCTCTGTATAAAATCAGTATGCAAATTAGGCTAATTATAATTGGCAAAATTAACCTACCTATAAGTCCCTAGTATATGGTAGGGCATGGAGGTTTAGGGACCCCAGCATAGGTAGTGCCCCCATATGTGCACAGCTGAGGTGCCCATTGTCATTTTAAAGGCAGACCTGCCTTGCTGGCTGCTTTTAAATTAAAGTTATATGCAATTTCGACTTTGGAATTAAAAGTAGTTCCAAAGTCTTAAACTACCTTATTGTTACATAAGTCACCCCAAGGTGTGCACTATGTGCCCCTAGGGCTGGGTGCCATGTAACTATAAGCAGGGAGCTTATAAAAATAGTTTTATAAGCCATGGTGAGGTAAAACAGCCAAATTTGTTTTTCCCTCATTGTAGTGAATGGCCTCCGTAGGCTAGAATGGGGAGACTTTATTTGAAACGTTACCTGAAAAGTTGCCAACTTCAGCCCTGCAGTGTTTTTGCTGCTGTGCTCTGATTGACCAGCCTCTGGCAGCCTGGCCAGGCTGCCTTGATGAGGTCTGAAGTGGGTGGCCTGGCTCCACACAAAGAGATGTGCCTGGGGGAGAAGATCTCCCCTCAGCAGGTGGTGAAGCAGGAAGGTGGAGGGCTGCAGATCTGGTCTTCAAAGGCTGAGAAGGACATTTGGAGCAACCCAGCAAAACCCTCACATCCTGCAAACCCAGACAATTAGGTGCCCCCTTGATTAGATTAGGAGAGGGCAGGAGAGGGGTGTGTTTAGGATTTTTAGCCACACCAGTGGGTGGACTCAGCCAGATGTAACCTCCAAAAATCACTTTCAGACATGATGGATTTTTGAGGAATGTTGCTCCCTGGGATTGATTTTTGCCACACTTCCCAGGAAGTGGTCATCACAGGGGGAAGGACCCTGCCCCTGATTGGAGAACAAGGGCCCCCTGTTTTTCACGCAGGAGCAAGGATAAAACTGGCAGACCTGCACCCACACCTCACTTCCCTACCAGATCCCTATCAGATTCCAACAAGGAAGAACTATAGTAGAAGAAGGACTGCCCTGCTGGACCCCTGACCTTCACCTGGACACTGCACTCTGGAAGACTGCACCAGCTGCACACTTGGCTTCACCACTAAAAGGACTTTACCTGTCTTCTACTGCTTCAAGAAGGGACTCCCTGTTTGCTACAGGTACAAAGGAGCTGCCCACAGTCCCCTGTATCAAGTCATGCAAGAAGAGCCCAGCTGACCAGCGTCCAATGGCCATTTGAGGATTCTGACCAGGTGCTGGGAATTGTGGTCCCAACTCCCAAGGAGCAACTCAGAATTTCTGGAACCTTGGATCAAGTTGTGACCACTTCAAGGACACAAAAAGGACCTCTGGAAGAAGATCCAGAAGTTTGGAGACGTTTGGAGCAACTCCATAAGTTGAAGAGGTGCATTGTGGGAGTCATAGTACCAGACCCCAAGAGGCATCCCATAGCCTCTGAACCCTTGGCTAGTGCTGTGGACCACTTTCCTGAATCAAACATTTCTGAAAGTAAGTGTGACAGTGTTACCTCGTGGGTGGCCTGAACTCTGGACTTTGTTCCTTTCCAGTGTGACCTTTTTTAACCCTTTGAGCGCTAGTTGCTTCTATGCGCAAGAAAGCATTAATTCTTTAAAAAGTCATATCTCCGGTTCCCCTTATCCGATTTTAGTCATTTTAGTGTCATTTTAAAGATAAAAATATCATCTATGTCTATAAATTGATTTTGGATTTTTAAACTGTTTCCTGTGTTTTATTTAATTACTGTTTTGTGATATTTGAATGCTTTACACTTGGTATCCTAAGTTAAGCTTTGTCACTCATTGCCAAGCTACCAAGGGTTGAGCTAGGTTTAATTTACTGAGACCTAAGTGGACCTAAGTGTAGGTTAGTGGCCTATTGCTAAGTGTAGGTACTTACCTGCCCTTACCAATAACACATTTTCCAACAGTGCCCTCCCCGGATGTACTGTCAGACACTTAAAGATTATTCAACATCTTCCTACAGTACCACACATTATTCTGTAAGTAGTCAAGCTTAATTCTTCTCTCTTTCATAATAATATGTTTTCTTGCCCAGGTGACCCTTTAGCTCTAACCTTATTTCCCTTCCCTCAGAGAGACTACTGCCTTAAGTCAGCTCTGCATGAGTTTTGTTATTCACTCACATTCATAGTGCACTTTCTCATGCTTGCCTATTTGCATTTCTTTATTTATCTTGGGATTCATTCCTTTATCTTTCATCTTCTTTAGTTATTCATCACATTTTAGAATTGCATGAAGTCTCAACTTTGATGAACTAATGTAACCTGATATATCTTATGGAATAGAGTATTAAAACTCCAGGCCTATTTTTGTCTTTATGGGTACTTATTTAATGATATTGACTACATACTGTGCTCAGCCAATTTTGTTCAGTACTGGTGTTGACCCATTTAATGACAGAGGGTCGAAACATTATCGACATCTCTATGGCATGGAGGGGAGAGGAGATTCCGGTGCAGACTTCAAGCGGCCATTCTTTTGATGAGGAGCAAACAGTGAGCCTGACTTTCAGAGAAAATAATATGTCATAAACATAAGCCTGACTCACGCCGATTGCGCCAATGGTGCTGCTTCTTCAGCACAAACCCGCCAGTTTCCATCTGGTAAGAAGTAGGACTGGGCGGCATTCTGCCGCAAAAGAAACTCCATGGAATTTCATAGAGTTTTTAGATACCTCGGCAGAACTCCGCCAAGTAGAACTCTGTGAGCTCTGCCCAGACCTACTTGCTAGCTGTCGTCATCCCATGGAGGAACAACATGTAGGGGTTGTGCCAGTGCGAAGAATCCTTTGAGCATGTTGTGTGTCTCGACCCAACTCTGTTGGATGTGAGCAAAATCAGACTCCAATGACAGTGGAAGATTTTGGGACTATGCACTCGTTTGCAGGCTATTATTGCATCTCTCAGCCCAGAAAACAGCACTTTACACATCTTGCTGACTAAATTCACCTCTCTTGCATATAAAAGGCTAAGTGATTGAGATGCTGTATTGGGGGCTCTGCCCCTCCTCCTGGTATGTCCCATTCAATGGCTATATTGCTGCTTATGCACTGTGCCAGCATTTTGTGCGTTACTCCTTGTGCGGGACGCAAAGTTGGTATTTGGCATGTGTGTGTCCCTGCACAGGTCTGTAATTTTAGTGTGATGTTCTTCTGACAATGTTTCTTTTAAAGGATAACTTGCTGCCACACCTTTTGCACCTGTTTTTGTGCAACACTCTCTCTCATCATTCGATCAGAGAAATGAGCTTCCTCAAAATGTTCTAATTGGCCTCTGCTGGGTAAATTTGATTATCCGCAGTATTCATCCAAATGCACTGATGCCTTTATTGCATTCATAAAGTCCTCCCCTGCACTAGCACTTCAATCTTTTATACTGAAGTGACGCTCCAGCTCACTGTACAGCTCACCTTGTGGGCTCTTCTGGAGGGGGGCGGGTTCCACCTCAGGTGTGCCCCTAATGCCCCCACCATGATGTCTATTTAATGGCTATTTGTTGTTTCACTCCTTGCAGTGACATCCTGGGAATCTTTCATTTGGAGTAATGCTGATACGTGGACAGTTTTTCTGAGCCTGAGACGCGTGTCAGCAGCTCTGATGTGATGTCATTTTGATGCAATGTTGGTATTTAGACAGGCCTTGTGAGCTTACAACATGTGTCAATAATTCTGGTGCGATGCCTTTTTGATGTTGACAGTTTTAACAAACCCTTGCTGCTATATCCTCAGTCCCGGCGTTTGTGAGATATTTTCTTTCACTAAGAGATCATGGATATGTGTTTTGTAAAATGTTTTAAATGGTCGCCATGCTAGGCAAGTTTGGTCTTTTGCGTTGATGTTTCCATAGTTTTTATTAAGTATTTCCTTACTCTAGAGTTTTTATCTTTTAATCTGATACAACATCGGAACCACTGTCTCAGCTTATTGTATTGTTTTATCCTCTGCATGTTCGTTTTATGCCTCATTCCAGCTTTTGAAAATTGTAATGGTTTTCAGTATCCGCATACAATATTGATTATTATCACAAACGCAAATTGCTCATTATTTGTGTTTTTTATAGTTATTTATAGATAGTCAACATTTTATGGATCGTAATTATGCCAGTGACCTCTTGCATGAAGACAGGCCTGCAAGGGAAAGGTTATCAGGTATGCTGATTACTGCTTTAAGATCAGCACTGTCATTGTCAAAATGTTTTTATCAGCACTGAAAGAAAGTCAAATGATTTGTTTAACCTTTGTACTTGTTTAGGGCAGCTGAATATCCTGAAAAAGAATTCAGCACTGTGGAACACAAGAAATATTTCATAGTAACCTCTCTTTTCTGTGTTAAAGCTACACGTGAACATTCAATAGGAAGCCTCACCCATGTAATTGCAGGCACAAACACACACAAGTATTTACTGAAATAAACAAAGGTTAAAATTCAGTTATAGCATTATAGATATGTGAAAAGTTTGATTAAAACATAATACTTCAAACTAAAAAAACACTGAAATTCACTTGTTAAAGTTTATTCAAGCAGCAATGACTTGCACCTTTCCCGTGTTCAATGACGTCATTAATTATGAAATTTCAGTTTTCATGAGTGAAGTTATGAAGGATGTTGTAGAACTTGTAATGAGTATTACAAAATACGAGGTCATAAGCAGAGCATAGCAAGGGTGCAAATTATAGTTACATGAGTTAACTGACCTGGTAGGACACAATTCTGCTTGAGTCCCACTGGAACCAGCGCTGCTCCTGTCTCCCAAAATAGTCCGCCTAGACCCACTCCCAGGAGGTCCAGGAGGTCAGGTCAGCCCATCGTTGTCCTTCTAATTAACTCTGCATTCCACCACTACTAAGGTTGAGACTGGAGTCCTTCCTGAATGTATTGTCAGACACTTAAGGATTATTCAACATCTACCTAGAGTACCACACATTGGGGGTCATTCTGACCTCGGCGGTAAAAGGCCCTTACTGCCGGTCAGAAGTCTGCCATTATACCGCCGCGGCCGCGGTAAACCGCCACGGTCATTCTGACCACCAACTGTGAATCCGCCAAAAATCCGACATCCAAGGAAGGCCGCCTCATCAGCGGGCCGCGGAAAACTGGAGATGACCAAACCTCCACCGTCACGGCAACACAAACACGCCCATGCCATTCTGACCCACGAATCCACGCGGCGGTCTTTCAACCGCGGTATTCCATTGGCGGTACACACCGCCGCGGTCAAAATACACACACAGCTCCAAAACACAGCCACATTGGACATTTCGAAATACACACACCTGATACACATACACACACCACTCCCACACACCCATTACAATATAAAACACACACCCACATCACCCACAAACCCCCACTAGTTGGAAATCGGAGCGAAGGCGAGAGCGAGAGAGATAGAGATAGAGAGAGCGAGCACAGCAATAGAAAACCCCAACACACACAGGAACCCAACTTCATCACCCACACCACATCCACGCACACATCACCACATATCACCACGCACATCACCACAAACACCACCCCACACCTCATCCACACCACCCCATGGCACCCCAAAGACACCCAAGGTTTTCGGACCAAGAACTCCGGGTCATGGTGGAGGAAATCATTAGGGTTGAGCCCCAGCTCTTCGGCACACAGGTGCAGCACACCACCATAGCAAGGAAGGCTGAGCTATGGCAAAGGATCGTAGACAGGGTCAACGCTGTGGGACAGCATCCCAGAAATTGGGAAGATATCAGAAAGCGATGGAACGACCTACGGGGGAAGGTGCGCTCGATGATCTCCAGGCACAACATCGCTGTGCAGAAGACTGGCGGCGGACCCCCACCCACTCCACCCCAATTCACAGCATAGGAGCAAGAGGTGGTAAACATCCTGCATCCTGATGGCCTCGCTGGAGTACACAGAGGAATGGACTCTGGTAAGTCGAATCCCAACTACTTCACCCCCCCCCAACCACCAGCATGCCAACCCCCTCCCCACCCCCAATCTCAACCCCCCAGCACACAACCTCCCTGCCAATGTCTCACCAGCACAACCCACCCTAAACAACACCAACCCCTGAATGCCAACACAAACCATAGACAGCCACCACCAAAGCATGACCATTGCACATACCCATACACCCCCCCCCCAAACCCTCACAACACCTCCCACAAGGGAATGCCAGCACTGGGCGACAGGGGCACTCAAAATGCACGCCATGGCACACACAGAAACAATAACCATACTCCTTTACCCCTGCAAGGCCCGAACGCCAACACACCGCCACGGAGGGTCCAGATTTGTCCATCCCACCCCCAGAACAGGCCCCCAGCAAGGACAGCAGCTCTGTCGACCTAGAACCTGACGACCAGCCCGGACCATCGGGGACCTCTGGACAGTCGGTTCCCCACACACAGACACAGGCCACAGCAGACCCAAACCCCTCTGGGAACACCAGCACAGCTCCCACCCAGCGGGCCCATGCCTCTGTCTCGCGGACGCGTCAATCAGCGGTGTGTCCGCCACTACAGGGCACCCAGGCTGACCCAACACCCCAACAACAACAGGGACCTGGGGGCAGTGGTAGTGGGCACACCGTCCAGGGGACAGAGGCCCGGGGAAACAGGGCAACTGGGAGGGCTGCTGTGCGACAGGGGGGGAGGACAGGCCCTGGGAACCCACTCTCCAAGAGGCCCTCACCACCATCATGGGAGCATATCATCACTCCCAGGAGACGATGGCGACGGTACTGGCCAGGTTCACCAAGATCCAGGCACAGCAGGAGGAACGCTACATGGGGTTCAGCAATGAACTCCGGAACATCGCTACCGCTATGGGGACCATAGTCCAGGCCCTCAACCGGATAGAAACCACATTGCGGGACCATGTGGCACCGCAAAGGGCCCCTGTCACTAGCCAGGAACAGCCTACCACCTCCGCCGGCGCTAGTGGTCAGGAGGCCCCCACAGAACGACGGGCCACCAGAACCCCACCTCCTGCTGAAGAACAACCACCCCGCAAGAGGAACCTGAGATCTCAAAGGAAGACAGAGTAGGATGCCAAGACCCCCGCCAACCTAATATCTCCCCTGATGTCATCCCACTGTCCCACATTGTCACCCTCTCCAACCTTGAACTGCCCCTGCTCCATCCTTCCACAGGCATATGGACAATGCACCTGTGCGACCGAGAACTGGACTCTGCCATGGACATAACTCCACCCTCACCCATCACCGTTTTAATATCATGTACCAATATCTAGCACTAAAAATAAATCACTCATTGCACTGAAATCATTCTGGAGTCAGCCTGTATTATTGACAAATATATAACACATTACTTATCAATAATGTTCTGTAATTTATGTGATGACAACATACCGATGTCAATAAGCATTAGTCCATGGGCTAACCAAGCAGAAGTCACGCAGTGGGTCATACAGCACTGAAAAGGGAAGGGAAAATCAAACATCAGTTTAAAAGAACTGGGGGGAAATACACAAAGTAAAGATGCAGGGGGCTTTAAGTAAATGTTAAATGGCGTGGCTGATTCCTACCTGTGTGCTACTGAAAATACTGTTGGATAACTCTGTCCCTGTTGTCTGGGTCGTCCTCTTCGTCTTCCTCCTCTTCACTCTCCGCAGGCTCCACAGCTGCTTCAACACCACCATCTGGACCATCCTCCTGCAGGAAAGGCACCTGACGTCGCAATGCCAGATTGTGAAGCATACAGCAGGCCACGATGATCTGGCACACCTTCTTTGGTGAGTACATCAGGGATCCCCCTGTCATATGCAGGCACCTAAACCTGGCCTTCAGGAGGCCAAAGGTTCTTTCAATGATCCTCCTAGTTCGCCCATGGGCCTCATTGTACCGTTCCTCTGCCCTGGTTCGGGGATTCCTCACTGGGGTCAATAGCCAAGGCAGGTTGGGGTAACCAGAGTCACCAATTAGCCACACACGTTGTCTCTGTAGCTGTTCCATCACATAAGGGATGCTGCTATTTCGCATCACATACGCGTCATGCACTGACCAAGGGAACATGGCATTCACATGGGAGATGTACTGGTCAGCCAAACAGACCACCTGGACGTTCATCGAATGGTAACTTTTCCTGTTTCTGTACACCTGCTCATCGTCTTTTGGGGGTACTAAAGCCACATGGGTCCCATCAATGGCACCAATTATGTTGGGGATATGTCCAAGGGCATAAAAATCACCCTTCACAGTGGCCAAATCAACCTCCTCAGGGAATACAATGTAGCGCCGCATGTGTTTCGTCAGGGCAGACAACACTCTAGACAAGATTTTTGAAAACATAGGCTGAGACATTCCAGATGACATGGCCACTGTTGTGTGGAATGAGCCACTTGCCAAAAAATGGAGGACTGACAGAACCTGCACTAGAGGGGGAATTCCTGTGGGTTGGCGGATGGGGGACATCAGGGCTGGCTCCAGCTGGGCACACAGTTCATGTATAGTGGCTCGGTCAAGTCGGTATCGTAGTATTATATGGCGTTCTTCCATTGTCGACAGGTCCACCAGCGGTCGGTACACGCGAGGATTCATCCTTCTCCTCGCAAGTCCCAGCGGACGGTGCCTAGGAAGGACAACATGGCGCACACAGTCAAGCAAATCACAGGTACGTTCACCACTGCATGCATAGCACACGATTATCTATGTATTGAAATGCGTGTATGTGTGGCAATGCAAGGCCTAGGCCTGTGTGACGCAGTACAAATTATGCCATGTGGGCCCTTGAAATGGCGGCTGCCTGACCTGTGAAGTGGGACAATGGGATGTGAGGTCAATGCGCTGGCGTGGCACACTGTGGCGGTAGGCGGTCAAAGACCGCTATACGAAGCCGCATTGGCTAACATTGAGGCCAATGGGTTTCAGGAGCCAATGACGAGGTGCGCCGGCGGTCGCGGTACGCACCGCCGCGGTACGCACCGCCGCAGGCGTGTCCGCCATTTTCTATCTGCTTAATCACTCGAGACCTGATCATCCACAGGAGAGGACCTATACTGCAAGTGCTGCTGTGACCTCGGTCTGGAAGTGACAATGGCTGCTGCGACTGGGGAAAGGGCCCCTGCCTTCACGTCTGAGGAGTTGGAGAAACTTGTGGATGGGGTCCTCCCCCAGTATGCGTTACTCTACGGTCCTCCAGACCAACAGGTAAGTACACTGGGTGCACATTGAATGGGCTATGCCTGTGTGGAGTGGGGAGGATGTAAGTTGGTGGGGTGGGGGGCGAATGAGGAGTGCAACGCACGACAGATGAGAGCATGTGCCATATGGCAAGGTTGGGGAGGGGGGGCCAATCGCATCTAACATGCAGAAAATTGATGATTTTTCCTTCCCACCCTGTACATGTCAAATAGGTCAGCGCCCATCAGAAAGTGGACATTTGGCGTGCCATCGCCAAGGAAGTCCGGGCCCTGGGGGTCCACGTCAGACGGGGCACCCACTGCCGCAAGAGGTGGGAGGACATCCGCCGCGGGACCAGGAAGACCGCCGAGTCACTGCTGGGGATGGCCTCCCAACCTAGGAGGGGTGCCAGTCGTACCCTGACCCCCCTGATGTCCCGGATCCTGGCGGTGGCCTACCCTGATTTGGATGGGCGCTTGAGGACATCACAGCAGACACAAGGGGGTGAGTATCAGCACATTCTGCTATCTCTCTGCGCAGTGGAGGCGTCTGGGTGGGGGAGGAGGGTTGTGGATGACATTAGGCCAGGGCGCTTTCTGTAGTGTAGTCCTCACCTTTAGGCATGGCCCTGTGCTCCCGGCCCCCACCTCTGTAGGGTGACAAGTACAGCTATCGATGGTCCAGCATCACACATGTGCGCCTTTGTCGTCTCTAGACCTGTTGTCCTCGTCAGAAGCACTGAGTAGTGTACCCCGAATGCGCGGCTTAGTGCATGAGGCTCCTGTGTCTGTCCTCTCCGCCAACGGTGTTGACGTTGCATGCACTAAACCTGGTCTTCGTTTTTCTCCCCCCACCCTTCTTCTTCATCTTCTTGTGCATGTGTGCATTATCATCATCAGGCGGAGGAGAATTGGCATCGGAGCACGACGGAGCTGCAAGTCACAAGGCCCCGGTGGGACCAGGAACAGACACCAAGGGCACCAGTGATCCGGAGGGCGAGGGGAGCACCACAACGGGGACCGGTGGTGAGACCAGCGACAGCGACACGTCCTCGGATGGGAGCTCCCCAGCGCACCAGCCCCGCCCTCCCAGCAGCCCCTCAGCCTACGCTCCGTGCCCGCTCGCCCAGGAAGGCGGGCGTCTCCTTCGCCCCAGGCACCTCAGGCCCTGCCCCTGTTACCCCTGCTGCCCTCAGTGAGGAGGTCATTGACCTCCTGAGGACCATCATTGTTGGGCAGACTACCCTTTTGAATGCCATCCAGGGGGTAGAAAGGGAGGTGCATCGGAGCAATGCCTACCTGGAGGGCATTCATTCGGGTCAGGCTGCCCATCAACGATCGTTCAATGCTCTGGCCTCAGCACTGACGGCAGCCATTGTCCCTGTTTCCAGCCTCCCTCTTCTGACTGCCTCCAGCCTGTCTCTGTCTCCTGTTCCTCAGCCTATCCCATCCACACCATCAGACCAGCCTGCACACACCTCAACACCCAAGGGCAGCTCATCCAGACACAAGCACCACAGAACCCACAAGCATTCACGCAAGCAACACCCAGATGCAGACATTCCAACAGTCACTACCACCTCTGTGTCCCCCTCCTCCTCGTCTCCCTCCTCCCTCCCTGTGACGTCAACACTCACACCTGCATGCACACCACCATCAGACAGTGCTTCCATCACCAGCACACCCTCCAGTCCAGTCCGCACACGTGCAGTCACCACCCCCACTACCATTTACACGTCCCCTGTGTCCTCTCCCACTGTGTCTGTCACCCCCTCTTCCAAGACACACAAACGCAGGCAGACACCCACCCAACAGCCATCCACCTCACGACAACCTCCAGCACAAGCACCTGCACCCAAAGACAGCACACCTGACTCTCCTACAACCACATCCTCTCCCTCCACTCCCATCACCACTTCTCCTACCTATTACCTTGGTCCTAAGAAAGTTTTCCTTGCTAATCTTGACCTCTTTCCCTCCACTGACCCACCCCATCATCTGCAAAGAGTCCCAAGAGCACCTCAGCCACCACCAGCCCAGCTTTGAGTGTCACTGTGGTGCATGGGTTCTGGAGCCCACCCTTTGCCAGCAGTGACACTTCAATCAGCAGCAAGGGGACAGCCAGCCCCCCACCAGGCAAGAGGACCAGGAAGCTAAAGGGCCGCCGTGAGAGGACTGACACGGCTGCCCCCAAGGAGCAAAGTTCGCCCACTTCACCAGCCACAACATCTAGGGGAGGCAAGGGCCCGAGAGCCCCATCTAAGGAGCGAAAGGGCAGCAGGGCGGAAAAGTCAGCCAGCAGGAGCGCGGAGCAGGAGGGGCCCACAAGCCCCATCCCGGGTGTTAGGAAGAACACCAAAGGGCCCAGGACTCCGTCACCGAAGGGTCCAGCAACAGCACGGTCGGAGGGCGACTGAGCAGGGAGTCCAGGCCAGGTCTGGCTCCCTTGACCTACTGGACGAGCACCGCTGAAGAGGGCCCCGCCGTGCAGAAGAGCACCACTGAACAGGGCCCCGCCGTGCAGAAGAGCACCGCTGAACAGGGCCCCGCCGTGCAGAAGAGCACCGCTGAACAGGGCCCCGCCGTGCAGAAGAGCACCGCTGAACAGGGCCCCGCCGTGCAGAAGAGCACTGCTGAACAGGGCCCCACCGTGCAGAAGAGCACCGCTGAACAGGGCCCCGCCGTGCAGAAGAGCACCGCTGAAGAGGGCCCCGCCGTGCAGAAGAGCACCGCTGAACAGGGCCCCGCCGTGCAGAAGAGCACTGCTGAACAGGGCCCCGCCGTGCAGAAGAGCACTGAGGAACAGGGCCCCGCCGTGCAGAAGAGCACCGCTGAACAGGGCCCCGCCGTGCAGAAGAGCACCGCTAAAGAGGGCCCCGCCGTGCAGAAGAGCACCGCTGAACAGGGCCCCGCCGTGCAGAAGAGCACCGCTGAAGAGGGCCCCGCCGCGCAGAAGAGCACCGCTGAAGAGGGCCCCGCCGCGCAGAAGAGCACCGCTGAACAGGGCCCCGCCGTGCAGAAGAGCACCGCTGAACAGGGCCCCGCCGTGCAGAAGAGCACCCCTCCGCTGGGCCCCGCCGTCTCAAGCACCGCTCCGCTGGGCCCTTCATCTCAAGCACCGCTCCGCTGGGCCCTTCCTGTCAAGCACCGCTCCGCTGGGCCCCGCCGTCTCAAGCACCGCTCCGCTGGGCCCTTCATCTCAAGCACCGCTCCTCTGGGCCCCGCCGTCTCAAGCACCGCTCCGCTGGGCCCTTCATCTCAAGCACCGCTCCGCTGGGCCCTTCCTGTCAAGCACCGCTCCGCTGGGCCCCGCCGTCTCAAGCACCGCTCCGCTGGGCCCTTCGTCTCAAGCACCGCTCCGCTGGGCCCTTCCTGTCAAGCAACGCTCCGCTGGGCCCGCCGTCTCAAGCACCGCTCCGCTGGGACCTTCCTGTCAAGCACCGCTCCGCTGGGCCCCGCCATCTCAAGCACCACTGGCACAATGACAGTGCCGGATCTGTCTCGAACTACTGTTCACGGTTCAGTGTGCCCACCATGCCTCCTCCTTGACCAGTGGAAACTGTTATCCACCTGATGGACTGTGGCTTTGCACTCCCCAGGATGGCCGAGTGGGCAAGCCACCCACTGTAGAGACTTGAGAGACTGTGGCTTTGCACTCCCCAGGATGCAGCAGTGGGCAACCCACCCACTGCAGAGACTTGAGAGACTGTGGCTTTGCACTCCCCAGGATGGCACAGTGGGCAACCCACCCACTGCAGAGACTTGAGAGACTGTGGCTTTGCACTCCCCAGGATGGCACAGTGGGCAGCCCACCCACTGTAGAGACTTGAGAGACTGTGGCTTTGCACTCCCCAGGATGGCACAGTGGGCATGGTGGCCCCTTCGTGGATCTGGCGTCGTGGACTCATGTGGCTGTGGTGCCCCCCCTTCCCTTCCCCCTGAGGTGCCTGTAGTTTTTTCATCAGATGCCCCTGCAGTGTTCTCTCCAAAGGACTCAGGTCTCCTGTGTGGGCTTTGCCCTTGTGTTGATACACTTTGGCCCACGGACACTTGTAATATCGTTAGATGTGCAGGACTTATTGCCTCGGTTTATCGTATGCACTGGATATTGAATTGTTTTTTTTTAATTGTTATTGCTATTTGACCGTGACTTATCAGTGGTTTTTATTTCCCATAAATTTCGAGTCACAATTTAAATATGTCCTTGCTTTTTTTACTGGGGTTTGGGTGGTGTCACTGTGACTTGTTGCTCTGCATTGGTGTGTACATGGTTTGGGGGGGTGGGTGTATCGCGTATGTGTGTGCACGTAACCTTTCGTCCTCCCCCCTCCCCTGTGTCGTAGGTGCAGTACTCACCGTTGTCATCTGCGCCGGCGTTCGTACTCGTGGTGGATGAGCAGGTAGACGAGAGCAGGTAGGATGTTTAATTCGGGTTCCATGCTGTCCTCCTTCCTCGTGGAGTGCGTAGAGGTGCGCGTTTTCCCGTTCGTAGTCTGTTTCCGCCGTGTTTTTATCGGCAGTGCTCCCGCCCCGGAAATGGTGGCGGATTGGCCGGTCATAATAGTGTGGGCGGTACATTGTCTGCCGCCTGTCTGTTGGCTGTGACCGCCGCGCTGTTTGTCGGTCCCGCCGTGGCGGTCGGAGTGTTAATGTGGCGGGCTGTGTTGGCGGTTCCCGCCAGGGTCTGAATTCCATTTTTTGGACCGCCGGCCTGTTGGCGGGTTGGCCGCCGCTTTATCACCGACCGCCAGTGTTAGAATCACCCCCATTATTCTGTAAGTAGTCAAGCTTAATCCTTTCCTCTTTAATAATAATATGTTTTCTTGCCCAGGTGACCCATTAGGTCTAACCTTATTCCCCTTGCCTCAGACAGACTACTGCCTTAAGTCATGTCTGCATGAGTTTTTTTACCTACTCCCATTCATAGTGCACTTTCTCATGCATGCCCACTCGCATTTCTTCATTTATCTTGGGATTCATTCCTTTACATTTCCTCTTCTTTAGTTATTCATCACTTTATAGAATTGCATGTACTCTCAACCTTGATGAACTATTGTAACCTGATATATCATATGGAATAGAGTATTAAAACTCCGGGCCTATTTTTGCCTTTATTGGTACTTATTTAATGATATTGACTACATACTGTGCTCAGCCAATTTTTTTCAGTCCTGGTGTTGACCTGCTTAATGACATAGGGTTGAAACATCATCAACATCTGTATGGCAGTTGAAAGGCAAGTTTTGATGACGTCTGTGTAGAGCAACATTTCTATGAACTTCAATTTTCTATGAAAGTTCTACCCATGATACTGTACACAGTCTACCGACTTCTCTTCTTATTCATTTGTATGATAACTTTTGCGGCACACTTTTATCACTAGCCATGTGTATTATTATGTTCACTGAGCACCTTATTTATTAATTTCATTCATATAAACGTCCAACTGTTTATTAAAATTTGAACATAAATCAGATTCTTCCCACACCAATGCAATTTTGTGGTGCAAAAATGAGTCACAATGGTATTGTGCAAGCGCAAATCCTGCCCTCACCACTGACAACCAATGTTAGAAACTGTGTTTCTGGTTGGCTAGGGTATGCACCTAAGCCAGGCAGAACCCACCCACTCTAGTCAGGGCAAAGGAGTTACACATCTAAGATAACCCCTGCTCACTCCCTTGGTAGCTTGGCTCGAGCAGTCAGGCCTATCCCAGAGGCAATGTGTGAAACGTTTGCACAACACCCACAACACACATGACGGAATATGTACACCACAAAGTAACACAACACCGAGTTATGTAAAAATAAACTGTATTGCACAAAACATAATTAGAGCACACAAAACATGTCAGAAATACCCTGCTACCTTAGCAGTTGTCAGAACGTTACACAGGTTACTAATGAGAGAGCGTAGTTTAAATATTATATATCTAGATGTGAAATGCTTACAATTAACAAAGCTGCATTAATAGTTATAAAATATTATTCATTTGAAATGTATTCTAACATACCTATAAACGTGAAGAATTATTGTATGCATAAACTAATGTCGACTGTAAGAAATAATTGCTTGTACTATGATTAATTGAATACGTTAACATCTACGAAGATTGTATTTATTAGCATCCATAAGTCTTAAGTTAGCGTGAGTCGAAAACTAGCTGTGTAACTCTCACATTAAAGCATATTTTTCTGTTTCTTCAGTGTGCTGACTCGCAAAAGGCCATGACCCAGCAATTGTTCTTTTCTCCGTTTTATGTAACATTGCTAGTTTTTCTCATCCGCATGCTAGCTGCTTTAGTATAACATTTATACGCTTTGCAACAAAATATGGAAACTTTCAAGGATATTCAACCACGGAAAAGAGAACTTTTGACCCAAAGAACGTGCCAGAGAATGAAGTAACCCCGGATGTGCCACCTACGAAAAACGTCAATGATGAAGACCAATTAAAATGTTATAAACTATCGTGAAATGACAAGTGCATTACTTAATGTATAATTTGATAGGTTACAGATAGTGGGGTGTAGTGACTATCCAATAGAATTTTGGGGGAATGTATTATGAAAAAGGGATAAAAACCCATGACACAGGAGACTCGGGGAACTAGGTAGGGAATGATATTGATTGCATCCAGAAACTCTGTCACTTTGTTTGGTGACTCGAGACTTAATAAAACCATCCTCACCCTTAGTCGCCCCATTACACTTTCTTCCTTATGAGGGAAGTGTCCCCTGCCCTTAGACTAGATAGGCTGACGGCGATTCAACTGATGTCCTGAAGACAAAGACTGATCCTGTATGCTGACTCATTCCGAGGAGGGTAATTATGACATTTGCTCTTGTAATTTGTCTATTCGCTTTTCCTTTCTAGGTACCAACTGCTGTATTTTTTATTAGAGACCTTAGTTAGATGTTTTCCAAATTGATGTTCTAAATTGTTTTGCATGAAGCCCAACATGCTGATGCTAATTAGTGGCTAGATGAGGCATTCACCTTGACTGACGTAACTGACGTGACTGACGTGGTGCTATGTTGAACTAAGACATATATGAGGTTCTATGCATTTTGATTTGTTTACCTTCATATTACTATCTTATGTTTGTGATCTTTGCATTGTTGAAACCTTATCATAGTTGCTGCATTGTGACTATGCTCTTTTGCTTCTTGGTTTTGAGATTAATATATCTGCTATTAGATTGTAATCAATAGGGAATAAAATTCACAAAACTTCAATAAGGTGTGGTTATTCATGACTGAAAGGTCATGGTTGCGTTAACGATCTTAACTAATGTCTAAACTGAGATATGTTGTGGTGATATATGTTGACAATATTATTGATATATTGCTTGATATATTGATCAGTTACCTCGTCTTACGGTGTCTCACCACTGGGTCTAAAGATTCATCGACCTAAAACGAGTCCTAAAATGTATAAATTAACATAGAAGGACGCGTTATCAGTTCTGGTAGCAGTGCGACGGTTTGGCCCTTCGGGGCCCTAGGACGGAGTTTCATTGTTTAATTTGTTTTTCTGTGATAATGCAATTTGGAGATATGATGGGTTTCTAAGTTCGCCATGGCTTTCCCGGGATCTCTGAGCCTGTCTAAATGAGTTGGGAATGTTCCCGGCGCCATAGTGTGCGTGGTTAGGGTCTTTGTGCTTGCCTAAGCTTATGCATCTTGCAGGTGGTTGCGAAAAATTTGTGTGTATTTAGGCCAAATTAAGTGTTGTTTAGCAGGAGTGGGCGTACTCCACAGTATGAGAGTAGGGAAGTTGGCGTACTTCATGTGAATGTAGCGCTTGTTGCTCAAAATTATCCACGTGGTTGGTTGTTGTGTATGGACATGTCGAGGTCTAAGACTCCGGAGTATTGAAGACAAATGTGGTTTATGTTGTAATCTGTACGGTTTAATAGGTCAATCGGGCGTGGTTGACAAGTCGAGTTTGAGTTGTAATGTGTGAATGAAACCTTCGATGGAGATTTGACAAATTGTAAAGTGCACTAGAAGGAGTCATTGACAAGTCGAGAGTAGAATTTGTGGGTCGAATTCTGCTTGCACATGCGGGAACTGATAAGGAGAGAGTAGCGGCTGAGGCTTCAAGTGAAATCTCTGTAAAGTTCTGAAGCGAATGTGTTACCCTTCCTGTAGTAAACCGACAGATTTGTGTTGTCATTTTAAGGTGCTCGCAATAATTAGCATTAGTTTGTGTGAGTTGTAGGGGTCAGTGAAGAGCGGACAAGCCGCAAGACTTTGTCAGCTGCTTTGTGTGTGAGTGTGACATCAGTGGTGCCGCGCTGAGATAGGTCAGATGTCGAGAAGGGTCGCGCACGGATTGGCTGCCATCCGTGAGAGACAATAGGTTGAGAAAGGGTGGGTAAAGAGTGTCCTGGGAACTAAGCCATTTCTGATTAAATACGAAATACGAAAATCAAAAAAAAAAATGAATTTTGTCAAAGCATTCAAGAGCGCTCTAAAGGGAGATGTGTATATTGTTGCAACCGATGGAGAACCCACACCACCTGGGGGTACTCCGGCTTACACGGTTATGGAAGAGAAAGGTGTCGCACCTTGTTTATGGATGAAACAGTGGCGCAAATTAACAGAAAAAGAAGGATGTTTAGCGTTTCCAGAGCATGGGACGTTTAATCCAAAAGTACTAGAAAATCTGAGGTGGATGTTAAGTACAGAGAAGCCACCTCCGAGACCGGCACAATACGAGGCTTTAGCGATTTGGGACTTGATGGCCCTTAAACATAGACAAGAAAGGTTTCAGAGAAGGCTGAGAAGGGCAGAAAAATCATATGCAGAGGCTAGGTGGGACAACAAGAGCAAAATGTGGAGGAGGGGAATCGTAGATGGGTTGAAGTTCTTCCCAGCAATAACCCAGAGAGAAGAGACACAGGGAAAGAAAGCCTCCTGTAAAACCGACAAAGATTCAGGCAAAACTAAAGAAAATAAAAGGAAGAGGAAGATGATTCAGATGATGAGGAATTTATGGATAGATTGTTACATGATCGTCCGCCACCATATGCGGTGAGTGACAATACTCCAAGTACTAGCTTCGATCCTGGGAACCAGACGCAGGAAAAGGGAGTTATTGATACAGTACAGACTAGCGATACAGCTTTGATACAGAATGGTGTCAGTGTATCCAATGCACCAGACTTGCCGATACAGTTGCAGCCTCCACCGCAGATAAAGAGAATCTACCCTGATGTTCCAGTGCTTGAGACTACTACAAACTTGATAGTGCCGCCAGACCCGATATACACAAAGCCAAAGTTAATATAGATTGAATCGACTCCGAAGCTAATGTCTCAACCACCACAGTTGATACCAGAGTATAACCCTGTAGCGGGACCACCGTTATTACCTGTACCGGGTACACTGGAGCAGACCTATGGTGTTGAGGCCCCAAGAAGTCTGGGTCCAGGTCAGGCACCTGCCGCTATATCGTTACCCATTACTGTTGGTCCCCCCGTACCATTGTATGCACAAGGTAAATCAGGGATGTGTGATCAGGGAGTGATGACTCAGGAAGCGATAAGAGGAGGGCCTATGAGAACACCCCAGATAATGGCCCCTGGAGAACAAGTAAATGAGCCACCGAGACCCTTAATGGACCTTAGTCCAGTAGGGGCACCTCTCGAAGCGATGCGTCAAGCAGGGTTGGGAGTTTTAACTCCCCAAACTATGAGTACAAATACCTCACACACCCCAATGATACATGCAGGGAATATTTCACTGCAGGGTTTTACAGTACAGCAGTTAAATGAGTGGTTAGAGAAAACTTGTACCTCACAAAAGACTGCAATGACTACCATTGAACCTGAGAAAGAAAAACAAGATGAATACTTGAATTTTGTATGGCTAGGGGCAGAAGCTGCCGAGTTAGTGGAAGGAACAATGGGAGTAAATAGGTTGGAATCATACACTGAGGCAGAATTGAGGTACTTATGCCCCAAGATTACCAAAGAGGTAGGCAAAGTACATCAGAGATTAGCGAATTTGGCAGATAAATATAATATTGATATCGGAAACACTAAGCATTTGAAAAGAAGTTACAGATTAGATTTTGACTCCAAAGATTTTGAACACATGAGATCTGCAGGCATGAAGGCACATCTGAGAGAACTGTTGCAAAGTGCACAAATTTGGGGTGCATTGGAGAAATGGGAAGGCCGATGGGCAAAGAAAAGAGATAAGGGAAAGGGAGACAGTCCAGGGTCCAATGAACTTAGGACGTCACCTGACCTGGGATCGGTAAAAATCTTACCTATGAGAGAGACAGCTGGTGGTGTTTTAGTACATGTGCCGTGGTCTAGAGGAGATATTTGATCTTTTACGAACAATTATCCTAGATTAAGAGAGAAGCCGATTGAGTGGTATCAACAAACGGACAGGTTCGTGAAACTTGCAAAGTGTCTCTGGGAAGACTTGAATACTTTTTTTGAGATCATTGTTCAGCCTGATTTGTGGCTCGAGTGCAAGAGAGGGTTAGATTGGCCAAGGAAGGAGCCGGCAAGAGATAAGGTGACTGGAGCACCTTCAGAAGAGATGATGAAATATTATCATAAAGTAATTGAGTTCTTGAAACAAAAGGTGTCGCCAAAGGTGACCGATTGGCAGAAAATCGACCGGACCTCTCAAGAGGTTAAGGAGTCAATACATGCTTATTACGAGAGATTATTGAAAGCGTTCAAACATTACAGTGGTACTGAGACTATCGAACCGAAGGACATGAATCACCTTGTGTTTAGATTCGTTGAAGGGTTGAGACCAGAGGTTAGCCAAATGATTAAGAATCATTTGATTTGTTGGCAAGCTAAACCGATTGATGAGGTGTTGCAGTATGCAAAATACTGTAGTGATGAGATTGAGTTGAAGCAGAAAAAGTTGAAGGAAAAGGTGATGGTGATGCAGATAAGGGCTGCCCAAGCTGGAATACAGGGAAATGGAGTTCAGCAAATGATACAGCAACAACCGCAAATGAATGGTGTGTTTCAGGCTCAACCAAGAGGCCGAGGTCGAGGGTTTGTGAACTGTGGTTTGGACATGAATAATGTTCTTGTTCAAAATGATGTTAAAGGAGTAAAAAGGATGTCACCATGTCACGCGTGCGGGGGTGTGGGGCACTGGAAACGGGAGTGCCCGAATATGGTGCAGGATGGTGCAGTTCAGCAGAGCATTAATGTTGGTACATTACAAAATTCACGAGGTCCAAAAGTGAGACATCAAAACCCGAATTTTCAGAATAATTTGGTACAAATGAAAGGGGTACAGCCCATGCAGCAGATGCAAATGCCGCGTTTTCAGTCAGTACAAATGCAACCAGTACAGCAGCAGATTCCTATGGTGCCTAGACAGCAAATGCAATTACCAATGGTTTCGATGGGACAGCAACAGGTGATGCTTCCTCAACAGGTCACAGGCCAGGTAACCAATCAAAATAATACTGTGCAACAATTCCCATTACGAGGTGAAAATGGCATGAATGAGGATTGGTCAGATGACAGCTCAGACAGTGAAGAGTGCAGGCTTGCAGCATCTCTAGAGGTGGATCAGAGAGGCCCATACGTAGAGGGAAAAGTAATGGGCTATAAGGTTTCATTTTTGGTCGACACAGGAGCTACACGCTCTACAGTTCGAAGTGCAGAAGTCCCGAGATTACCTCTCTCAGGGCGTACTATACGAGTGGTTGGTGTGGCAAATCAGTACCTGACTAATCCGATTACTGATCCGGTGCAGGTTGAAATTGGAAACTTTCAAGGCCTGCATAGATTTGTTGTATGCGATTCAAGTCCAGTATCCTTACTAGGAAGGGACTTACTGTGTAAGACAAAATGTTCAATTACCTGTTCCAACGATGGAATAGAAGTACAGACAAATAGTGACGATGAGGGAGATGAGAGTCAATTCATAGAGGAAGGAGGAGAGACAAATGAAGACTACCCTTTGATTACTTTATTCCCAATGCATACTTTGATCGACCAACCTGTTGAACTACAAGGGACCGTGACAGAGAAAGTGTGGGATTTGACTGGGAAAGAAGTAGGATTGATAAAAGGGGTAGAACCAGTCAAGGTTCAGATAAAGCCGAATGCAGTGTTCCCACAAGTGTCACAATACCACATGACCCAAGACGTCCTCATTGAGGTGTCACAAATAATTGCAGATTTTCTCAGACTGGGAGTCCTGAAAGAAGTCTTGAGCAGTCCGTGTAACTCTCCCATAATGGGTTTAAAGAAGCCCTGTGGAAAAGTTCGAATTGTGCAGGATTTGAGGAAAATAAATGAAATTGTGATAAAATGCTGCCCTGTGGTACCTAACCCAGCGGTAATAATGTTCCAGGTTCCTTGTGATGCTGAATGGTTTACTGTGGTAGACCTCTCACAAGCATTCTTTTCGATACCTCTTCATGAGGACAGCCAATTTTTGTTCAGTTTCAAATTTTTGGACAAGGTGTACAGTTGGTGCAGAATTCCTCAAGGGTTCTCAGAGTCACCATCCATCTTCAATCAAATATTGAAGAAGGACTTGGAACCTCTTGTGCTGCCTTTTAATTCGACTCTTGTGCAGTACATTGATGATTTGCTAATTGCATCCAAAACGAGAGACAGTTGTAAATATGATACTATTGCATTATTGAATCATCTGGGAAAGAATGGACACAAGGTGTCACCCAGAAAGTTACAATACTGTCAAAAAGAAGTGATATACTTGGGGCATTTGATTGAGAAAGGGTCTCGAAGAATATCAAAGGAAAGAATAACAGCTGTTTTGCAGATGAATCCCCCAACAACAAAAAGAGATGTCAGGATGTTTTTGGGAATGGTGGGCTACTGTCGTCAGTGGATACCCAACTTCTCAATCATCTCAAAGCCTTTAATAAAATTGACAGGAAAAGAAGTCAAGGATGAGCCATACACAATAACTTTGACAAAAGAGGAGCTTGAATCATTTGTAGAATTAAAAGAATGCCTGTGCAGGGCACCAGCATTGGGAATGCCTGACTATGAGAAACCTTTTCTGTTGTTTTGTCATGAACGTGATGCTTGTTCTTTGTCTGTTTTAACACAGGTCCACGGAGATGCAAATCGCCCTGTAGCATATTTTTCAGCTACCTTGGACCCTGTCACAGCAGCCTTACCGGGTTGTTTGCGGGCAGTTGCAGCAGTTGGTCAAAGCCTTTCACAATGTGAAGGAATAGTCATGGGATACCCTCTGACAGCAATGGTTCCACATTCAGTTGAAATTCTGTTGACACGAACTAAGACACAAGACATGACAAATACACGTCTCACTAGATATGAGACGATTATACTGGGGTCACCAAATGTCACACTAAAGAGATGCACTGTGCTGAACCCGGCAACCTTACTTCCCAATGAAAATACTGAAATCAAAGATGGGGAAGAATTTGAACATGATTGTCTTGAGGTGACTGAAATCTGTACCAAACCTCGCCCAGACATACAGGATACCCAGTTAAAAGAAAACGATTGCATTATGTTTGTTGATGGGTCCTGTCTAAGAGATTCAGCAGGAACATTGAGAGCCGGTTACGCAGTATGTACCATAACTGGCATTGTCGAAGCCTCCTGGCTCGAGAAAGTGTTTTCTGCACAAGTGGCAGAATTAATAGCTCTTACTAAGGCATGCCACGCAGCTGTAAATTTGAAAGTCACCATCTATACTGACAGCAGATATGGATTTGGAATTGTGCATGATTTTGGCCAACTCTGGTCACAGAGGGGTTTCATGAACTCTTCTGGTTCTCCTGTGAAAAACGGTGAACAAATAAAAGATTTGTTACATGCGATTCAGTTACCTCTCGAAGTTGCCGTGGTGAAGTGCAGTGCTCACATCAGATCACAAGATTTTGTGTCTATGGGAAACAGCTATGCAGATCAAGTCGCAAGATTTGTGCATTGAACTGTATATCGTTTAAAGAGCAGTGGGAATTGTTACCACAAACTGAAAACGACACAGGTTTAAGTCTAGCATTACGAGTGGTTGATACCTTAGACGAACTGAAAACATTACAAAGTCGTGCTAGCAAAGAGGAAAAATGTTCCTGGCAGAGAATGCAATGTGTACAAAGAGCAGATGATCTATGGGTTTCAGAAGAGGGAAAATTGGTTCTGCCAAATAGTCTTTTATCACAGTTTGCCCGGCTCTATCATGGCCAGGCACATCTGGGAAGAGATGCCATGATCAGGTCCTTTAAGATTGATTGGTTCAATCCAAAATTCAGACATGCCGCAGAAATCACTTGCCACAGGTGCGTCATCTGTCAACAGATGAATGCTGGAAAAGGAACTGTGGTAACTTTGAGCCACATTGGGAGAGCTGGAGGTCCATTCAACAAAATGCAAATGGATTTTATTGAAATGCCTGTTTGTGGAGGATTGAAGTACGTGTTGGTGATTGTGTGTGTTTTCAGTCATTGGATTGAGGCATATCCCACACGTAGGAATGACAGTCTTACAGTTGCAAAACTACTACTCAGGGAGGTGATACCAAGATTCGGGTTTCCGGTTTCTATAGAATCAGATAGGGGGAGACACTTCAACAATGAGGTGATTAAACTTCTGTGTGCTGCACTCAACATTGAACAAAAGCTGCATTGTAGTTATCGCCCTGAAGCATCAGGACTAGTTGAACAGATGAATGGTACTTTAAAATAAAGAATGGCAAAAATGTGTGCAGCTACAAACATGAAGTGGCCAGACGCCTTACCTCTAGTGCTGATGACTATGAGAAATACCCCAGACAAGAAGACGGGATTATCTCCTCACGAAATTCTCATGGGCAGAGCTATGAGATTACCAGCAGTACCTACAAATGCACTAGTGAATATTACAGATGATATGGTGTTGGATTACTGCAAAGGTTTGGCTGACGTAATTCGCTCTTTTTCTCACCAGGTGGAAGCTAACACGTTGCCATCGATTGGCGATCCAGGTCACTCTCTGCAAGCTGGAGATTGGGTGGTTGTCAAGAAACACGTGAGAAAATCGTGTCTTGAGCCGCGTTGGAAGGGGCCTTATCAAGTAATATTGATGACTACCACTGCTGTGAAATGTGCCGGAGTTCCCAATTGGATACATGCCAGTCATACGAAAAAGGTAACGTGTCTGGTTGAAGTTTCTGGCACGGCGACTTCAGAAAGAGAGGTCTCAGGGTCAGAAAACAGTCAAGAAGTAACTGAGACTATCAGGGAGCCCACTGAGAACAGCCTCGTCCCTCAAACTGTCAATGAGTTCGAGAGAGGTGACAGAGTGCCTATCTCAGTCAAGGCAGCAGGAGAACTAAGCCAAGGAGAAGTTCTCCCAGAAGTAGACGAGTACGGGTTAGAGTCCGAACCCAACATAGAACCAGAAGACGAAAGAGAAGGAGAAACTGTAGATACAAATCAAAACGTGTCAGAGTCTCCCGAACCAGTTGCAGGTCCGTCAAGAGGAAACACCATATCACAAGAGGAGGGTGCTGTCCAACGTCCTGAAGGAAAACATCGAACCAAGACACATAGAGGTGATAATTGGCCAGACAAGTCACATCCTAAAATAAGAGAGGTATCGAATGACACAATAATAGAAGAAAGTGATACTTCACAAGCAGATGAACTGAGTGAAGGAGAACAACAAGGTGAACGAAGGTTAAAAAGAAAAAGAATAGCGAACAAGATATACAGGTCCTGAATGGGCATATGCTACAATCTCTGAATATCAACAAGAATTCTTAGCATTTTGTTTTGATCGAGAAGTACCAGGCCAATACTACGGTACCTGAAGATATTCAAAGGGAAACTCGGCTAAAATTGAATTTGTGAAAGCTAAAAAAAAAAAAAAAGAGAAAGAGACTTTAGAAACTACTGGAAGTGGCACTAAAACCGAACTTGACTTTTAAAGAAACCTGATTACGACAAGCTGCTAACCGGAATCGACAAAAAGGGGTCCTGGAGTAAGTGAAGACGCTGTAATATCTGCAAGGAGTTTATCATCAAGTTGATTGTTGATCTGCTATACTGATTCTATACAAACATGGCTTACAATAGGAATAGTAGCAAAGGGAGTAGGGTGTGTGGTTGGTTAGGTCTTATAATAGGTGTTGTATGTGCAGTAATGACTGTGGGAGTGATTGTGGGAATGCCATGGAGAAAGAAAGAAACTATTAATGCAACTTCAAAACCTGAAACTACCACTACTAAACTAACACCGTGGGAGAGATTTGAGCAAGATGCAAGACATATGCATGAAGGGACTAATGCAAAAGGAGAACTATCTACTAATGTCTTCTATCGCTTATTAAATGAGTATGTGGAAACCATGGATGCGAAAAAAATGTATGTATGTACTAAAATTCCTTCATCTGTGCAGGAGGGAGTTACTTATCATAGCCTCCCTCTTACTTATGAAATTAGTTGCAGCTTGCTATTAACAAGATTCTATAATCAAGAGCATGTGCAATACTTTTATTCAAACTTGGATGTTGTGTTTTCTTTTGTGCCTGTGATTGAATTCCTAAATAGATTAGCAAAAGAGCATGATATAAAAATAGTTAGAGGATTCTTTGAGCCAACACTTACATTTGGAACTGCTTATGCACATCGCAACAATTTGACTTGCTTGCTGTCGCCGGTAGAAAAGAGCTTTTTAGATCACACAGATGATAGACGCAAGGCGCTAAAAGAAAGATTAGAAAAAGGACTAGAAAAACGTACTTATGCAAATGATTATGCTTACACTGCAATCAAAACACAAGGCAAATTAGCTATAGACGCATTACACGTAGGAAGGCTCTGTATATATAGGCCAAAATCTGATCAAGATAATATATTTGTGGGTACGAGTGAATGCAGACATGTGTTTTTGTTTCAGAGTAAATGGACCTTTATGTTAAATGGACAAGATCCAGCAATCCCTGGAATCTATTATATCTGTGGACTAAATGCATATTACCGTCTCCCTAAGGGATGGTATGGGACATGTTATTTGGGAATAGTATTCCCAAAGATATACCAGATTGATGACTTAAAACAAATACCTAAAACATCCGAACTGCAACATTCTAGACAAAAACGAGAATCAGTGGCGGCTGTCATTGGTGATATATTTGGAGCTAAAATACCATCAGTAGGGGTTATCTTGAATTCTGTGAAAATTCTAAAGTTGTCTACTATAGTGGATAATATGTTGACAAATTTTACAGGAGCCATACTCCTTATGGATACTGAACTTGCTGCAGAAAGAGCTATGACTCTTCAAAATTGGCTTGCTTTAGACATTCTTTTAGCAAAGAGTGGAGGTGTCTGCAAGATGCTTAATGAGCGTCATTGTTGCTCATTCATACCAGATAACAGTAAGAAAATTAGAAGCATGCTTACTAACCTTACTAGAGATAGTACAGACTTGAAGGATCTGAAAGAACCTGGTGTTTGGGAGAAATTTGGGAAAGGAATTGCCCGAGTGGGAAGCTGGTTTACCAACATTTGGAATGGGGTACTTGCAAAAACTATGATGGGTCTATTAATTGTTTTGGTTTGTCTATTAGGATTATGGGGGGCATGTAAAATCAATGACAAAGTAAAAAGAAATTGGACTAAAAGAGCCCGACGAAATGAAGAAAGTGAAAGAGAGAAAATGTTCAATGAAATATGGGAAAGGTCACATAAAGGGCAAGATGTTAAAATGCGTATTATGGGCAAAGTGAAAAATTAAGATCAAAAAGAAAATTGTGTGATGACGAGCGTCATCAGAGGAGGGACTGAGAGAGCGTAGTTTAAATATTATATATCTAGATGTGAAATGCTTACAATTAACAAAGCTGCATTAATAGTTATAAAATATTATTCATTTGAAATGTATTCTAACATACCTATAAACGTGAAGAATTATTGTATGCATAAACTAATGTCGACTGTAAGAAATAATTGCTTGTACTATGATTAATTGAATACGTTAACATCTACGAAGATTGTATTTATTAGCATCCATAAGTCTTAAGGTAGCGTGAGTCGAAAACTAGCTGTGTAACTCTCATATTAAAGCATATTTTTCTGTTTCTTCAGTGTGCTGACTCGCAAAAAGCCATGACCCAGCAATTGTTCTTTTCTCCGTTTTATGTAACATTGCTAGTTTTTTTCATCTGCATGCTAGCTGCTTTAGTATAACATTTATACGCTTTGCAACAAAATATGGAAACTTTCAAGGATATTCAACCACGGAAAAGAGAACTTTTGACCCAAAGAACGTGCCAGAGAATGAAGTAACCCCGGATTTGCCACCTACGAAAAATGTCAATTATGAAGACCAATCAAAATGTTATAAACTATTGTGAAATGACAAGTGCATTACTTAATGTATAATTTGATAGGTTACAGATAGTGGGGTGTAGTGACTATCCAATAGAATTTTGGGGGAATGTATTATGAAAAAGGGATAAATACCCATGACACAGGAGACTCGGGGAACTAGGTAGGGAATGATATTGATTGCATCCAGAAACTCTGTCACTTTGTTTGGTGACTCGAGACTTAATACCCTTAGTCGCCCCATTACACTTTCTTCCTTATGAGGGAAGTGTCCCCTGCCCTTAGACTAGATAGACTGACGGCGATTCAACTGATGTCCTGAAGACGAAGACTGATCCTGTATGCTGACTCATTCCGAGGAGGGTAATTATGACAGTTGCTCTTGTAATTTGTCTATTCGCTTTTCCTTTCTAGCTACCAACTGCTGTATTTTTGATTAGAGACCTTAGTTAGATGTTTTCCAAATTGATGTTCTAAATTGTTTTGCATGAAGCCCAACATGCTGATGCTAATTAGTGGCTAGATGAGGCATTCACCTTGACTGACGTAACTGACGTGACTGACGTGGTGCTTTGCTGAACTAAGACATATATGAGGTTCTATGCATTTTGATTTGGTTACCTTCATATTACTATCTTATGTTTGTGATCTTTGCATTGTTGAAACCTTATCATAGTTGCCGCATTGTGACTAGGCTCTTTTGCTTCTTGGTTTTGAGATTAATATATCTGCTATTAGATTGAATAAAATTCACAAAACTTCAATAAGGTGTGGTTATTCATGACTGAAAGGTCATGGTTGCGTTAACGATCTTAACTAATGTCTAAATTGAGATATGTTGTGGTGATATATGTTGACAATATTATTGATATATTGCTTGATATATGGATCAGTTACCTCGTCTTACGGTGTCTCACCACTGATTCTAAAGATTCATCGGCCTAAAACGAGTCCTAAAATGTATAAATTAACATAGAAGGACGCGCTATCACTAATACTCTGCAAGAATAAGCAGTAGTCATAATAGAACACATAGGTACTCAGAATTCTGCAACATGAGCAGTAGTCAGGAATCACATGGAGAAAGAAATACACTTGTCATAAAAGTATCATACATGTCTAAATCAGGAACATCATAAAACCATATGGCACGTAATCAACACATAACAGTATGTATGTCCCCTAACAGGCACATTAGCACGTAGATGGTGCAAAAAGAAACAGGCTAATATAATTAATCCACCATGTCCATATTAGGAACGTGGGCAGTCATTTGTTCAGGGAGAGCATCTGTTTTTCTGCTGCCAAGGCACCTCTAGAGGCACGATGTGGACAAGGGGGGCCTCCGGCACTCCCTGTGCAAAACAGGGGCTGTGTGTTGATCCTGGGGGAAGGGGGCAGTACTCACACTCTCTGGTTTGTATGTCGGGGACCCTTTTGAGACCCACTATCGCTGGGGTTTCCCCTCTGAGCCACTACGGACCCGCCAACAAAGGGGGGGCGAACAAGTAGGATCCACTGGGAAAGGGAAAGAGACCTGATGGTGCATGGTCCTCCAGTGATGCTTCCTCCCGCCTGCGATCTCTATCGCTGAAAAGGGGGAGGGGACCCAGTGAGCCTCCATTGAGGCCTCCTTCTCGCTCACTCTCCTCTGAAGATGGGGGTATGGAGGAGCGGGGGCCTCCAATAAGGCTTCCACCCCCCTCAGATCACAGCTTCACCTGACACCGTGCACTAGCCCTTCCTTAGCCCTTTTCCCGGGTTGCTGCAGTAATGTGTTTCTTGGGGGGGGCAATTCCCCCAGGACGCTAGGAGGCAGAAGATTCATGCAGGGGTCTGGGTGGTGACCCAAGACCATTATTTCAGTTTTGTCCCCAATAAGTTGGAGCATACTATTCTTCATCCAACCAGAGACTGCATGTAGACAAGAGGATAGAGCGTGTCCTTCCGATCCTAAATTTGTGGAGAATTAAACCACTAACTGTGTATCGTCTGCATACGAGACAAGTGACAGTCCAAAAGATTCCACCAACTCTGTCAAGGGCGCCAAATATATGTTAAATAATGTTGGGCTAAGCGAGAAGCCCTGTGGCACCCCACATCTCCAGTGGAGCTTATCTGAGAAATGGGAGCGGTCGAGAACCTGGAAAGTTCTGTCTTCAAGAAAAGAGGAAAGCCAACTAAGTGCTAAGCCCTTAATACCCAGCTCATACATCCTGAGGCCAAGCACACGATGGTCTACCTTATCAAAAGCAGCACTCAAGTCAAGGAGTATCACCGCTGTCGTATGTCCTTGATCCACTTGTTTTCTCGCCTCTTCCATGACAGCTGTAGGAGCTGATTCGGTACTATGGAAGGGTCTCAACCCCGTCTGAGTGGAATGAAGGATATTGTTGTCTTCCAAAAACCTGGATAGCTGGGAATTGACATATTTATGCAGTATCTTAGATATAGCGGGGAGTAATGAAATAGGTCTATAGTTTTTGAGCTCGTGGAGTCCAGATTAGTTTTTTTTTTTACAAAGGCTTGACTATGGCATGTTTCTACTGAATAGGGACAAAGCCCTTATCCAGCGAGGAGTTCAAAAGTTCTGTCAGAACTGGGACATTGACAGAGGACCCAAGAGCCAATACAGAGGGAGGGGCGGGATCCAGAGGGGAGCCTGACTTCAAAGATGAGAGAAGAGAGGCAACCTGAGCAACCTGTGCAAGGAACTTACAGGTAAATTAAATATGCCATTTACGTATACATTAATCATACCAACTTTAGGAGGCAGAGCACCCGCTCTTTAGCACTGATCAGCCATGATAAAGTGCTCAGAGTCCTAGAGCCAACAGCGAGAGGTCAGAAAAAATACGAGGAAGGAGGCAAAAAGTCAGGGGATGAACCTGCCAAAAGGGCCAGGTCCAACAAGAAGGCTTTATGGAGTTCATATGGAGAAACATTTATGAACCTAAATTAATAAAAGAACAAGTGAACAAGTAAATATATAGCAGAAATAGAAAGCAATATAACTTTGCAGGGTCACAAGGGGTAGTCAAGGAAGTTCAGATTACGGTCTGTGCACCTGAGAAGACTTCATGGCTGCGGGTTGTGCGAAAAAAAGCAAAAGCGACTGAACATCTCAACGTGTTTGCTCTGTAAAGGTGAAGGACGAAACACAAATGAAGAACAATGTGTATGCTCATGAAGTTATGTCAATTTGTTGTATTTTGGGGGTTTCATTGCACGTTTCGAGACAATGATGACCATTTTACAGTGGGGGAAGGGCGGGGGGTTAACAAAACCATGCTTTAGTCAACATCTACAAAGAAGATGCTGATTTTTGTTGAGAGGAGCGCTGCGGGCAGGCCATCTGACTTCCTGCATATGTCTAGAGTCCTCAAATCCAAAGACATACTGCAGTTGATAAGCATCACTTGTCTCTTACTGGGTCTTTGCTGAAATAATATGGGATTGCCGGATTCCGTTGGGATGCACGTGTGCTTTTCACCTACCGTTCGTGGAACACATGGACGATTTCCATGGCAACCATTAATTTAAAGAGAAAAATGTGATAATACGCCATTTGTTTGCCTTTTTTCTAATTGTGTCACGAAATAAGTACAGTAATGGCCTCTCGGCAGTTCTTGTTCTCTCTCTGTCAGTTAATGACCAAGGAAGTCAAAGGAGCTCACCGTCACCCCAGGACCTTTAACTCACCTGGCTAATCATTAGCTGTCAGGAAAAGGCGGGCCCATCAGTCACTGTTTAACTAATGGCAGTCTGCGCTCCCAACTTATTATAGAAACACCTACAAGCTTTTTGCATGATGTTTTTTGTTATATGTCAGAATGTGTCTTCGATATGAATGAGAAGGCCTGAAAAAGAGTGATGGCCTACCGATTCTTTTGGTTAGTGTGAACTGCGCAATTACACACAGAAAAATAACAATTCGTTTGTGAACCATCTGGGTAACAATTCTGCAACAGCGTTGCCCTTTAGGAGCATGAGGTAAAATATTCCGTGATCTCTTGCGAGGCGTCTTTTGCTAAGGTTTTAACTTTCAACATTTTCCCGGTTACCGTGAGCCATAAATGTGATCTTTTTAAAATGCTTGCTTTAGGAAGCTTTTCAGACATAAATGATGAGTATTCTTTCTGTAACAGTTGCTGCCTGGAGCTCACGTTCTGCAGGGAATTTCATTAGCATGTGCCCTGATCTTGTCCAAAGCCTCAGTGCTTTAGACAAGCGTGGATTTAATTGGGAGAAACCCAAGCTGCGACTGTGGCTCAGGTGTGAACGCTGCTTCCCTAAGCATATTAAATCTGGGATAATGACCCAGTGGCCATTTTTTACTCCTTTTCCTTTGATGGATTTAATACCGCATATTAATTATTGTTCTTCTCTCACTTTTGATTATCATGTTTTCATGCAGGTGTTTTAAGGAAGATACATGGCTGTATAATCATAATTTTCCGGCGGACTAACAGTAAACGAACAGATTTTTGGAGGATTATGACAGAAAGTTGCCTTCTGGGTCCCTCCATATGACATCTTTGAAAAGCATGTGTGCAGTTATAGGTTATCTTTGATTCAGCACTGCTGACTAATCCTTGCTGCACACGATTTACAACAGTATGGATGATTAGTAAGTAAAATATAAATGTTTCTTGACATCCACTTATTGTACTCATGCCCTTATTGCTTACAATCGAAGAGTGATATGTCCGTTGTCACACTGTGTACCAAAATGTACTATTGCCCCATTCTCATAGTAACTGTTACAGAGGTCAAGGCTTAGTGGATGCATAGTGTCTGTGATCCACGGACATGATCCCACAACCACACACTGATTGTACCTGTGACTTGTGACCACCTCGCAGGAGTAACACAACGCCCTCTGGTGATTACACTATGGCCCATCAATCAGCCTCCATTAAGTGACATTATGCAAGGAGATGTTCATTCATGTCCTATCCCTCGGTACGGTACATATGTGACTCTTGACCATCCACTACATTATGAACAAATCTGCTTCACACTGGCCTTATCACTTATGCCACTAGTATGAGCAACTTTTATGTTCCTTGTATGTTATAAAAGTACTTAATACATCTCTAACATTTGTGATCATCAGCATCCCATCAGATCTATCAAAGTTGTCTACAGTCACACTGCTATGACTCAGATTTATCACTTGTCAGTTTTCTAGTTGTAAAATCGGCATCTAGATGTCGACTGGCAAGTTCCGGCAGTGTTGTTCAGATGTTGCTGTAACAGGGTCTGTCAAAACATAAATCATCTGTGGCTCTACAGGCGTGGTACAATCCTTGTGATATCCATGGACCAATTGCAAGCATCATCTACCCAGATATGGTAATGGTAATTCCAACCAGTCTGGATTACAAGCATTCAGGCACAATCACTAAGGCCTTGGATATTTAATGTTTTTTTTTAAATAAATGTCCAATTATTTTACTATAATTTGTATGTATTTTGAATTTTAACATTTACTTTGTAGTTTAAATATTAATTTTGTTCAAAAATATTTTGAATATTGAATACAATTAATATATATTTCAATTAACTATGAATTATAATATTAAATAAGTGTGTGTGTGTGTGTGTGTGTGTGCCTATATATATTACTTACTAGGGCTTGCCAGTAGTTAGATATAGTTAGGACTATGTTTCCATTGAAAAAGCATTTTTGACTTGCCTATATCTTCCTATATCTTTGGCGCTGTTTGACAAATCTTCAAGACTTTTCCCCAAAAAAGTGTAACATTGGTTCTTGTTGCACATGGAAAGTTTCGAGGTGATCCATCAAGTTGGGGGCCAAGAAAAAGGGGGTGTAAAAAAAGTTGTGTTTCCCATGTTAATTCCTATAGGACCTTTAGACACGATTGCAGCAGGAACCACTGGATTGCTTGTTTAGTGTAAATCAGTTCAGTAGTTTTTGACAAATTTAGGGAAATCCACATTTGTATATCTTTGGCTGTAGTGATCTCGCAATTATTTTGCGAAAAATTTGTGAATTTGTGCGAGTGCGCATGCAAAAAGAAGTGCTGTAATTGGCTGACTGCAACCTCACTAGAAAGTTGCAGCCGCCATTTTATTTCACAGGACATGGTCCCCAAGAGTGAAAAACATCCTAATTGAAAGTGGCATAAGGGGTCAGGGTGAAGGTACCCTGACCCCAGTGGTGTGATATAGGTGTGTTTTAGGGGGAAAGTATGGGTTTAAAATAATTTTGCATAACCATAAGCGATATTCATGAATCTTCATGAATTGTTCGCAAAACATTTGCAAATGTTAAAAACATTTGAAAGAAAAAATACATACACTAATTAATTCACTCATACATGCACTCAGAGACTCCAGTGCCCACTCACACAGCCACTCAGACACTCATGCACCCACTCAGACCCACTCATAGACTCACACACCCCCTTTGAGACCCACTCAAATACTCACACACCCACTCAAAGATGCACGTGCGCTGCACAGAGCCAAAGACTGTGTGTGGTACGGGGTTGGGTGGTGATAAGAGCTTGGCAGCAGGCCAGTCCTTGCGACCAACCCCCACCTCACACGGCAACTTTACATTAAAAAAAACATAGAAATTCACTGAAAAAAACAACGGTTACAGGGACGGTATAGTAAGGTTCTGAATTTACTCATACAAAACCGTAGAAATTCAGCAGTTATAATTAGAGTTCTTTCAAGTAACTATAACTCGTGCCCAAAGACAACTATAACTCACGCCTTCACCATGAACAGGTAATTACTCCACATATTATATCATTGATGAGATCTTCTATGGCATCTTTGATATTATCAATGCAACATTTGCAACAAAATGATTGATAAGAAAACTGTGCATGGCAGGGGAGCGAGTTATAATTACCTTAGGGCGAGATTTATAGTTAGGATTTGTATGAGTAAATTCAGAGCCTAACTATATTGTCCCTGTAACCTTTGTTT
This sequence comes from Pleurodeles waltl, assembly GCF_031143425.1. NCBI lineage: Eukaryota > Metazoa > Chordata > Amphibia > Caudata > Salamandridae > Pleurodeles > Pleurodeles waltl. The sequence continues at coordinate 752,969,267 of NC_090443.1, read as the reverse complement.
TTTACAGTAAATAAAAATATATATATATATAGTTATAGTTAGGACCTAGTTTCTATAAAAATCACTTTTTACTTGCTTATATCTTTGGTGCCACTTGACGAATCTTCATTAAACTTTCCAAAAATATTTGCCACTCCCATCAGCTGCTGCCTGGACAGTTTTGGGGTGATCTGTTCCCAGGGGGCCAAGAAAAAAGGAGGGTCCACAAAACTCCAGAGCCACTTCCTGCTAACTCCTGAGGTGCTTTTGCTTGGCGGGAGGTATGACAGCTCCTGCCAAGCGGCAACAAACATAGCCAAGCGGCAACAAACATAACTCGACTTCCAGCCAGCAGGAGCATTAAAAATGCTCCCACTTACTGGGAGAAGAGTTTTCATCACTTTTTGTGCCCGCTGTCATGAGGATGACTCGGTATGACTAAGTATATCCAACCTCCACTCCATCACGGTCATCCTAAAATCATATATAGGCATTTCGAGCAGCTCTGGGTGCTGGAGCAATGCTGGCTCCCGCAGGAGGAGGGGAGCAAGCTGTGACCACAGGGTCCTTGAGGCTCCCCCATGGTCCCCAACAAATACTACTTGGTGCCCTTGGTGGGGCCAGGACACCCAGAACGATGAGGCTGGGCCACAGTGGATGTGTTCATGGGGACCAAAATCGACCTAGGAAGCGGAGATCACATGGCCCCACTCCCATTTTAATTCATAAAAAAGGGCCTGGGGAGGTGATAGTCCTCAGTGCCCAGGGTGGTCTTTGTTGTCCCGCAGAGGTAGTGGTATCTGGGGCATGGCGGGTCCATGTGGCCCCCCCAAATTATTTGTAGCAGGTTGCCCTCAGGAGGTAGTGGTTCCCAGGGCCTGGCAGAGTCAGCATGCCCCCACTATATTTAGTTCATTTAGACCTGGAGAGGTGGTGGTCCCTGGGCCCCGGGGGTCCATATGTCCCCCCTAAAAAAATTTATGATGCAGCCTGGTGGCATCTATACGGCCCCCATAAATATTTTTAATGTTGTCCTGGGGAGGTGGTGGTCCCTAGGGCCTGTGTGTGTCTGTTAAAAAAACCCAACTTTTTAATTATGTACCCCCGGGTGGTGGTGGTCCCTGGGGACCAGGGGTCCTTACAGCTCCCCATATATCAATCTAATGTTGCTCTGGAGAGGTGGTGGTCCCCAGGGATGTCCACACAGTCCCCTGGAAATATTATGTTATGTAGCCCTTGGGAGGTGGTGGTCCCCTGGGCCCATGGGGGTCTGTGCCGAGGCCAAAAGGGGCCTGTGCTGCCCTCCCAACAATTGTTTGGTGCTCCCTAAGGCCTGGGGGGTCTGTGTGTTCCCCCAAAATATTTTTTAGGTAGACCTAGGAAGGTGGTGGTCCGAAGGCCCAGGGGTCCATGCGGCCCCTCAACAATTAATATTAAGTAACCCCGGGGAGGTGGTGGTCTCTGGAGCCCGGGGGCGTGCATTCCCTCTAGATATATATATTTAATGTTGCTCCCTTTTAAGCACCAAGACCTGTGCCACGCACAGCTTTCGACCTTGCATGGCCTGGGGTTGGTTGCTTATAGGGGGTAGGCTGTAGGGCTCTCCCCTGAGGCCAACCTGTGCTGCGCATGGACTTCGGTTGTGTGTAGCATGGGGTTGGAGCTTTTAGTGCACAGCTCGCCACTACTGCATAAACTTTAAGTATCGATTTGCTCTCAGTAGTTAGGTGGTAGTATAGGTATATATGTGTATTTGTATCCTTTGATTATAGTTTACAATAAAAACTCTAGCAATTCATAGAAAAACAAAGGCTATAGAAGCATTATTGTTAGGTGTTGACATAAGGCAACAAATAATGTTAAAAGTACTGAAATTCACCAATTACATTTTACTGAGCCAACTATAATTTGCCATGCACTACTTATGACCTCACATATTACATTTCTCACTGTTGGAGATACCATCCACATTTCTGCCTATATTGTTTTAGTTGATTTTACAAATCTGTGCACCTTACCCCTGCTAATCAATAGAAAAGCACTTTCAACATAATGACATTGTTATTCCCCTAAATCTTTAACTTACCTATAAATCCCTAGGAGATGATGCTACAGCCTACCCAGGACCTGTAAGTTAAAGGTCAAAAGTGGAGTGCAGCACTCATTGTGCTATCCAATGTAGTGACAAGGTAAACATGAGTGAAGGCATGCCCCCAGTAGCATGGTTGTGCTGGTTTAAACTGCAAAATTTATCTATCAAATAATCTCTTTTGACAGACCTAAAACTGCCTTTTAAATTAATACCATCCATAAATGTGCCTTACATGCCTCTAAGACTGGGTGCACAGTGTTTAAAATTAGGTCATGTAAACATATACTGCTAAGCATGTCCTTACAGTTAAAAGGCCCAAAACAAATTTTCAGGGATAGCTATTACATAGAAAAGTATTAGGGTAAACATTACATTTAATATTTTTACCTCTGCTAAGGAAGCAGGTACAATGTTCATTATTACACTTTTTAAAATATTTATTAAAAACCCAATTACTTGTTAAAGTCGAATTTGTAATAACTATTTTAGAACTGATACTTTATGAACATTTGCTTGTTACCTCACTAAAGCCTCTAGACACACATTTGCATTAGCTCCAACCATCACCCAGGAGCAGAGTAGCCCCTGTAATGAGGTGTGAACTTGCTCCCACCAAACCTGTGCATTTCTGAAAACTAGAGACCTAGGGGAATCCAGGATGGGGTGACTTGTGTGGCTCGGACCAGGTTCTGTTTCCCAGAATCCTTTGCAAACCTCAAAATTTGGCTAAAAAAACACATGTTCCTCACATTTCTGTGGCAGAAAGTTCTGGAATCTGAGAGGAGCCACAAATTTCCTTCCACCCAGCGTTCCCCCAAGTCTCCCGATAAAAATGATACCTCAATTGTGTGGGTAGACCTAGCGCCCGCGACAGGAAACGCCCCAAACCGCAACGTGGACACATCCACATTTTTGAAAGAAAACAGAGGTGTTTTTTGCAAAGTGCCTACCTGTAGATTTTGGCCTCTAGCTCAGCCGGCACCTAGGGAAACCTACCAAACCTGTGCTTTTCTGAAAACTAGAGACCTAGGGGAATCCAAGATGGGATGACTTGTGTGGCTCGGACCAGGTTCTGTTACCCAGAATCCTTTGCAAACCTCAAAATTTGGCTAAAAAAACACATGTTCCTCACATTTCTGTACCAGAAAGTTCTGGAATCTGAGAGGAGCCACAAATTTCCTTCCACCCAGTGTTCCCCCAAGTCTCCCGATAAAAATTATACCTCACTTGTGTGGGTAGGCCTAGCGCCCGCGACAGGAAACGCCCCAAAGCGCAACGTGGACACATCCAAATTTTTGAAAGAAAACAGAGGTGTTTTTTGCAAAGTGCCTACCTGTAGATTTTGGCCTCTAGCTCAGCCGGCACCTAGGGAAACCTACCAAACCTGTGCATTTCTGAAAACTAGAGACCTAGGGGAATCCAAGATGGGGTGACTTGTGTGGCTGGGACCAGGTTCTGTTACCCAGAATCCTTTGCAAACCTCAAAATTTGGCTAAAGAAACACATGTTCCTAACATTTCTGTGGCAGGAAGTTCTGGAATCTGAGAGGAGCCACAAATGTCCTTCCACCCAGCGTTCCCCCAAGTCTCTTGATAAAAATGGTACCTCACTTGTGTGGGTAGGCCTAGCGCCCACGAAAGGAAATGGCCCAAAACACAACGTGGACACAACATATTTTTTCACAGAAAACAGAGATGTTTTTTGCAAAGTGCCTACCTGTGGATTTTGGCCTCTAGGTCAGCTGGCCCCAGGGGCAGAAATGGCCTAAAATAAATTTGCCCCCCCAAACCCCCTCCCCCCTGGGAGCGACCCTTGCCTACGGGGTCGCTCCCCCTGCGTGACATTGGCGCCAAAAAACAAATCCCCGGTGCCTAGTGGTTTCTGCCCCCTTGAGGGAAGATTGACCTAAATTCGACCAATCTGCCCCCAAGGGGGGCAGAAATGGTCTAAATACAATTTGCCCCCCAGGGAAGCGACCCTTGCCTGATGGGTCGCTCCCCATCTCTAAAAAAACAAACAAACAAAAAAAAAAACACAAAAAAAAATTGCCCTGGCGCATAGAGGTTTCTGCCCCACCCTGGGGGCAGGTAGGCCTAATAATAGGCTCGGGGGGGGGCAGAAATGGCCTAAAATAAATTTGCCCCCCCAACCCGCACCCCCCCCCCCCGGGAGCGACCCTTGCCTACGGGGTCGCTCCCCCAGCGTGACATTGGCGCCAAAAAACAAATCCCCGGTGCCTAGTGGTTTCTGCCCCCTTGGGGGCAGATTGACCTAAAATCGACCAATCTGCCCCCCTAGGGGGGCAGAAATGGTGTAAATACAATTTGCCCCCCAGGGGAGCGACCTTTGCATGATGAGTCGCTCCCCATCTCTAAAAAAACAAACAAACAAAAAAAAAAAGCACAAAAAATAATTTGCCCTTGCTCCTAGAGGTTTGACCTAAAATAAATTTGCCCCCCCAACCACCCCCCCCGGAGCGACCCTTGCCTACGGGGTCACTCCCCCTGCGTGACATTGGTGCCAAAAAACAAATCCCCGGTGCCTAGTGGTTTCTGCCCCCTTGGGGGCAGATTGACCTAAAATCGACCAATCTGCCCCCAAAGCGGGCAGAAATAGCCTAAATACAAGTTGCCCCTCCAGGGGAGCGACCCTTGTCCAAGGGGTCGCTCCCCATCTGTAAAACAAAAAAACTAAAAAAATCCCTGGTGCCTAGTGGTTTCTGCCCCCCTTGGGGGCAGATCAGACTAATCAAAATAGGCTGATCTTCCCCCCAGGGGGGCAGAAATGGCCTAAAATAATTCCCCCCCCAGGGAGCGACCCTTGCCTAAGGGGTCGCTCCCCTTGCGTGAAATTCACGCAAAAAAAAAATCCCTGGTGTCTAATGGTTTCTGCCCCCATTGGGGGCAGATTGGCCTCATCAAAATAGGCCAATCTGCCCCCAAGTGGGGCAGAAATGGCCTAAATATAATTTGCCCCCAGGGGAGCGACCCTTGCCTAAGGGGTCGCTCCCCACCTAAAAAAAAAAGAAAACATAACAAAAAGAAAAAAAAAAAAGAAATGATCCCGGGTGCCTAGAGGTTTCTGCCCCCCCCGGGGGCAGATCGGCCTAAGAAAAGGCCATCCTAACAAAAATGCCCCCCATGGGAATGACCCTTGCCCAAGGGGTCACTCCCGTTGCGTGAAATTCACGCAACAAAAAAAAAACTCCCTGGTGTCTAATGGTTTCTGCCATCCGGCTTTTGAAACCCAGTGAGAGACTTCAAAGGGAAGGAAATACATTTCCTTCCCTTTGAAGCCCCTCCGGGCCTCCCCCATGGGATTGAAAGAGAAATGCTTTGCATTTCTCTTTCAATCACTTTCAATCGCGCTGGAAGCAGAGCTTCCAGCGCGATAGGGGAGACCCTGTGACTAATCAGCGCGTGCTCGCGCGCTGACGTCACAGGGGGGGTCGGGGGTTGGAGGGGAAGGGCTTCCCCTTCCATCCCTGACTTGGGGGGGTGGGGGGGAACCCCACAGAGGGAGCGCTAGCGCTCCCTCTGGGCTCTGTGCCCAGGACGTAATGGTTACGTCCTGGGCACAGCAGCACTGTGCCTCAGGACGTAACCATTACGTCCTGGGCACAAAAGGGGTTAAGCATTGAAATACTAATTGAAAGAAAATTGATTATTGATTGAGGGGGGTGAAATCCTACTCAACCAGCAACCACAATCCGTGTCAGGGTGAAGTCACAAGCAAACCCAAAATTAACCTGTGCTTAACCCTCTGGTAACTTGGCACAGAGCAGTCAGGCTTAACATAGAGGAAATGTGTAAAGTAATTATGCAGCACTTCAAACATTAAAAAAGTGAAAACACAACACAAAAAAATAAATAAATAATTTGACACCATAACAACAAAAATCATGTGTAATCGAAGAGAAACTCAAAAGTTCAGGCTGACTAGCACAACATGACATGTAAAACGTAAAAGTATATTTCAAACTTTTTAAATACACTGCACTGCACCCTATGACCAGTTCAGGGCCTACCCTACGGCTGACTTACATGTATTAAAAAGGCTTGTCCCTAGAAAATGTTTTATTCTGCCAGGTCGAAATGACAGCTTAAAATGGTACACACACAGGCTGCAATGGCTAGCATGAGACCTGTTAAAAGGCTACATAAGTGGGTGGATCAATCGGTGCTAAAAGTCCCCTAGTAGATTTAATTTACAGGCCCTAGGCACATGTAGCACCACTTTACAAGTAAATTAAATATACCAATTTTGTGCAAGCCAATTCTACCATGTTTAGAGCACAAGACCAACAAAAACAAATTCATCAAAAAAGTGGAGGGTAAAGGCAAAGGTTTGTGGGTGACCCTGCAAGGAGGACCGGGTCCAACAATGATTAATCATGACATTCAATTGACTATGTATTACATTCTGTTTGGATTTTTTCCTTGATAATAATCTCATCCCACTCCCCATACCTTCTGAGGCTTCTTGAGACAACCATTATCTTTATATATAAAATAATCTGCCTTTTTCCCAGTAATCCATAGATTGAGCCCTATTTACTTCTGGAAGGGGCCTGCTCTAGTTGAAAATGGCAGGTTATATCTCTTTTAGTTAACAAACGTCCATTGCCATTAGTAGGCGTGCACCCTCAGGGCCATTACACTCCTCTACCACACACAAGTGGTGTCATTGTTGGATTAAGTGTGATCAGTCAAACTACAATGTGTGCTAAAGTTTTATGTATGCAGGGCAAAGAGTTATTTCATAATTGGTATTCCCATATTGCGTGAAAAGAGTGGCTTGTTCAGTTATGGAACTGAGGCAACATGGTGTGATAATAGCATGCATTATATTAAGTCTAGTGGGGCTGTGGTAGATTAGTTGGAAATATTTTGATTGTATTAGTTCAAGCCATGCTGATTTTGCCAGAACACAGGAGAACCATTCTAACCTTGCTCTGATCCGTGTCTTTGAGGAAACCCACATCTTCTTCACAACTTAGGCATAGGCTAGACCAATGATCTGGGGTGTTAGCAACAAAAGGTCTGTAGACCCACAAGATTCCCTTCGCAATCACCTCTCATATGGTGGGATAAGGCTCAAGAGGGCTGAACTGAAACTGTGTATCAAATGTGAATTGGTATGCTGAGAGCATGTGCTATAGCTGTAGATTACAAAAGAATTGTGTTTTGTGTAAAAGAAATGCCACTGCTAGAAACCTAAATGATTTGATGTGACCCAGGTCCCACACATATTAAAGTGTATATATTCCTATGAGGTCTCAAGAGTTCAAGCCCTTTAGGATCAAGATGTGCTGAAGCATATATCTTGTCAGAGAGGGGTCTGGGTAGCTGGGATGTCCTACCCCCTTGCATTTTAAAACCCAATACCAGAACATGAAAGTGGTCTTTGTAGTGGAACATACATTTTGTTGTTTGATGGGGCCATATATTGAGATCAGCAGACCATATTCATTCACTGACTAGAATTCTAATCTAGTCATGTTCTGTGATGCCCAAGGGTACAATATGAAATCAGCCCATCCCAGTCCCCCTCATAAGTTTATATAAAACATTTCTGAAATCTACAGGAAACTCCTCCTGCCCATAGGAAGTTGTGAATTAAGGATTGTAAAAGCTGAAGGGAGATAGGGTAGATTTTGCATCACATACAAAAGCTAAAAAAGGCAAATCTTATTAAGTAGTGACCCCATACATGAATGTTTATGGTTTTACTCAATGTCTCCATGTCTCTGCTTTATTAATTGGAACTGGAATTGGGAACCAACAGTTAGAGTTAGAGTTCTTTCAAGTAACTATTTACTTGTATTTACTAGTAGTAATTTCAGTGAATGTCTATGTTTTTTATGGTAAAGCAATTTTATTTACTATATGTTATTCCAAACTCTGCTGCACATGGGGTGGGGGAGGTCGCAAGCCCTGGCCTTGCAGCCAGGCCTTGCAGCCAAGCCCTTATAACCAACCAACCTCATGCTACACACAGCCTTTGGCCGTCTGCAGCGCAGGCTAGCAACAGGGCCTCTGTCAGTGGATTTGAGAGTGGATGCTTGAACGTCTGGGTGGGTACATTAGTGTCTCAGTGGGTATGTTAGTGGGCATCTGAGCCTCTGAGTGCATGTATGAGTGAATTAATTGGTGTATGAATAAGTTTGTGTTTTTTTCTTTAAAATGTTCCCATAATTGTGAATGTTTTGCAATTAATTCATGGAAATTCATGAAAACTCACAAAGTTTTGTGCAAATCATACATGTGACACAATATTATATTGAACTTATATGTTGCCCCTAAAACAACACCTATATCACACCCCTAAGGTATTAGTACCTTCTCCCTGACCCCTTATGCCACTTTCAATTTGAATTTTCACTCCCCCAGGGACCATTCCCCTTTAAATAAAATGGTGTTTGCAACCTTCTAGTCAGGTTGTGATCAGTTGATTGCAACGCTTCTTTTTGCACATGTATTCATGAAAATTTGCGAATTTCGTGAATTATTCGTGGTCAGAGATATGCACATTATTTGCCCTTAAATATATCCTAAACTACTTAATGGATTTACACTAAATAACAAAAAGCACAATCTGTTTACCGGCAGCTAGCTTTCTGCCAAATTTGGGTTCATTCTAGTGGTTCAGGGGGTAGACATGTTGACAGATCCTATGGGAATTAACATGGGAAATGCAAATGAAAAGGAATATTTCTTGAAGATTCATCAAACAGTGCAAAGATATAGGCAAGTCAAAAAATGCTTTTTCTATGGAAACATGGTCCTATCTATAACTACCTACTGGCTACTGTCAGTATGTAATATATATATATATATATATATATATATATATATATATATATATATATATATATATATATATATATATATATATATATATATATATATATATATATATGCCCAAAGGAATTACACTAAATTTGGCAGAAGTAGTTTTTGGTCCACAAAGCACTCCTTTCATTTTGTGGTGTAAATCCATTCAGTAGTTTAAAAAAAATGAAAGGAAATCCAATTTTTTATATCCAAGGTAGGGGAAACTTCATGAATACTCCCTATCTTGTGCAGAGTTCTGATTGTCAGGCAAGCACCTAAACCAGGAAGTGTTGGCAGCAATTTTGGGACATGGCTTCAGAAGAGTCCCCAAAAACAAATGCAAGAAAAAAGAGAAAGGGGTAGGGAAAGAATACCCTACCCCCAAGACTTGGTCCTGGGATCCCCATGGGATCCCACCAGGGATGATTTTTTTTAATTCACAGCAAAAGTTTATGAATTTCACTGTGAATTACTTGGTACTAGGGGCATTAAGTTCTTATTAAAATAATAGAGAAGGGCACGCGGGCCTCCCCCAAGGTCTTTCTAAAGCCCTTGGGACCGTCACCCTCCTGAGGCTTGATTTAAAAAAATATTTGGGGTGATGCGTGAGCCACCCAGGCCTCGAGCACCACCACCTCCCTGGGGCTTTTTTTATAGAAAAGAGGGGGTCCAACGAAGCCTCCCCAGGGCTGTATGATGGCCTGGGAACAACCACCTCCCCAGGGCAATTACATCATTATTGTGAGAGGCCCCACGGACCACCCCACACCCTGGTGACCACCACTTCTCTTGGATGTCTGGGTGAATGTCCTGCTCCCACCAAGCAAAAGCAAACAACACTCCACTTCCGGCAAGTGGGAGCTGTCAAAATACTCCTGCTTGCTGAAAGCAGAGTTTTCATCTCTTTCCCTGCCCACAAACATGTGGGCATGGAAAGAGATAAAAGTATTGCTCCCGCACTCAGGAAGCTGCATTTCCAGCAGCTCCCTGTGTGAAGGAGCAAAGCCGGATCCTGCAGGAGGTGAGAAGCCAGCTGGAACAGCGGGAGCCTTGAGGATTCCCCAGTAGTCCCAGAAATGTAAAAAAAAACAAAAAAAAACAGATGTGCTTTCTCTGCAGTTCCACCTTGAATAGTTATCTGATGAACACGCTTGAGCAACAACAACATTGGTAAGTGCTACCTCATTTGGTATATATGTAGTGCATCTCCAACACTATAGCTCCGTAAAGGACACTGAGGTAATGTCTTTAGTGGCCTTGTGTGTCTGTAACTTTGCCAGTGTTATTGTTCCTCAAGCGCCTTTATCAGATTAGCCTGGGTGCTGCAGCTGTTGGATTAACATAAAGGGTTTCATTATGAGTTTGGTGGGCTTTTGGCAAGACCCCTGCTATGGAGACTGCCAAAAGACCGTAATGTTGGTGGTAACCTGATCGCTGTATAAATAGTCACAATGTGTAGACTGCCAAAAAGCAGTCAAATTCCAGAAACCGCCAGGACAGTAATGTACAGAAAAGAGGTGGTCCCACCACCAGCACCGCCAGTCTGACAAAAATCTTCCTATAATATTACAATCCACAAATCACAACAAAGGTTCTTCCATGGCAGAAAACCATTAGCAGTACGAACTGCGGCAGTATCAACTCACTTCTGTCAGAACACCACACCACATTGGATAGTTTGTATACCCCACACCTGATACACATCCATACACCTGACACACCTACACATTGCACTATATAACACACCCCTACACAACCCACAATCCTTTGCAATCAAAACACCACACACAGACAAAGAAAACAGCATCCCAGAGAGTCAGAATTATCAAGGATAGACACCCATTCACACTTCATGATGCACACATCACACCTGCAAAACAGACAAAACACATAGGGGGTGATTCTAACATTGGCGGGCGGCAGAGGCCGCCCGCCAATGTTCCCCCGTCAAAATACCGCTCCGCGGTCACAAGACCGCTGAGGGTATTTTGAGATTTGCCCTGGGCTGGCGGGCGGCCGCCAAAAGGCCGCCCGCCAGCCCAGGGCAAATCTACCTTCCCACGAGGACGCCGGCTCCGAATGGAGCCGGCGTAGTGGGAAGGAGTGACGGGTGCAGTTGTCGCGTAAAGCAGACACTGAAATACACAGTGGGGCCCTCTTACGGGGGCCCCTGCAGTGCCCATGCCATGGGTACTGCAGGGGCCCCCAGGGGCCCCGCGGCACCCCCTACCGCCATCCTGTTCCTGGCGGGAGACCCGCCAGGAACAGGATGGCGGTAGGGGGTGTCAGAATCCCCATGGCTGCGGAGCGCGCTCCGCAGCCATGGAGGATTCACCCGAGCAGCGGAAAGTCGGCGGGAGACCGCCGACTTTCCGTTTCTGACCGCGGCTGAACCGCCGCGGTCAGAATGCTCGAGGGAGCACCGCCAGCCTGTTGGCGGTGCTCCCGTGGTCGGTGACCCTGGCGGTCACCGGCCGCCAGGGTCAGAATGACCCCCTTAGTACCACACACAATCCACAACACCCATCACCCACTCACATCACAGCACCTTTACCTCATCATTTACCTAACTCTGCACCCTTTAACTTTACACACAACCACACCATCTACCAAACCACTACCTTGTCCACACAAAACACCCACATTTCACTGAAGAGGAGTTGAGGGTCATGCTGGATAAAATTGTCAGGGTAGAGTCACACCTGTTCAGACCACAGGTACAACAAACATCTATTGCCAGGAAAATGGAGTTGTGGCAAAGGACAATCAACAGGAACACCATTGTGCATCCTACAGCTCTCATTTATGCCAGCTATCATGCCAAACAGTTCACTAGGTGACAGAGGAGAACAGCCATGTCAACTATCTGAGAATATCATATACCATCAGCTGAACAATCACTACCAACATGGTTTACCAGCATAAAACATGGTGTATGGACGTGAAATTACTGAGTTTCATGCTGCATCCAAGTTATATAGTGCATCAGCTGTAAATGTCATTGCCTGAGATCATGTCAAGGCACTGCCTGCAACTCACACAACTGCTACAATACCCCCATTGTAACCTGAACTCTGTGTTCCACTCCCTCCACAGAAACCTTGCCATTGTCACCATTTAGAGGATACCAGAGACAGCCACTAACCCTCTGGATGAAGGTCCCAGTGAGGGCAACCCCCCTGGATGTCTGGACACTGACGAAGAACCTGTACCATTTGGTACACCTGGTCAGTCAACAAATGTCAGCCTCACCCTGCCCACAGCATCTCCACCCAGCCCTGTACCATCTACATCACAGGTAACCATTTGCCCCCTAACCTGTGTCCCGAAGACTGTGTCACCCATTGTGTGCCCCACAATACAGGTACCTGAGTCTCACCTTGCCACCCCTGCAATGATGGACCTAAGACCACTGAGAGTGAGCACACTATACCAGGGGCACAGGCAGGAGGGGACAGGGTGTGTGAAAGGGATGCTGGGGGCCAGAGGATGGGACTTCAAATGGACACTACTTACCAGGATACCATCTTTCACGTCTTGGGAGCCTACCAAAGTTCCCAGGGCATGATGGGCCAAGTTATCACCATGTTGGGGGAAATCCAAACGCTGTGGAAGGCAACCACCAGGAAGCCATGCAACAGTGGCAGGCACAAAATGACAAGTTGGCTTCCATTGCAGGGGTGCCGAGAGACTTGAATAACACACTGAGTAGGTCTTATTCCCAACATCTGGCACCTTCCTTTAGCAACACAAAATCAGGCCCTTCTACATCTATGGCTGCTAATGGAATGGAGGCCCTGCCAGGGGAAGGACAGGCCTCAGTCCCCCACCCTCTGTAGCTGAAAAACCCCTGCAAACATGGACATTCACCCAGACATCCAGCAGGAGCAGATGCCAAGACCAAACCCACTGACAGGAAGTAAACCTCTCCTGAACTGTTCCCCTTGTGTGCCACAGATACTCCCTGTAGGCTGTTCTGTAACCAATCTCCATTTTCCTATGGTGCAAGGACACTGAACCTTTGTTCCCAAATGGTGTAGCAGCTACCCTGATGATGGCATTCATCATTACCAAACCTATCACTTTTTTGTGTCAGTGTAACGTTCTTAGTCACATATGTGTCATGTTTTTCCACAATAAATCACACTTAAACACAGGCCTGTGCATGTATCATTTATCAACCATGTACAGTAGTCATGCATGCAACTTGTAGTCTGACCATATCCCTCTGTATTGTACACCCATTGTAATGGACCCCATGTGTGGACTTCATCAGCAGGAGACTCAGTACAATAGGAATGTAACTGGACAGATATCAAATAGGTTGTTAACTACAACTACACAAAAACAGTGACAGATATGCTAACAGCACAAAGAGAATGACTGACTGTAGCATCAGGATGTCTGCTAAGGTGTAACACAATGCTAAACTACATGATACAGAAGATAGAGATTGTTACCCTACCCAAAAGGCAGGAGCCACACAGAATGATACTTTGTATCACCTGGCAAAGCCTTATCAAATACCCATACCACAGCTTCCAAATATACATATCCCATGGTACAGACAGAGTTCAGTACTGATCTACCCATACCTGGAAACCTTCACTTACATTGGCCACATACACGTAGGCTTGTCACTCACCTATGTCAGTCCACAGTGACATGCACATCGGTCTGCAAAGTAGGAACACACTGACAGCTAGATTCAAGGTAGAACACAAAAAAACTGTAGCCATTGTGCAGGAAGAGGCTATGGTCCCACATTTACGCATGAGCTAGACACATATTCAGACACAAATTACATCATTAGACAGCCTCTTATACCCTACAGGTGACCTTGATGGTAAAACACTTTACCACCGCAGTGTCCTGACAGTCTAACAAATGTCAGTCACACTCTACATAATCAACACTCATAGTACAAGGTATCAACCATGTCCACTTCTCATACCTGTCCACAATTCCCATCTGCTTCTGACACTGTCTGTCATTTGCCAAGGTTAGCCATCCCAACAGAATTCAGGGAAATCTGTGTTTGAAAGAGAAGTGGAATGGGACATAGCAGTACACACTCCTCAGTTCAGGGAAGACATGTCCAGAAGTGTAACTTTGCATCTGCTATTACAATACATGACAATGAACACCACTCTGTTTTGTACCCATTACAATTAACAGTTTGCAAGCATATCTCACCCATAGGCATTGGAACTATCTACAACCTCACAGATGATACAATGAATGAGGTGGCATGCTACCCATCTACTTCATGTTACAAAATTTGACTCACAACATTACATCTACTTCACATATGTTTTAGTCAGTTGAAGTACTGATTGATGAGATCTGCCCTATAGCCTCCTGCTTTATATTCCTGTGGCTCTTCACCATTTAGCAAATCTGCATTTCCACCCACAGGTTCTGCTGGCTCCCCTTTCATCTGGTATAAATTATATCTTTCATCTCAGATTGTGGAGCATGCAGCAGGCAACTATCATTTGACATACCTTGTTGGGTGAGTAGAGGAGGGTACCTCCTGATCTGTCGAAGCACCTAAATCTGGCCTTCAGGAGCCCAAAAGTCCATTCAACTACACGCCTTGGCCTCCTGTGGGTCTCATTGTAGTGGATTTCCCTGGGCGTGGTAGGGTACCTCACTGGTGTCAACAACCAAGGACAGTTTAGATAGCCAGAGTCACCTGTGAATGAATAGATATAACAACACACACATATATGTGGGAATTGGCACATTGTGATGGCAGGAGACATTTATTGCAAACACACATACCATCTGCGAATTTACCAACCAGCAAAGCCCTCTCTGTGTTGAGTCGTGTCATCAGCAGTGGGACATTGCTGTTCTGCATGATGAAGGAATCATGGACTGATCCAAGGTACCTGGCACTGACTTGTGAAATGTATTCGTCTGCAAGACACACCACCTGAACGTTGATTGAGTGGTAATTCTTCCACTTCCTGTATACCTGTTCATTGGTACTGGGGGGAACCAAGGCTACATGCATCCATCTATGGCTCTAGCAACATGTGGAATGTGTCCCATAACATAAAACTCTACCTTCACATAGGGCAAATCTGCATGTTGGGAAAACCTGATGCAGCTATCCAGATGTTTCAACAATGCACATAGTACATCCCTCAACACCAGACTGAACATGGACTGATACGTTCCTGCAGTTAGGGCCACTGTATTCTGAAAGGAACCAGTGGCAAGGTAGTGTAGCACTGATGACACTTGAATGATGGAAGGTATGCAATAGAGATTACGAATGGCATGTATGAGATCTGGCTCCAATTGATCACAAAGATCCATGACAGTATGACGATTCAGCCAATAGGTCTGGATACAGTGTCTCTCCTCCATGGTGTGCAGGTCTTCTAGTGGACCGTACACCTGTGGTTGTCGTCCACTCCTCAATGCAGGAAAACCATGTGAAGAAATTAAAATATGGTATGTGACATGCAGCATGTGGACATCTTATAAAGTCACTAACACAACTAACACATATCTGTTGTCGAGCTCAGTTACTAACTCACATATCTATATTACAGCACATAGATATTAACCCAATGACACCCTCATTGGGGCACATTTCCCCATTTGACTTTTGAACTACACATACAGATAAATCAGTCACTGTACATGGTTGTCACTCCAACGGATATTACGTCTTACACTGATTGTTGCACATCATCTATGTTTTCTAGAAACCATTTGAACATCTGAGTTGGTGTAAATTGCAAACACCACATGTCCTCTGGTATTTACTGCACAGATGCACATATTGACAATTAAACATAAAGGCAGTACTTACAGTTGTAAGACACTATATGGGGTATAGTGAATGATATAGATGAAAAATACTCTACCATACATGTGATATGCTTGAGATGGCAGAGGCCTGACCTACTTTACTGGACACATGGAAGGGACCTAAGTCTGCTGGTATAAGTCATCATGGCTCTAGGCAGTCACAACTGCCGTGGAAGTTGCCATTGGAAGACATTGCTGCCTTTGGCGGATTTGGACCAATGGCGATGTCTGCCAGCGGTGACGGTCCTGTATGTGGCGGACTTCACCACCATATTCTGCAGTATTGCTCACTTGACTCCTGACACTGCTGCTAGCAAGACCTCAACTACCTATGCTGCTGTTTACTGCCTCTGGGAGCTATCATGCCACGTCCTGCAGGTGATAGGGCCCCAGCCTTTACCCATGAGGAGCTGGAGAAGCTTGTGGAGGAGGTCCTACCCCTGTATAAACAGCTAAATGGTGCACCGGAGGAGCAGGTGAGTCCAATGCAACACCTATGTGTGATATGTGTGGTGTTACTGAATTTGTACTTAGTGAAGGTGTTGATATATGCAGATAATAATCTGTAAATGAATGTGAGTTGAGAGGATGGAAATGTTTGCCTACTTGCTGTCACTGAAGTGTACTGTCCATTACTTTTGGTATGGTGCATGTGGACATGACTTTTTACTTTTGTCTGTGTCATCCATGCAAGTCAGTGCCCATCAGAAGAAGGGAATTTGGCGTGCCATTGCCAAGCTAGTGCAGACCCTGGGGATCCACAGATGGCGGAGCACCCACTGTAGGAAGCAGTAGGAGGACCTGAGATGCTGGGCCCGGAAGACTGCAGAGGCCCAGCTAGGGATGTCCTCCCACCCTGAGGTGGAAGGGCATTTGAGGGCAGCACAGCAGCCACAAAGGGTAGGTAATAACATAACCCATGTACTTGCCTCTGATGGTCAGTGTATTATGTCTGAGTATTTCATCTGTGACAATGCGGTACATGCTACAGGTATGGTGACTACTAGGAAGACATGCTACTACAGTTGTCAACATACAAAAACAGATGTGGCCATTGTATTGTGCAAGGGAACATGTTAATCAGCTTTGTCTACCAAATAGTATGACTGCATGTGGAGATGCACATGTGTCTGAGTCATATGTGTGACTCTACTCAGCCATACATATCTGTAACCTGCTCTGTCATCCTTCCCACCTAGTGTTCTCAAGTCCATTTACCCAAATAGTGAGTTGCATAGTTCTTTGGCATCTGTCCACTCCTATTCCACTGGCTCTGCTCTGTGTGCAACATTGGGACTGACAGATGAGTGTCAAGGTAAAGTAATCCTGTGTCCTAAAAATAGTTGAGGACACAGTGAGGCTGTCATCCAAATCAGGCATTTGGCATGGCCAGCTTACAACACTCCCCATGAGGTCTGAGGAGGTGTCCCCATTGTCATGTCAGATTCAGACATTTGGAAATGTGAAGTTTGAGAAGGGTGGACATCCTACAATGGGGAACCTATGCTGACAATAAGACATTGACATTTCATAGTGTGACATTGACATGAGCACAAATACTTTTTATCATAATTAATTTGGTGTAGAGAAGGTAAGTTGCTAGGCTGCTGTACCCTTAGCCCATATATATTTTCCATGCTACATAGGCCAATCCCATACCCATTTGAGTGCAACATATGGTATTTGCTGCCTACATCATGTCTCAATTGATACTTTGTGCATGATTTGATGCGTAAATTCTTTTTTCCAAGATATACTTTTGCAAATCTGTGGCTGCTTGGAGAGTTTTGGTTATGGCTTTGCTCATTTCTCCATGTCTTAATGTTCTAGCAGGTGTTCTATTTCACATACACCTTTTGGTGTTGTGGGATATGATGTTATTCAATAGGTTGACTCTAGGTGTATGTGTCATTAATGGGTACAACAGTAATCAGTTGTGTAAGTGTTATTTCTGAAATTAGGTAGTATGAATCACATCTGGACAGTTGTTAGTGATGTAGGTGTTTATATATTGTCATGTAGAGGTTTCTACTCAGCATGTATGGTGGAATGGTGTTTATATGTTGTCAGAGGTTTCTACTCAGCACGTATGGTGGAACGGTATGAGCCTGTTGGACCAGGCCCTTTTACAGGGTCATTCCCCAGACCTTTTGCCTTTTTCCTCCTTATTTGTCCAACCCTTGTTGGCTGACGTTATGACTCTGAGCACTTTTTCACTGCTAATCAGTGCTAAAGTGCATGTGCTCTCCCTTGTAAACTTGGTATGATTAGCTTATACGTAATTTTCATATTTAAGTTACCAATAAGTCCCTTGTAAAGTGGTATCCCTATACCCAGGGCCTGTAAATTAAATGCTAGTAGTGGGCCTGCAGTGCTGATTACTCCACCCACTGAAGTAGCCTTTCAAACCAATTTCAGGGCTGCTACCGCAGGGCCTGTGCTTGGATGTTTCTGCCACTGGGAGCTGGCATCTAAATTTACTTGCCAGGCCCAGAACTCCCCTTTTACTACATGTAAGTCACCCCTAAGGTATGCCCTAGCTAGCTCTGTGCCAAGTATGTAGAAGGCAGGACATCGACTCTGAGCGACCCAGTGGCTCGAGGGCAAGGGGATTGCCAAGGTGGAGACAGGATCTAGTTCTTTATCATCGGAATCGTCCTCTAAAGGACACTCTCTGATGGTGGTGGACCCATCTGGGACCACCCCAGCACCCTCTCAGTCCGCAACCCCCATTGCTCCCCACCCAGTTACCCATGCCCACTCATCCAAGAGGATGGGTGTCTCCTTTGTGGCAGGCACCTCTGCCCCTGCCCCTGTCAACCTTGCTGCCCTCAGTGAGGAGGCTATTAATCTCCTTCGGTTTATCTCTGTGGGTCATTCAACCATTGTGAATGCCATCCAAATACTGGCAACTCAAGTCCTACAGTGTAATGTGTTCCTGGAGGGCATTCACAGTGCACTGGCTGGCCTACAGAGATCCTTTCAGGCTCTGGCCTCCACACCGATGGCAGCCAGTCACCATTTGCCTCTGTCCCCCCTTTACCTTCCTACATGCAGTATGTAAGATAATAAGAAGTGAATGACTATGGATTTAGTCTGTGTTTTTGTCAGTGAATTTCTGGATTTTTTAAATGTAAAGTAAGATATTAGTCCCATACTTAACTATAATGTCAGTGAATTTCTAGGATTTTTAGCATAATATTTTAGGCCATGAGCCCAATCCCCAATGGCCTGTTGCCCCCTGCCTCATAAAGCCTTTGATGGCATTGCACCCAACCATGTGCAAATTTCTAACCTCTGCTACACACGGTCAAAGGCTGCGTGCAGTGTGAGGTTGGCTACATTAGGACATGGCCTGCAGCCAAGCCTTTCACCACACTCCCTTCTGGGTTGCCAACCCTCGCCGCACACAGCTGAATGCTGTGCACAGTGAGTGGCTGGTCACATGGCCTCTGATGGCTTACAACCCCCCCACAGGCAGCCAAGACCCCATTGTTGATCAACCCCTATGGTCTTGTAGTGTCCCAAAGCCCTCCTTTTTTTGCCATACAGTGGTACCTCAGTGCGATCACAAAATTATTGAAGTTCACCCCAGAGCTCTGGGACCCTACCACGAGGGCCAGACGGCTAGGGTATCCCTACTTTACCTTTTTATGTCGACATAGCTAGTCAATCCAGGGACCAGAAGCATCTCTGCTGATCCGCGTTAATTGTAAATGTAATGTATTTATATAGCGCTTACTACCTTGACAAGGCATTGAAGTGCTTTGTAGCAAGTAGCATGCTACTTCTGAACCCAAAGTGGATCAGTCATCGATCAGTATGGGGAAAACTAAGGGGCATATTTATACTTTTTGATGCTTAACTGCATTAACACAGTTTTGCATCAAAAAGTTTAGCACAGGCTTGCCCCAACCCTGAGCGCCAGTCAGGTGCCATATTTATTGAATGGCAACAAGCCGGCGCAAAGGGTGAATTGGCGTAAAAAAAAATGATGTTAGCCTGGTGGGGGAGGCGGTATGGGAGAACGGGTTTTTGCATCAAAAAATGATGTTAGGCTGGTTAGAGGCAAAAAAAAACCACCTCTAACCAGCCTAGCATCATTTTCTGACACAAAACCATCCATACTACATGACTCCTGTCTTAGAAAAGACAGGAGTCATGCCCACCACCCCAAAGGCCAGATCAGAGGAACAGTGTCCCCTGGGCATGGCCATTGCAATCTGTGCCATGCAGGGGGCCCCAAGTCGGCCCCCTGATGCACTTTGATTAAATAAAATACTTACCTATACTTACCCTACTTCCCTGGGATGGAGCCCACTATCCTCTGGTGTCCCTCTCATGTGGGTGGAGGTGTTCCTGTGGCTTGAGGAGGGCTCCTGTGGATCCATTTCCATGGTGTTTAACCATGGAAATGGGTCCACAGGTCCCCTAAAACCTGGTCTGACCCAGGAGTTAAATAATGGTGCAAAACCTCCTCCCACCTGTGTGTCATTTTAGCACAAGGGATAAATATGGGGCTATGGGGTTAGCACCACTTTTTAGATGGGAACGCCTACCTTGCATCTCATTGATGCAAGGTAGTTTCACGTATCCAAGAATGGTGCAAACTCCAATATTTTGACGTCCGAGGGGTCTAACATCAAAATATAAATATGGAGGTAGTTTTGCGCCAAATTTGCATTAAAAACAATGACGAAATTCGGCACAAATGGAGTATAAATATGCCCCTAAGTTGTTGATTTGAGACATGTGAGTCTGTTACTAAGATTGAACAGGAAAAAGGAGGGATAGAGGAAGGAGGAGTCTAGAAAGTGTTATTTTTGGATATCATAGTAGTAGTATGAGGTTTGGGATGAGTCAAAGGAGAATAGAAGAGGGAGAGCCTACACTGGTTATTAGGGAGATCATAGTGGTACAATGAGATTTGAGAGGATGTAGGAAGATTATTTAATAAAAGAGGTATTCGATGAGACAGAATAGTGAATTGAGAGAGTTGAAGGTTTTTTTTCATTGATTTATTATGTAGTAGAAGAGTAGAGTAATAAATATATAGATACATAACTACATAGAAGGGTATATATAAATATGGAAATGAATTAAGAACTATAAAGTTGCATTATATAAAAGTCTCACATGTACATGTATAGATAAATAGTTAGAAACTCCAACTTTGAAGTGTTACTGTACATGAGGCTAATTTCATATGTATATATTTTTTGGGGACATTTTATGTTGAAGTACCTAAGGCTGTGAATGTCTCTGGTCATTTCACCATAGTTATTGGCTTCTCTCTGCCCCCACCTCTAGCTGCAAGGAAAGAGGTTTCTCTACAGCTCAAAGCTTTTTGTGCACAGTGTTGAGAGCTCTGCACTCAGACAGATCTATTATTGACAATATTCCTTAGGTGGGCTTTGGGATCTTTTAATCATTGGCTGTCTATTATCAACCTCTTTCAGCAACTGGCTGGAGTCTTTAGTAATTTCCATTCCAGTGCTTGTAATGAACTGCATGACTGTGGAAAGTGGAAAGGGAGTGCATGGTGTCTTGAATATATTTGAGGATGTTGTTGACATAAAAGAACATTCAGACTTTTTAGATCCTTGCCAATCGAAATCCACACAGTTAAACAACTCAGGTAGTCCGCTTAGCCAGAGATTCAATTATTAAGGCAAAGAGAAGGCAGGTGAGGAGGCAGCACTGCTTCATGCAACATGTGACATTACATTGAGAGGAAAGTACCTCATTTACTCTGATTTGTACTCAACGTGATGTAGAAAAGTACTTGTGTGTATCTCTTAAACAACAGATCAAAATTCATGTGGGCAAGAACAGCAAACATGAAGGGCCCGCAAATAGAATTTAAGGTCTTCTCAAAATATACCAGGAGAAATGACCTGGTTTCATTTGCTTTTTTTACCTATGCATGTGCCACATCTAGGCATCAAAGACAGTGGTGTGTGCCCTGATCCGGCATGAAACTTTCCATTCTGGTCTTTCTGTATGAGAGACCATATTATTAGATTAATCGATCTATCAGCCAGCAACTTATTTTCTATATTTAGAAGTGACATAGGTCTGTACAAGGAACAAACTGTTAGGTATGTATTCCCTTTAGCTGCAAACATTGCTACTCATATGTCATGTGGGAAAGAGCCTCCTAGTCTTCGTACAATACTAGCAGCGAGGGATTGAACAGAGAAGCATATTTCTTAAAGAACTCCAAGGGAAAATCATTTGGTCCTGGTATTTTTCAAGTAGGCATTATGTTACAGCCTCTTTGATCTCCCTCTCGTTCAATGGAAGGGTCAGTGATTGTTTGTCCTCAATAGAATGTTTTCTTATGATTAAGTCTTTCTTAATGGGATTCCCCATCTAAGCCACCAGGGGTACTGAATAAAGCATTTTATTAAAGAGGCAAATTCCTCTACAGTGTTGATGGGTACACGATCCTCTGCCTATATCAGTCAAATTCTTCAGGTACCAGTCTCAAATTGGAATCTTTATTGGCAAGTCTGCATCTCAAATCAGTATCTTTATTGACAAGTCTATTTACCAGTTTTCTGGGCTTATCGCCCATTTAATATATTGTGTTACCAACCAGGCTATTGTAGCAGTCAAGTGATTTCTGTTGTAAGGCTAGTCTCAATAATTCTAACTGGCATGAGTTTCTTCATCAAATAATTCAACTAATCCTCCTCCTGAGTTCTTGGATGTTGGCCTGAACTAATAGCATGTCTCTTTCACCATCCCACTTTACCCCAGTGTGATTGCAGGGTGAGATGTATTTGTTATTTGTACCAAGATAAGCAGAGAGTAATTCAGAAAATTTCTCCTCACAGAGCCACAACACATTTAGGTGCCTCAGTCCCTTTGGTCTGGCTGAAGGGGTCTGATTCACATCTTCTCTGGTGATTGATCCAATAGACACCTGAGTAGTGTTCTGGTTTTACTTGTTAGGTTTACTGCACAGAGGATGCAGTCGAGCCAAGAGAAGGAATTCTGGTAGGCCAAATAAAACATGTGGTGCTCCCCGTCAGGATTGTGAATTCTCCACAGTTTCCCAAGGATTGCACCTAATTTGCCAGGATGGGTGACCTGAGAACAGTGTAAACATCTTGAGTGTTTATGGTAGGATTCCTAATTGAGTTAAAATCACTGGTGATTATTGTGATGTTATAGGGGGCAGCGAGTAGAAAACTCATCAGAATTTGTAGGGTGTCATCAATGAACATCAACAGATCATATACTCTGACCTGTATCCATTCCTGCTCTCCCAGTTGTCCCTTAACTACTGCATATCTTCCAAGGTTATCATTGAGTACGTCACTTGTTGTCATGAAGAAGGTTTTATGTAAAAGGACGGGGTCCTTGCAGGAGTCTTTGGTTAAATCTGAATGATATTTTCACGTTTATCTCTGATAGGAAGTTAGAATTAGTTCCTAGTAGGTGTGCTGCAGGGGGACATAAAGGCCCTCATTACAACTTTGACGGGCGGCGGAGGCCGCCCGCCAAAGTTGCGCCGCAGGAATACCGCACCGCGGTCTGAAGACCGCGGCCGGCATTCTGAGTTTCCCGCTGGGCAGGCGGGCGGCCGCCTTAAGGCCGCCCGCCAGCCCAGCGGGAAACAACCTTCCCACGAGGACGCCGGCTCGGAATCGAGCCGGCGGAGTGGGAAGGTGCGACGGGTGCTACTGCACCCGTCGCGTATTTCACTGTCTGCTATGCAGACAGTGAAATACAAGCGGGGCCCTCTTACGGGGGCCCCGCGACACCCCCTACCGCCATCCTGTTCCTGGCGGGCGAACCGCCAGGAACAGGATGGCGGTAGGGGGTGTCAGAATCCCCAAGGCGGCCCAGCATGCTGCGCCGCCTTGGAGGATTCTGACGGGCAGCGGAAAACCGGCGGGAGACCGCCGGTTTTCCTGCACTGACCGCGGCCAAAGCGCCGCGGTCAGAATGCCCTAAGGGGCACCGCCAGGCTGTCGGCGGTGCTCCCGCCAACCGCGAGCCTGGCGGTCACAGACCGCCAGGCTCGTAATGAGGGCCATAGTCTTTGGGAGTACTTCTTTATACACTTAAATATAGTTCCCTGTAGATTTTGTGGCTACATCTTTTAACATTACAAGACAAGAGTGTGTGTGTTCTTTCTTGCATGTATTCAGGTTAGTTCATAAGATGCATTAAAAAGTATTGATCTATTATCTTGAACAAAAAATAGTAGAGGGGCTTAATGTTTGGAGCATTTCACACATGAAAATACAAGCCCAACTTTGTTAAAGTTTATATCATGGCCAAGCTCTAGAGCCCCCACTCTGGTCAATTTTTTTCTTCGTCTTCTGTCCATCTTGGGAGCATCATCCTTACCACATGGATTATACCTGTTCTATTTGCCTCATTTCTGTTATAGACTTCACATTCCCACTGTGGATCCATCAGTGAGTATCATCTCATCTGCGATCAGTCCATCCTTTTCTTCTCTTCTGCAGCCAGACATCAAAGCATCGGTCCAACAGCTGTTATCTTTATGAGTCTGTATTTTAACTTAAACAGCGTGGATTCACTGAGTTATTAGGAGTACCCTCTCCCAATTTAAAGCCCCATTCCTGACACTGGTGTTAAGAGCCTGGGATGGGACTAAATGGATTCATTCTTCTTTAAAGTTAAGTATTAAAAGCCACATTTCACATTTAGAGGCAAAAATGTGTCTTATGATTTTTAATAGGAATGAGTATTTATGGCTCATGTGTTATTAAATCCGGTTTATAGATTTTTTCATTTATTGTCAAGTTTCTGCACATTGATTGGTTTTGAGGGAACATGAAGTGGATCTGTCCAACCTGGCTGGACTTACACAATGGAAATGAAGGGCATGTGCAAGGCAAAGAAGCTTCAAGTGGTCCAGAATGCCAGAAATAGGGAAATTAGGCTGCCCATCACAGATCACTTCAAAGCAGAATGAGGTGGAAGATGGGGATGTACCAATGCAAGAGGATATTTTTTTTTGTCCTCTAGCTCTCTATCTCCCTCTATCTCCAATGGTGCTGGAGGCTCGCAAGCTAGAGCTGATGCACTGAATGGCTTAGCGGTTATTTGAAATTGTATGTGGCCACCCTTGCCTTAAGGGAGAAAAAGGCTTCCTTGTTTGCAGAGGAGATAAAGACTGCCCTGGCTACTGAGAGAAGTTGTTGAATCCTTGGCTGAAAGGAGAAACAGAAGGAGAAAATATCCATGTTGGCTGATGTTGTCCCAGAAGAGGAGGCATGGGATGATTCCAAAGTCAACATCCTAAAGATACTGTGCCTAGCTATGTGAATGGGAATGACAAGTGGTCTGATACTTCAGAGATTACTTCGCGCATGCACAAAGTAGATCGGGTAGCTTTGGGGGGTAGCCTGTGGAAGCATACACCCAACAATGGGAGAGATGCCATGTTCACCCTAGAGGTATCAAAGCAGGTTCAGTAATAACCCATCAAGGCTCTTCTCATTCACAAGTTTGGTACCATTCCTAAAAAATAATGGCTAAAGTTTGGGGACCCCAAAGGAATCACAACAGCCTTAGGAAGATTTTGTTGATGTTTGGAGGGCTGGTTGAGGGGCAGCAAAATAGGACTGTATGATGGCACATTTTGAGTCATTGTTAAATATATATTTGTGTGTATCTATATATATATATCTTTGGATGACATATATATATTTTTTTCTCCAAATGGCCCCAATCAAAGTGCGCTCCATTAAGTCCATTAAGTCGGTGCTCGTATCAGGGACGGGCCAACCCTGTAATTACTTATTTTTTCCACCAAATGACACAAGGTCAAACACGGCACTCACAGGAAACCCTGTGTTTGAAGAATTTATTCTTCCAAAAGAGAAAAGAAACCCAAATTTCACCAACGCGTTTCAACCACCAAAGGTCTTGATCATGGTATATATATATATATATATATATATATATATATATATATATATATATATACATACATACACCCACACACACAGACACACACACATATATATATATATATATATATATATGTGTGTGTATATATATATATATACATATATATATAGTCGCCAGTAGGTAGTTATAGTTAGGATCATGTTTCCATAGAAAAGGCATTTTCTGACTTGCCTATATCTTTGGACGTATTTAATGGATCTTCACAAATTTTCTAAAAAGCAATGTTCTAGTGATTCTTGTTGTGCATGAAAAGTTTTGGGTTGATCCATCAAGGAGACAGAGAAAACGAGGGGGGGTCAAAAAACATGCATTTCCCATCATAATTCCCATAGGAGTTTTGAACGTGACTGCAGCCCAAACCGCTGAACAGAAGTACTCCAAATCTGTCAGAAAGCTACATTTTGATCCGCATATTGTGCTTTTGGTTATTTTGTGTAAACCTGCTCAGTAGTTTTTGAGCTATTAAAGGGGAAATACATTTCTATATATAAGGCCATGGATCTGTCACGTATTCATGATGTTTTCAAAGTATTTGCAAATGCAACTACCACTGAGAATGCTGTGACTGGCTGGCCACAACCGGACCAGAAAGTTGCAGCCTCCATTTTATGTTACGGGACATGGTCCCCAAGGCTGAAAATACAAATAAAAAGTGGCATAAGGGATCAGGGTGGAGGTACCCTGACCCCAGGGATATGATCATGAAATAGACAGGTGATTATGCATAAGGTTTGCACTTCCTCTGTGTAAGCATCATATATTGGATAGAACACAGTCCAAAATTGCTGACGATGGTGCCAAACTGGCAAGCACCCAATCACCTAGGGTGCAGTTCTGTTGGTTTGAGGGAACAGTCCAGCACATAGAGGTAAAATATTATTACACCAAGGCACTCAACAGTAGACATAAAGAGAAATGTACAGTGCCGGTACACAGCACTTTATACTGTGCATATGTGATGAACACCACACAGCTTATCAAGGCCGTGGGCACTGATTGGTGTACATTTCTCTTAGGATTTGCTATTACAACCTAAGACTCATGCTGACTCACCTACTTACATATCTCCAAATATCTCTTGGATTTCTTAGTAGATTCAGACTTTAGCCTTGAGTGAGTCTTGTTGACGAAACACGTGTTGGCTGTTGTATCTTTGGATCAACATCATAAGGAATGGACCTTTGTGTCTACTGTTGAGTGCTTTGGCGTAGTAATATTTTAACCCGGGGATATCATATAGGGGTCTTTGAGGGTCAAATTATGACCTAAAAATGTTTTTTTTCATGATCTGCAATATTAGCAAATATGTCATGATGTTCAGTGCAGCCCCCCTGTGTAACGTTGTGACAAATTTGTGAATATCAGCAAAAACATTTACAGATTCATTCAGACCCTCTCACACCCACTCTCACACCCAGACTCACACTTTCACACCCAGTCTGACATCCAGAGTCACCCCCTCACACTTATGCTCACACCCAGAGAGACAGGTCTTGCTGCCAACTCCTTCCACACACGGCCAAAGGCCATGCACAGCGTGGGGTTGGGTGGTTATACTGTATGGAGTACTAATGAAAGTGATGAAAATTAATATACCTTAAAAAAACATAGAAATTCACTGAAAAAAACAAAGGTTACAGTGAGTTCCAATTAGGAAATAGAATTTAAAAAACCATAGAAATTAATTTAAAAAAAACAAAGGTTACATGGACGTTATAGGTACTGAATTTACTCACACAAAACAATAGAAATTCAGTAGTTATAGTTATTTCAAGTACCTATAAGATAACTAGAACACATACACTCGCCATACACTGCTAATTACTCCAGCTATTACAGCACTCAATGCAACTTTTATAACATCAATAAAAATATCAATAAAACATTAGAAGTTAAATTATTAAATTAAAATCTGTCCATAACAGGGGCACGAGTTATAGTTACCTTAGGCCACGAGTTATAGCGAGCTTAACACTCAAACTTCTAGAAAACACTCACACTCACTGGATGATGTCATCAGTGATATCATTTGAGATGTCATTATTGATGTCACTGACCATGTCATGAGTGATGTAATATGTGAGTTCATAAGCAGTGCATTGTGGGGATGTAAGTTATAGTTAGCTCAGGTAACTATAACTGCTGAATTTCACTGGTTTTGAGAGAAATGTGAGCCTAATTATAATGTCCCTGTAACCTTTGGTTTCTTCAGTGAATTTCTACAATGTTTAAAATTATATTTCCTAACTATAACGTCCCTGTAACCTCTGTTTTTTTCAGTCAATTTCTAAGTTTAAAAAAGATAAATATTTCCTAATTGTAACCACTAACCTTTGACAGTCAGTGTGTGAGTGAGTGCATAAGTGCCTCAGTGGGTCTGTGAGTGGGTGGGAGACTGTCTGAGTGGGTCTGTCAGTGAGTGTGTTAGTCACTGAGTGGGCTTGTGAGTGAGTGCAGGAGTTTCTGAGTGGGTCTGTGAGTGGGCTCCTGAGTCTCCCAGCGGGTCTGTGAGTGGCTGTGTGTGTCTAAGTGTGTCTGTGAGTGGCTGTGTGTGTCTAAGTGTGTCTGTGAGTGGGTGCGTGAGTTTCTGAGTAGATCTGTAAGTGGTACATGAGCCTCTGAGTGTGTCTGTGAGTGAGTACATTCGTTTCCGAATATGTGAGTGAGTGAATTCGTCCGAGTCAGTCTTTGAATGGGTGCGTGAGCCAGAGTGGGTCTGTGAATGGATTTATGATTGTCTGAGAGGGTCTGTGAGTGGGTGCGTAAACATGTGAGTCGGTCTGTGAGTGGGTGCATGAGTTTCTCAATGCATCTGTGAGTGGCTGTAGGAATGTCTGTGTGGGTGTGTCAGTACTTGTATGGGTTCTTCCTGTTATTTATATGACGTAAGTGCTCCTTTGCTTTGTGGAGATATGCTAATATTCCTCAGATTTAAGAATGCAACACCAAAATCAGTGGGAAACACACTGGGGGCCCTATGGTAAGCTGCCCATCATCCTGGCAAAAGGGGGAATTCCTTTTCATACTACTGAGGTGGACTGGGCAGGCCAAGCAGGTGGCGCTTCCAGATGATTTGCACATTGACCCATTCATAGCAATTTAAATGGAGAACCATGGACTCTGCTTTCAAAAGAAGAGGACAAGGAAGAACCAATTCATCATAGTAACATACAGATTGTGCTTCAATAGATCAATGATGAATTCACCTCCACAAAGGATTTCAGATTATTTTCCAATATAGAATTATTGATAAAACACACTTGCTTTGTCTTCATCAACATAGGAGTTAGAATAATTTGTCATTTATGGAAGTGGAGATTCAGCTGAGGCACCTGCTATGTTTATATATTTGTAAGTGCTTCTTGGTGAGGTTTTTTTCTTTGAAATGAGCATCATGGTCAGAATGGCCACGGGGACCCTATCCCCTGGGGTCTGGCCACAATCTAATGGGGGGAGTGTCAACATCAGGACAGTGCACGCTCTAAGGGTGATGTAATGCAAAAAGCCAATCCTTATGTAATGTGATAATTCATGCATTATGTGTTAAAACAGTATGATACCCTTTTGCATTGCAGAGATTCATCTTGAAACATCATTAATGCTGTTTGCAATGTATTGCTCATTTTCAAGGTTTTGCTACAGGATTACAGGGTGTGGTTAGGGTGTGGTCCCTATTCTGAGCCTTTCTAGAATCCTTTCCTGCAGTCCGGCTGGGTGTGGCACGTGGGTGGGGCCTGGGTCTATTTAAGGGACCCAGCCCAGCTCCACGTGCTCACTATTCAGAGGACCCGGTGCAGAGCAGCAGCATTTTCATGAGCGCCTGTTCCGGAGGCCTACCTAGGCTTTCCAGGCCCTGTCCTCATTTCCTTGGTGACCTTCAAGCAGGGCGGTAAGGTGGAGGTAAGGTTAGGCCCCCAATTCCGTTTTCAGAAATACTCGAGTTTTGGGCCTTTTGGTGAAATCGCGTCTGCGAAGTTTTTTCTTGGCAATTAACCCCTGCAGTTCAGATCGGCAGAGTGCGCGATCGTATCTTGGCATTTAAACCTTGATGGATGAATCGACAGCAGTGTGTGTGATTCATTCTTAGCAATTAAACCTTGCAGCTCAGATCGGCAGAGTGCACGATCGTATCTTGGTACTTAAACCTTGATGGTTGAATCAGCAGCAGTGTGCGTGATTCATTCTTGGCAATTAACCCTTGCAGCTCAGATCGGCAGAGTGCGAGATCGTATCTTGGCATTTGAACCTTGATGGTTGAATCGGCAGCAGTGTGCGCGATTCATTCTTGGCAATTAACCCTTGCAGATCAGATCGGCAGAGTGCGCAATCATTTCATGGCATTTGAACCTTGATGTACGAATCAACAACAGTGTGCACAATTCATTCTTGGCATTTAACTATTGCAGTACAGATTGGCAGAGTGTGCGATCATTTCATGGCATTTGAACCTTGATGTACAAATCAGCAACAGTGTGCGTGATTCTTTCTTGGCATTTAACTATTGTAGTACAGATCAGCAGAGTGCGCGATCATTTCAAGGCATTTGAACCTTGATGTACGAATCAACAGCATTGTGCAAGATTCAGTATTGGCATTTAACTATTGCAGTACAGATTGGCAGAGTGCGCGATCATTTCATGGCATTTAACTCTTGCAGTACAGATCAAACAGAGTGTTATTCCATGCTCAGAGTATTCTTGAAGCCCAGATTCAATAGAGTGTTATTCAATGTTCATAGTATTCTTGAAACCCAGATTCAACCGAGTGTTATTCAATGTTCATAGTATTCTTGAATCCCAGATTCAACAGAGTGTTATTCCATGTTCATAGTATTCTTGAGACCCAGATTCAATAGAGTGTTATTCAATGTTCACAATATTCTCGAATCCCAGATTCAACAGAGTGTTATTCAATGCTCATAGTAATTCTTGAAACCCAGATCCAACAGAGTGTTATTCCGTGTTCAGAGCATAAGATGTTATTCTAAAAACACTCATATGAAAGTTTGCATAGTCTTTCTTTATTTTCCAGGTATCCAGAGTTAATAAGGTTTTGATATAAGAAAGCTCTTGATCATTCATGTTATCAGTATATAAATATTAGGAATAGAGTTTATGAAAGCCAATATGAATAATCTTGCTAATCTGTTCATAACTTTTGCTTCCACAGGTCTCCTTCCCCGCTGTTCCCAACCTAAAACCCCAGCCCCACTTGGCCATTCTTTAACTCTGTGCTATAATAGCTAGTAGAGTTTGGAGCTGTCAAGAGGTGGACATATTGGGAACAGGCACAAGCCCCTAGGATCCGGTCTCCCTGACAGGGAGGGAGACGCTAGTGTTATGTGCAAGCCACTCACCTAAATTCCAGGTGTTCCGATGGGGCGATGACAATTCCCCAATCCCAGTGAGGACTAATGTGACAGTGATGAAGGGTACATTGCCCTCTAGCAAGTCCTCAATGGGAATTTTGTTCAGCTGGAAGGAGTTTTTTAAAATAAAAGGCTACAGGAGGGAGATGCCCTGTTTGTGGATCTTTTTTATGATAAAGCTCCAGCTTCAACATAAAATGGCTGCTCAGGATCTGAATGATATTAAATGGGAGCAGAGGTGAAACTTCTTCTGAGTGTTGTGAAGGCCTCTTCCACTACTTGAAACCAGATAAATTGTTGTCCCTTCTTTAATAAGTTGGTTATAAGGACCATTATTTGTGAGAATTCTGTGATGAAGCGCCTATATAAATTGGTGAAACCAAGAATCTTTTGGACATCCTTAACAGATGTAGGGGTTGGCCATGAAAGAATAGTGTCTACTTTGTTGAGGTCCATGGTAATGCCGCTGCGTGATAAATGATATCCAAGGATCTCTACAGAGTTAGTGTTGAAGGAACATATTTCTAATTTGGCATAGAGGGAATGTTTGCGTAGACGTTGCAGAATGGCCCTAACGTGCTGAGTGTGTTCCTTCTTACTTTTAGAGAATATCAAGATGTCATCAATATAGACAACAGCCCAGACATCTAGGAACTCATGCAATACATAATTAATAAAGTATTGGAATGCCGCCGGGCCATTACAAAGCCCAAAGGGATTCACTGTGTATTATGTCTGAAAGGCGGTCTTCCATTCGTCTACTTCCTTGACATGAATCAGGTGATATGCACTGCACAAGTCTAGCTTGGTGTAAATGGTGGACCCCCAGACTTGGTCCAACAGGACCAGTATCAGAGGAAAGGGGTAACGATTATTGGTGGTTGCTTGATTAACTATTCTTTAATCAATACAAGCCTGCAAATCTCTGGATTTTTTTGCCACGAAGAAAAGAGGTGACAAAATAGGAGAAGAAGATCTTACAAACCCCAAATCCAACAACTCATCCAAATACTTGTGCAGATATTGATTCCTGAGTTCTGTTAATGTATAAATTCTAATGCAAGGAAGGACTGCTCAAGGAACTAGGTCTATCTGACAATCATAAACCCTTTGGGGTGGAAACTGAGTTGCTTTGGCGGGGTCAAAGAAGTAATGGAAATCCTGATATTCTTCTGGTAGAATAGTGGGAGAATTGTCATTGGTTGCAGCACAATGTAGGGGTGTCACAGAAGAATGGGCTTCTTGATAGCATTTGGTCATGCAGAAGGGGAAGTCCAAGGAGACTTGAGAGACCCAATACATTTTAGGATTATGGCCTTCCAGCCAGGGAATACCAAACAACGCCAAACATGGGGATATCAATTAAGTCAAAGGTTGTATCGTCTGTATCTTCTGTATGACTATTGTCACACACTATGGTTAATGGATTAGTGTGAAACCGAAAAAGGCCAGAGGACAGGGCTGAGCCACCAACTGCCCTAATTGGTTCGGGTACTCCCTTGGTAACACATGATGATCCCAGCTTGGCTGCTAGGGCCAGATCAAGGAAGTTACCTGTAGCACCTGAGTCTATGAGTACTGACAGATGTTGTCTATTCTGAGGGGATAGAATGAGGGTTACTCTAATGGTCAGGTCTACGTTTTAGGACATTAGCCAAATATTGGGAGATCTGGTAAAGGGATCCTCTCGGAGAGGCAGTCTCAGTTCTCTCCGAGAGCATATATTTTCCTGCTGCATTTTGGGAACACTCAAATTAGCGACAGCTTTTTTTTGAGGTTTAACAGTGCAGTCTTGTGTGAAGTATTTACCATAGTATAGGCACAGCTTGGACTTATGGTGCAGTTCCTCCTCTTCAATAGATAAAGGACCTTATACTCCCCAAATTTGCATGGTTTCTGGTTCCTGTGATTTTTCTTTGATTTCTTTTTTATCTGTTTTTAAAACAACTACCTTGGGTTCACTCCGAGGATGTTCATATTTCCTTTTTCCTAACCGGTGATCTAGTCTCACTACTAAGTTAATAAATTCAGCTCAATCTTCTGGTAATTCAACTATATGGGATAAACTATTTTTTAAATCATCCCTCAGGCCTCTGTAAAAAAGTGAGGTATGTTTTTCTTCAGGCCATTTAGTTTCAGTTATTAACCGGTTGAAAGTTGTAATTTAAGTGAGGAGGTCCTTGAACCCTTGTCGTGCATTTAATCATTTATTATCACAAGACTGGATAAAAACATGTTTTGCAAACAATCATGTTAGGGCTGCCTTAAAGGCAGCAAAATTATATAGGATGGGATCATTGTTTTAAATAAGTGGAATAGACCACTTGGCGGCAACACCACCAAGATAGGAAACAATAAAAGCTACCTTAGAAGCCTCAGATGTAAATACTTGAGATTTACACAAAAAAATACAATTGGCATTGGCTCTTTAAAGCAGCAAAGCGAGATCTCTCCTCAGTGAATTTTTCAGGGTTGGCCAATGGCACAGAGGCACAGATGTCAGAGTGGTTACTGTTCCCTGTAGATTCTAGTCAGAGGGATTAGCAGGAGCAGAAGTGGAGGGTTTAGTACCAAATTCTGGAGGATTAATAATGGGGCATGGACCTGAGTGATCCATCCATTGTGTGAAGGATTTGTTAGGGTCTCCCTGATCTCTTGATTCTCGGTTAATAATTTCAGACCTTTCCTGTAAACTTTGTACTAGAGTTGCCAGCTGCTCAGTAGAGGTTAAATGAATCAGTTACAGACGTGTGATCCATGATGACTTCGCCCCAAGGGAACTTTAATGTTGTGGTTCAGATTTCTGTTCTGTGAAAGCTACTCACCTGAAATAAAGGCATTCGAATTGGGTGATGATAATTAATTCCCCAAACCTGGTGAGGACTAAAGTGACCGCGATGAAGAGTACATTGCCCTCTCGCAAGTCCGCAAGGGGAAGGGGGTTTGGGGAAGAGAATAGGAGAACATACCAGCTTCTCATTCGTGGACTGCAGACTCGGACTGGTGGACCCTGGACTGCATGTCGTGTTGGGCGTTAGGACATCTGATTTCTCAAAATACTGAGTTCTTGGTTTTTAGGATTCTGGGCTGCAAAAGAATTACTTCATTAATACCTTGAACTTGCATAAACTATTTTGAAATTATACATTGTTGACAAATTGTGCATACATTTCAATAAGGCTGAACAAGTCTCTTCCTCTTTATACAATACTTTCAGAGTCTCTGAAGCAATGTCCAAACTCAAAAGCAATCAACTTGACTAAAGGGCTTATTTGTGTTCTGGCGTAATCTCCTGCTAACCATAGCTTTGATAAGCTTGCTCTGTTTCCAATCACCTAGTTCTTTTTAGAAGTATCTTGGATTCCCGCCCAAACGATAAATCATGCTAGTGCTTATTGTCATAAATTATTTAAAAGACAGAGCTTTGTTTTGTTTCATTTAAGCGATTAATCTAATTCAGCTACTTGCTTAAACATTTCACAAGAACCCAAAGTGGGTTTTTTCACCTTTCATATTTTCTCTCTTTTATAGGAATACAGGATCATCAGCAGAAGACGGAAGAGGAGAGCCGATAACTCCGCAGGAAGCCGATTGGAGGACGAGAATCGCCGGAATTCGACTGGCGGCTGTCAAGAAGATGATATATGCTGGAACTCTGCTGGGAGCTGGTCAGAGAACGAGGAACAATGGAACACTGAAACTCGAATGGAAGCAGGCTGGAGGACAAGGATCTTGATTTGACTGAAAACAGGTGAGCAGAGCAATAGATGCCAAGTCAAGCAAGGCTGCAAACTCACAAGCCTCCTTAAATAATCAAATGTGCACACACGCTTTTTGGCAGGTGATTGCTTGTTAAGGAAATGAGTAATTATCCTCCTGATTGTGGCACATGTTCAATGCAGATCACATTGTGAAGAGCACATGTTTTGGCAGTTACAGTTGGAGCAGGTGGAAAGGCACTAGGTTGCTCGTTAAGGAAATGAGCAATTATCCTCCTGATTGTGGCACATGTTCAATACAGATCACATTGTGAAGAGCACATGTTTTGGAGTTACAGTTACAGTTGGCACACGTTTTGCACATGGCATACAATGTGCATAACCAACAACTATTGGTTAGAATAAATGAGACATTTAACAAGCATTGGTCATTGCAAACCTGATGTTCAAAGATGTAATGAATATATCCAAATAAGACTGAATGTTGCAAGCAACAGCACCTTACTGTAATCAAGCTCTTAGATGTGCTAGTGTACCACAACAGCTAGGATCTCCTCCCTAGCCAATCTCAGCCCCAGGGACCCCATCCCTGGGGCCCAGCCTTCATTAAATATGGGAGGGTGTCACACTGCCCCCTCCCTGGGCCCGTCAGGTCACCTGGGTGCCCTGGGCACCCAGTGTGCATGACAGGTATTGTGGGCAAAGCCTCAAGACCCCAGCAGTCCAAGGCAGCTCCCAACCTCCTGCTGCAGCCAGCATTGCTATTGCACACAGGGAGCTGCTGGAAATGCAGCTCCCTGTGTGCAAGAGCAACCTCCACTTTCAGCGGGTGGGAGTACTTTCAAAGCTCCCGCCCGCTGGAACCAGAGTTTTCCTTGGTGTGCGCTGTCAAAGCTCCTGTCAAGCAAAAGCAAATAGCTAAGTCCCGGGAGGTGGGCACCCTAGGACATAGTGAGAGCTGGCCCTGAGGAGTGATGGTCCCCAGGGCCATGTAAGGGTCCAGGAGCGGGGTTGCATGCCCCCACTCCTCCTTAAAAAAAGAAAGACCTAGGGAGGTGGTAGTCCCTAGGGGGGTGGTCCATGCAGCCCCATACTATTTTTTTAATATAGCCCAAAGAGGTGGTGGTCCCCGCTGCTGAGAGGAGGGGTCCATGAGGCCTCCCATACTATTATTTGGCAAAGCCCTGGGGAGGTGGTGGTCCCCAGGGCCAGGGCAATCCGTGCGCCCCCTTGCATAAATATTGATATTAGCTCCAGGAAGCCACTGGTTCCAGAGGCATTAATAAGACCTTGGAGGGAGCCCCAGGCATCTGCTCTATTTTTGTTAAAGCTCTGCAGGCCCCCGGGACCTGGCCCACCCGGTCGCTTGATTAAAAACAAGCACAGGAGACCATACTTGCTTTTCTTTGTGAAGTGTGTGGCAAACATTTCAGAAAAATGCCTTTTTGGCCTGACAGTGTCCCTCTGGGACCCCTAGACCAAGTCAAGAGGGCCAGGGTATTTGTACTGTGCCCTCTTTCATTTTCTTCTGCGTTTTGTTTTTGGACTCAACTGAAGTGGAGTCCCAAGATGGCTGTTAACACTTCCTGCTTGAATCTTTAGCAGCAAATCAGAATTTTGCATTTCCCTGAATGAGCTTGCTATTTTTCGCGACGTTGTCACAAAGGAACTGCAGCCCTGGTTATATAAATTTTGATTTCCTTAAATTTCTCAACGACTACTTAATGGATTCCCACCAAATAACAAAAAGCACGATGTATGGAACAAGATCTACATTTCTGTCAAATTTAGTGTAATTCCGTCCAATGGTTTAGGCTGCAGTTGTGTTCAAAGCTCCTGTGAGAATTAACATGGGAATGCACTTTTTCATCCCATCCTTTTATGCTTGTCAGATCACCCCAAAACTTTCCATATCCAACAAGAATTACCAGCACAGATTTCTTTGAAAAAATTCCTGAAGATCCCAAAAAACAGCGCCAAAGATTTAGACAAGTCAAAAAAACACTTGTTTTTTAAATTCTGTTTCCTAACTATATTGCCCCTGTAACCTTTGTTTTTTTCAGTGAATTTCTCTGTTTTTTTTAACATAAGATCATTTTCATTACCATATTTTAATTTAACCATCACAGTGCATGGCTTTTAGCCATGCCCCACGGGGGTTGGCCACATGGCCTGGCCTGCGTCTAGATGCTGTGGCCAACACACCTTAGCATCCAACCTCTTGCTGCGCATGGCCTTTGGGAGTTGGTTGTGGCCTGTCTCGCTGCGTATGGGAATAGGTGTAACAGGGTTTATATGGGTGTGAGAGTAGCTGTGAGAGTGTCTGTCTCGGTATCAGAGTGGGTGCGTCAGTGCCTTGTTGGGTCTGTGAGTAGATGCGTCATTGTCCCTGTGAGTCTGTGAATGGGTGTGTGGGGGTTACAGTGGGTTTGTAAGTGGGTGTGTGAGAATCTGAGTGGGTCTGTGAATGGGTGCATGAGGGACTGAGTGCAGCTGTGAGTTGGTGCACAAGGGTCTGTGAGTGGGTGAGTGAGTGTCTGATTGGGTTTGTGAGAGGGTGCATAAGAGTCTTGGGGCCAGATGTAGCAAGGGTTTTGCGACTCGCAAACGGCCAAAAACGCCGTTTGCGAGTCGCAAAAGCCTCACCGGAATGCAGAAATGCATTTTGCGAGTCGGCTCCGACTCGCAAAATGCATTTCCGACTCGCAAATAGGAAGGGGTGTTCCCTTCCTATTTGCGACTCGCAGTGGGATGCAAATGGAGTCGCAGTTACCATCCACTTCAAGTGGATGGTAACCCACTCGCAAATTGGAAGGGGTCCCCATGGGACCCCTTCCACTTTGTGAATGGACCCAAAAATATTTTTTCAGGGCAGGGAGTGGTCCAAGGGACCACTCCCTGCCCTGAAAAAATACCGAAACTAAAGGTTTCGTTTTTTTTTTAAGTGCAGCTCGTTTTCCTTTAAGGAAAACGTGCTACACTTAAAAAAAAAAAAAACTGCTTTATTTAAAGCAGTCACGAACACGGAGGTCTGCTGACTACAGCAGGCCTCCATGTTTGCGAGTGCCTCTACTCGCTATGGGGCCGCAATTTGCGACCCACCTCATGAATATTCATGAGGTGGGTCATTGCGACCCCATAGCGAGTCGCAGTCGGTGTCTGAGACACCGTACTGCATTCCAAATTGCGAGTTGCAATTTGCAAGTCGCAGGGACTCGCAAATTGCAAGTCGCAATTTGGAAGATTGCTACATCTGGCCCTAAGTGGGTGTATTAGTAAGAGGAAGAGATTGAAAGAGGGAGAGAGAGAGAGAAAGAGAGTGAGGGGGAGAGAGCTACAGAGTTCTTTTTAGGTTTTGATGAATGATATACTTAGAATGAGATATTTGTGGACAAATTGAAAAGAAAAATGTATTTGTCAATTAAAAAGAGTGAGATCACCTTTCAGTATGAGCCTTAAACTTTTGAAGTTTAAAAGAAATTAAAAAAGGAAAATGACCAGTGGCGCACCTGGAGTAGAACCCTCAACTTTCATTGTGGGGGTCTGTGACCTTATCCTTTAGGCCATAGGTGACTCGTTATTATAATGCTTCCAGACATACCTCTGACAGTGAACCCACAAATGTGACTGGAAAGAAACATGAATGTTCCATCACTAGGAAAGTTTAACAGTCAAAACACTAGTACATAAACTGTTGGTATTCCCACCCAAACACACTGCCAAGCGATACTAGGATTTGACCCTTTAGTATACTGAGTGACAACACAAGACTTTGACCATTGGGCCAGAAGTGACTATATTCTGCTCTGTGTCCAAACATAACTATAACATTCATGTCAAATATCTTGCTAGTCAAACTCTGTGAAGTCATTGTATAGAGAGACCATTGCTATAGCAGTCTCTCTCTCTCTCTCTCTCTCTCTCTCTCTCTCTCTCTCTCTTCTATCCCATTATGCGATAGAAAAGAGAGAGAAAGAGAGAGTGGCAGAGCCATGGGGGAGCCTCAAGACCCCTGTGGTCCTAGCTGGATCCCCACATCCTGTGGGAGCTGGCATTGCTCTATAAGCAGGTAGTTGCTTTTAATAGAAGCTCCCTGCTTGTGGGAGCAATGTTTTTATCTGTTTCTGTGCAACCATATTTGGGTGCAAGGAAACAGATGAAAATTCTGCTTTCTGCCACCGGGAACACTTTGACAGCTCCCGCTGTCAGAAAGCAGACTTTGTTTGCTTTGCTTGGTGGGAGATGTCAGCTCCCATCAAGCAAAAGCAAACAGATATGTTCTGGGGTGGGCCACCCAGGACATAGCAGGAGCTGGCCCTGGGGTATGGCTGTCCCCAGTGACATCTTGGCTGCTCAAGGGGGTCCATGTGGACCCCATATGATTATTATTGCTCCAGGGAAGTGGTGATCCCCGGGTCTCTGAGACTAAAATGGACCCCTCTCGTTATTTTATTTTAGCCCTTGGCAGGTGGTGGTCCCTGGGGCTGCGGGGGGTCCCAGTGGTCCCTACAGCATTGGATTTAAACCTGTGCCCCGGGGAGGTGGCCCCCCTGCATCCATTTTCTATTTTACCCTGGGGAGTTTGGCATCCCTGGTGTCTGCGTGGGGCTGCACGGCCCCCCACATTATATTTCTTTAAAGCCCTGGGGAGATGGTGGCCCCCAGGGCTGCAGGGAGGCCAGACAGCCCTCTTGCATTCAAAATGTCAATGCTCCAAGGACCTGGGCCACTGTTGTTTTTTTTTTTTTTCATTCCTGTGAATTTGCAACATTGCAGCAAAATCGCGGCAAACAGGGCACAACTTATAGTTACCTTAAGGCACAAATTATAGTTAGTTCAAATAGCTCTAACTATATCTGCTGAATTTCTCTGGATTTGTGCAAGTAAATTCAAAACCTAACTATAATGTCCATGTAACCTTTGTTTTTTGAAGTGGTTTTCTAAGGCTTTTTTAATTCTATTTCCAAACTATAACGTCTCTGTAATCTTAGTTTTTTCAGTGAATTTCTATTTTTTCTTTAACGTAAAGTAATTTTTATTAATATATGTTAATCCAAACACCACTATGCATTGCCTTTAGCCTTGCCTGCCAGTGGTTTGCTGGAGAGCCTGCAGCCAACCCTTATAACCACCAAAGACACTGCTCATGGCCACCCAACCATGTGCTGTGCACGGCCGAGGGCTGTACGCACCAGGGGTTGGCCACAAGGTCTGACCTCCAGCCAGCACACAACCTCATGCTGAACATGGCTCAAGGCCAGGCCCTGCGGCCAACGTCTAGAGCCACCTGCCCATGTGCAGGGGGTTTGGCCACGGCTAGCTCCTACAGCAATCCAACCCTGCACTGTGCATGGCCGAAGGCCGTGTGGGTTGGACATACTTCTGTGTACCCCCCTCCTTCTGATGATTTCAGCCCTGGGGGCTTCATCCCCTGGGACCTAGCCTTCTAAAATGTATTTTTTGGGGGGAGGAGGGCTGCACAGCCCCTGTACCCAGATCGATCTTGGCGCCAGGGACCCCATCTCTCGGGCCTGGCCTGAATATTTAACTTTTTTGGAGGGGGAGGCCCCCCTCTCAGGGCTGATCTCAGACCTGGGGACCCCATCCCTCAGGGCCCAGCCATGTGACTTGGGTGATCTCCAGGAAACCCAGTCATAATGTTGGGGACCACGGGGGAACTTAAGGGCCCCTGCGGTCCCAGCCAGCTCTCCACGTCCTGTGGGAGCCAGCATCACTGTCACAGAGGGCAGATTCCTCTGTTTCCCTGCCTGCATCTTCGCGGGAAGGGAAGCAGAGGAAACCTCCACTCGCATGAAGTGAGAGCTGTTTGAAAGGTCTGACTTCATCTATTAGCTCCCGCCAAGTCAGAGCAAAGAGCATCCTGGGACCTAGCAGGAGCTAGCCCTGGGGACTGGCGGACCCCAGAGCCATCAGTGGCTCCATGAGGAGGGCCATGTGGCCTCCCTCCAATATTTAAAGTTGCTCCAGGGAGGCAGCTTTGGGGAGGTGGCGGTCCTCTTGCTAGTGGGGGCTATTGGGGGCCACGTGCCCCCTCACATTCATTCATTTAAAGCCTCGGGATGTGGTGGTCCCCAAGGCTTTAGAGGGGATGTACAGCCCCACACATTTAATGAGAGTTTAGCCCCAAGGAGGTGGTGGTCCCATATTTTTATTGTATAAAGCCCTGGTGAGGTGGTGGGACCCAGAGCTGGTGGGTGCCAGGTGGCTCTCCCACACACATAGCCTTTTTAGCCTCGGGAAAGTGGTGGTCTCCAGGACTTTGGGAGAGACCGGGTGTCCCAATTAACAATAGCAATGCCCCTGGGGTTTGGCCCACCCGAGGACTCCAGAATTATCAAGTATGGGAGATGGCGCTTGTCTTTTTTTTTTTTTTTTACTTTTTACCATAAATTCATCACAAATTTATAGCAATTTGTTTTTAAAGTGTGATTTCGCCCGGGGGGCGGGGTGGTCCTCCGGACCCCACACCAGAGCTAAGGGGTCTGGGTGTCCATACCACAGCTTCTGATTGCAGGCATTGAGATCTTGGCATGAACAGGCTTGTTTGCAATATCAAAAAGCCCAAAACTTCAAGATTTCCCATTTACTACACAGGGAGAGCTCAACTGATGCCAGGCAAGGGTCCAAGACCTGGGGAAGCTCTTCTGGGGATCTGGGACTCACTCCAGCTGATGCCAGCAAGGCTCAGGCAGACACAGTTGCAGGTCCAAACAGCTCTAGTGCAGCAGGTTAAATGGAGGCTTCTGGAGCTCGTGTCCCTGAAGCTCAGAAACAGGAGGTTACCCACATGAACCTTGGAGCCACTCTGTCTGGGATGAAGGGTGCACACTCAGTTTCCTTCTCAGAGGGCAGGGCAGGCCTCAAGCAGCGGGACAGTCCGCTGGAAGCAGAACAGTTCTTCTTCTGTATCTATAGCTCCAGGAGTAACTGAAGAGTAGGTCTGAGGGCTCAATATGCATACCTGGTGCCAGGATTGAACTGAGAGAAACTTCTAAACTCCCACCCTTTATCTTTTTCTGGAATTTCCATCCATCATTCTCTTGCCCAGACTGCAAGATGTCTGAGCTGATAAAAGGCTAGTGTGTGGTTCTTTGTGATTGTGCTTAGGTACCTCCCTTGAAGCACAAGTATAGTAGATGACAGCTACTCCCTCACCCATCCTGTCAGGATTACACGTCCTGCCAAAGTCAACTCTCCCTTCATGACACAGTCTTGGAGGAATACACAAAGGCAAACTGCCAACTACAGTAAGGGGCTGATTATGAGTTGGGCAGAATGAAGTATCTGTCCACCAAACTCCAAATGAGGAGGTCACTGAGGTGCTGGTGACCTCCCCAGCAGCCCCATTACAAC
Source organism: Pleurodeles waltl (assembly GCF_031143425.1). Taxonomy (NCBI): domain Eukaryota; kingdom Metazoa; phylum Chordata; class Amphibia; order Caudata; family Salamandridae; genus Pleurodeles; species Pleurodeles waltl. The sequence continues at coordinate 752,927,105 of NC_090443.1, read as the reverse complement.
TTTCCCACTGGGCTGACTGGCAGAAACCAAGGTTTCCCCTGGTCAGCACCAGTGGGAAAGGTGTGACAGCATTGCAGCTGGCTCATAATACTGCTGAAAGCAATGCTGCTGCATGCAGGGGGCACCAGCACCCTTGAAATGTGCACTGTCTGCACAGCAGACAGTGAACATTTCAAGCATGCTGGGCAAGGGCTGTGCAGGGTCCCCCCTGTCATCCCCTGCACGTGCTTTCTTTCAGCCTTTTCATGGCAGTGGAACCGCCATGAAGAGTCTGTGGAGAACAAGGTTGTAATCAGCAGGGAGACACTGAGTTCAGCACAGCCCTGGCTGATTATATCCAGCACCACCATCAACCCATTGGGATCTAGAATCCTGGCGGGGACAAGGATAGGTTGGCGGGTCTCTCCATCAGCCTCATAATGTGGCAGTCGGACTGCCACTGCCACGCCGGTCCGATGGCCATATCCAGTCTGGCGGTTCTAGGGCCGCCAGACTCATAATCCAGCCCTTAGTCATATGACCCAGGTGACAGGCTGCAGGCACCAAATGGTTAGGACAAGAAAAATGCCAACCTTCTTCAAGTGCATTCTTCAGAATTGTACCTTAAAATTCAACTTTGCTATTAAAGTAGATTTGAAACTGCAATTCTTTAAAGAGGAGACATGACATTTCTACCTGTTCCTAACCAAAAGTTGGGGCAACGCAATATTATCCTGTGGAAGATGTAGGCTTTGCAGTAGTGAAAAACAAATTAAATAGCATTTCATTACCAGCACGTGTAAAATGTAAAAGTAAATGTCCATCTTTTTTAATACAATGCACCATGCCCTATAGGCTGTTTAGGGCCTATCATGGGGATGACTTTACTTAAGAGTAAAATAAATGTTCAAATTGGCTGTTAACCATTTTTTCCAAGTTTAAAGTTGTGAACACATGCACTTTAGTACTACTTAGCAGTGGTAACATGCATAGAGTACTAAAGCCAACAAAAATTACTTCCAGCAAAACAGGAGGAGAGAAGGAAAAACTTCTCAGTGAAGACCACCCTAAGGCTGTTAGGTCTAACCTGGGCCCTTTGATGCCAGGACAACTGTAGCTGGCCTGGCTCCATTCCATTGGTAAGTGGGGCCTACCGATTTGGTGTGGTTCAGGAGGAGGTCTGCTCATTTCTCAAGACATAATCTAGGCTGGGCCAACAACTTTCTCCACAGGCAGAAGGGTGGGTCTGTCATTTTGACTATCACTAAAAACACTGTACTGTAAGATAGTTTGCAGTATGGCAAACAAGATGTTCTACAAAAGGGAAATGGTTTGACCTTGGGAATTGTTAGTCCATTGTTTAGGGAGTTTCTAGAAGTCACCATTATGCACTGACTAGTGAAATGTACAATGATGGAGTGGTCCTGAAATGAAGTGTTATTATCCCTAAGGTTGTGGAAGCTTTAGAAAAAACTAAGATGAACTATTAAAAAAGGATTGAAATGTTGGGAGATATGTTCACCTTCTAAACCTCTGGGGGACCAAGACAAACCACACATGGCTAGGTGCCAAAACAGGAACCTTGGAGGGTAAGAAAATCAAGTTGGTCCAGCTTGGGGCTTTTGCTTATCAAAAGAGGACTTTAATGACCCTTGTGGTTAAGATGTGTAGCGTAGGTGTGACCTTTCTGGCCGCAGTTCTCAGGCTTCTGCCACTCAAGGTTTTAAAACTCCAAAACAGAAACTTAGGGTCTCATTTACAAGTGGCCTGCATCACCAGTGTGTCACTTTTTCTGATGCACCTGCTGCACAGGCTGCAGGGCCATATCTACAAGGCCATGCAAAACCACTTTGCAAGGCTTTAAATGGCCTTGTAGATATGGCCCCCTGTAACAGATTTACCGCACATGTAGACACTATCACGGTTTTGGGACCGACAACTACGTACCCCGGGGGCACGGGGAATGGTAACGGAAGTGGAGTGCTTACGCAAATCCGGATATCCGGGTTTCGGAAACGCTGCGGGAGTCGGCACAAATGGAGGACGGGGAGAACGCCAAAAAGGAGATTGTGGAACACAGAACACGTTTGGGAGGAAAGCCCCTGGAGAGCGCAACGGAGAAGAACGAGATGGCGAACAGATGGATGCTCTGAGAAAACATCAGACAGAAGGCGGCCATCGGGACAGAGGAGAGACGATCCTCGAAGGAGAACGAAACAACCCACTACGTCCCTGGAGCAACGTGGCTTATGCAGATACGGGCCTACTTGCAACACTCCACTAATTATTTGTGGAAGTGGGGAGGAGGGGAGGACGGAGAGAAGTAGAGGAAGAGGAAAACTTCCTTTGGATGGAAAGGGGAGGGTTCACATATAACGTCAGATACTAAAACTATCAGGCTGCACGTTTTCACTGACAAGAGAGTGTGGCATGTGAACGAAGTAATAGAGGAAGAGCACAACAAGGTGTGCACACTATTCATCACTTGCCTATGTGGGTCTTTCCTTTTCTACCCACTACTTCAATTCCCTCTGATCTTCTTTTCCTCTCCCCTGGTTTTTTTTTTGGTTTATAAAGAGACAGCACACAAAACTTACTTACCTTTTTCCAATCTGTTCACTGTTCTTCTTGGATTCAGCCTACGGTGGGAATTCCTACCTACGAGGCCCTGGGGAAGACACCTAAAGGAAAGAAAAGAAGGAATTAGGAGATTACAGAATGACCCCATAAGAACTGAATGAACAGAAAACACAGAAAGACAGAGAACGTTAAAGAAACAAAAATGAACATTTAAACAGGAAAATTCGAGAACTAAGGCTTCTATGGACAACTATGAGCATAGTAAAAACCACCTTCAATAACCTTTACCATAAGCCGTTTTTGATACTATTTTTCTTATTTTTGCTATAACACAAACTCATCAACCCACGACAAATTGGTGTCAGAAGTGGGATTCTAGAAATCTTGATATATTGTTTTCTTTTTTCTGTTTTGGACTATCATACCTGGGAAGATGGCGGAAAACCCTCTTTAATAGATATGATACAACAACTAGCAGAGGGACAACAACACTTACAGATGGTTTGGGAGGAACAACAACGAGAGGCCTGGAACGACCATGAGACTCTATAAAATGCCTTAAAAAGCCAAGCCGCCATAGCAGCCAATAATCAATTGGTACACAAAACAGCGCTTCAAAAATAAAGAGACACCATTGCTTCCTCTCGGGTCCACCCAAATGTCCCTAGTTCGGTACTCTAAAAGTTCCAAGAGGGAGAAGACCCTGATGCCTTTTTTACAAACTTTGAAAGGGTAGCAGCATCGGCCAATTGGCCTTAGGATAGGTGGGGACAATATATAGCTCCTTTGCGGACCGGAAACCTACAGGCCTCTTACCAGGCCATAAATCCCAGAGGGATGACCTCATATCCTGAAATAAAGAAGGCTATTTTGGAAAGGGTGGGATTCCATGTGGAATATTATTATAACTGTATAACATTTAGGAAGACTAAATAGATTCCCATGGAAAATCCCCGAACCCTCTATTATAGAATATAAGACTTGGGTCTGAAATGGTTAAGTCCCATAGGTACGGACAGAGAGGAAGTAATACAGATTATCCTATTTGAGCAATTTTTAGATGCTCTGCCTGCACAAACACGTAACTGGATCAAACAACATCCTAATGTGGATACGACCTCTGCCATAGAGTTAGCCTGTGCCTTCCATCGAGCCCCAGAGTTTTGACTAGGGACGCAGAAGGGACAGTCCTTTGGACGGCGATTAACTACTTCCTCTTCCCAAATACGACCAGTGAAAAGTTCAGAGAAGTCCAAATTCCTTGGAATTCCCGATGGGGATCCATATCAAACACCACAATGTTCTAACTGTGCTGAATAGCCTGCAACTGCCCTCACAAAAGAACAAACCCTGAGCCAATGGAAATAGTGGTTACCCGATGCATTTTGTGCTGAAAAAGAGGGGCCTCAATATGTCAGGGAAATATTAGTAAACGAGAAATATACTTGAGTATTGATCAATTCAGGGTGTAGTCAGTCAGTGATTCGGGCAGACTTATTATCAAAAGACCAAATGAAGACTAATGAATTACTCTCCATCTGCTATATCCATTGGGATATGAGACAATATCCCATGACAATGATTACTATTGAGTGGAGAGGACAAAAGGAATCTCTTATGATGGGATTACTACAACATTTGGTGGAAGAAGTTATCATAGGAACCAACTATATTAGTTTTCCTGACCTACTAGACAATGTCCGTTACAGTCAGCAAACAGACTCCTGGTTAAGTGAAGCTCCATTCACCCAAGATTCGATCATTCTGGGTAAGAATAAGACAAGGTTAAGCAGGAGTGAGAAGAGAGAAGCAAAAAAAATCTTTCCGAATGACTAACCCTTCCAATTCACCCGCTCTAACCCCGACAGGAAAACGTATCTTAGTGACCTTACAACCCTTACGGGTTAGTCAGAGAGACGACTCTACCCTACAACACGTGTGAACAGCCGCTGTTACAGAGAAAACAAGACAGGTAGGTCCATATTTTCTCATTCAAAAGGGTTTACTATATAGGGTGGTTCCACACAATAACCAGGAAAAGACCTAGTTAGTGATACCACTTTCCTATCGCATTCAAGCACTACATTTAACCCATAATCAAGTAGGAGGGGGACTCCTTAGAAGGGAGAAGACAGAGGAATATTTACTTTTTCTATTTTATTGGCCTGGAGTGTATTCAGACGTAGGCAAGTTTTATACCCAATGTTCGAAATCTCAAGTCATTAACCCAGGAGCAGTAAAAAGGGCTCCCCTTTCTCCTTTACTTGTTATCGATATACCCTTGTCCAGAGTCGGGATGGATTAGGTTGGCCCCTTCACACCTTCTTCCGTAGGCTATATGTACATTGTCGTCTTGGTAGATTATGCAACTAGGTATCCTGAGGCTATCCCTCTTACTAGCATGACGACTAAAAGCGTGGCATATGCCATGATAGGGTTCTTTTCCAGAGCAGGCTTCCCAAGAGAATGGTTCACTGATCAAGGAACCCCATTCATGTCCCGATTAATGGCTCAGATATGTCAGATCTTAGGGGTAAAACAGATCTGCACCCCCGTATATCACCCACGTACAGGCGGCATGGAGGAAAGATATAATTGTACCCTGATGACACTATTAAAAAAGACAATTTCAGACTCTGGTAAAGATTGGGATAAAAAGTTACTCTTAGTACTTTATGCCATATGGACCCATGTTCAAGCGTCAACAGGACATAGTCCATTTGAGTCCGTACTTGGACGCCAACCCAGAACCTTACTAGAGATGGCTGCAGAGAGATGGGAAGAAAACGAGACAGATGACAAAGACATTCTTGAATACACTCAACAATTTAAAGATCAGGTCCAAACAGTGTGGGAAGATGTACGAGTACATTTAGAAGAAGCCCAAGAAAGACAAAAAAATATTATAATAGAGATATCATCTTATTACAATTACAAATAGGAGAGCACGTATAAGTATTGTTACCTAGTTCAGAAAACAAATTATTGGCCAAATGGCAGGGACCCTACAAAATAGTAGAAAAGGTGAGCCCCGTTACATACAGACTCCTCATATCCGATACACCCAGGAAGACAGAAATATATCACATAAAGCTACTAAAAAATGGGAAAAGACCGGCAGCCCCCTTCCCACAGTAAATATTGGGTTCTTGGTAAACAAAACAAAACCACTAGAAATCAATCTATGTCCCCAAGCTGCAGAAATGGATAAATGCCTCCCTCCCATTAATCCAGACCTCTTGAAAGAACAACAAATACAATTAGAGGGGATATTATACAAACACGAGAAACTCTTCTCCTCAATTCCTGGAAAAACCTCTTTAATACAACATAACATAAAAACACAAGATGGTAAAGTAATCCATCTTAGACCATAAAGGATTCCAGAAACATGTATGAAAATTGTAGAACAAGAAGTCCAAAACATGTTACAAATTGGGAATTATCGAACCCTCTATAAGTCCATGGTGCTCCCCAGTTGTGTTAGTCCCAAAACCAAATGGATCTGTGAGCTTTTGTATTGACTTCCGACAACTGAATAATATTTCCCAGTTTGACCCATATCCAATACCAAGAGTGGATGAACTACTCAAACAACTAGGGAGAGCACAATATATGTCCACCCTGGACCTCATGAAAGGATACTGGCAGATTCCATTGAATCCCTAAGACAAAGAGAAAACAGCCTTTTACACAGCGTCAGGGTTGTACCAGTTCACTGTACTTCCTTTCGGTCTACATGGGGCTCCTGCTACTTTTCAACGGTTGATGGATAGGTTGTTACAGACTCATGTAGGATATGCTGCTGCAAATCTCTACGACATTGTGATATATAGTGAAACTTAGGAAAAACATCAACTCCATCTCTCTAAGGTGTTCCATACACTGGTCGAGGCCGGATTAACGGCTAACCTTGACAAGGGTAAACTAGCACAAGACACCATTGCATATCTCGGTTGCCACAGAGGGAAAGGCCAAATACGACCACAATTATATAAAGTCGAGGCAATCGTTCAAGTACCTCCACCTACAATCAAGAAAGAAGTAAGTTAATTCTTAGGAATGGTAGGTTATTACCGTTGTTTTATCCCTAACTATTCCACTATCACAGCACCCTTAACTGATCTTTTAAAGAAGGCCCAACCTTCAAAGATCAAAGTTTTGAATCCAAGGCAAACCAATAGTTACAAGACCCTTAAACGGCTTTGGTTTTATGCTGTCCGGTTTTACAAAAAAGTTCTATGTACAAACAGACGCATCTGATGTGGGCCTAGGCGCAGTCTTGTCACAGAAAAACAACTTAGAAGTATGCCACCCCATTGTTTTCAGAAGCAGAAAATTACTACCATGAGAAAAACATCATCCTGTGATAGAAAGGGAATGTTTAGCAATTAAATGGGCGATTGAAAGTTTGCAATATTACTTATTGGGCCATAAATGTGTCCTGAATACTATCCATGCCCCTCTCACTTGGTTGGCCCGAAAGAAGAATACCAATTCCAGAGTATTAAGGTGGTTCATGGAACTCCAACCTTTTATGTTTCAGATCCAGCATCTCTCAGGCAGTCACTTACACGCTGTGGATTATTTGTCAAGATATCCTCTGGACAGAGATCTCGAGCAGACCCTTCAACGGGGGAGCATATGTTTGGGGCCGACAACTAGGTACCCCGAGGGCACTAAGGAATGGGAGAGGAAGTGGAGTGCTTGCGCGAACCAGGATAATTTGGGTTTCGGAAACGCTGCAGGAGTTGGCAAAATCAGAGGACGGGGAGAAAATCAAAAAGGAGATCACGGAACAAGGACACCTTCGGGAGGAAAGCCCCTGGAGAGCGCAACGGAGGAGAATGAGATGGCGAACGGAGGGACGCTCCGAGAAAACATCGGACAGAAGGCGGCATTCAGGACAGAGGAGAGACGATCCTCAAAGGAGAACAAAACAACCCACCACGTCCCTGGAGGTACATGGCTTATGCAGGTATGTGCCTGCTTTCAACATCCCCCTAATTATTTGTGGAAGTGGGGAGGAGGGGAGGACAGAGAGAAGTAGAGGGAGAGGGAAACTTGCTGTGGATGAAAAGGGGAGGGTTCACAGATAACGTCAGATACTAAAACTATCGGGCTGCACGTTTTCACCGACAAGAGAGTGTGGCATGAAAGAAGTAATAGAGGAAGAGCACAATAAGGTGTGCACACTATCCATCACTTGTCTATGTGGGTCTCTCCTTTCCTACCCACTAACTCAATTCCCTCTGTCCTCTCCCCTGTTTTTTTTGTTTTTTGTTTTATAAAGATACAGCACACAAAACTTACTTACCTTTTTCCCGTCTTTTCACTGTTCTTCCTGGATACATCATACAGTGGGAATTCCTACCCACGAGGCCCTGAGGAAGACACCTAAAGGAAAGAACAGAAGGAATTAGGAGAAGACCGTTACAGAATCACTCCGTAAGAACTGAATGAACAGAAAACACAGAAAGACAGGTAACCTGAAAGAAACAAAAAGGAACATTTAAACAGGAAAATTCGAGAACTAGGACTTCTATGGACAACTACAAGCGTAAACCTGGGAATACATCAGTTTCCTATACCACCCCTGGGGTAACGTAAGCTTGGTGCAACGGGGAGAAGTAACATTATTTCTCCTCTTTTTTCCTCTTCTGTGTGTGCTGCATTGTGCAGCACACATAGAAGGAGGAAAACGCCTCCCATGATTGTTTTTGTGTAGGAAGTTGTCCCTCCCTGCACAAAAACAATCATCCCAGCTACGTAGGCATCCTTGCACAATAGTGTAAGGGTGCCTGCATTGGTGCTAGGCAGTCATTTGTGTGCCAGCGCAGGCAACAAGCGCAGGAATGTGCCATATCTTGTAGATACTGTGCATTCCTGCCCTTTTGCTTTGAAGCAGGGCTGCGCAGCAAAAAGGCTTGTGATGCTGTCCTGCACCAAAACTTTGTAAATGAGGCCCGAAGTCCCTATAAAGAAATCTTGGGCAGAAGAAGGCACAAAAAGTATCCAGCCAACAATAGGACTCCTGCATGCATTCAAACTGTATTTTCTCACTTTTTTCTGTCAAAACCAACAGCTTCAGTGGAACCTCAGCCAATGAATATCCCATTTTGAGTGTACCCCATTGAATGCCATCTTCAGACTTGCCACATTAGAGGATATTGACTTCCATAAAAAAAAAGTCCTAAAGTTAAGCATTTGACCAAGTTGACACACAACATCTGTTTGATTGCAGTTGGTCTGACATCTTGCCTAGATCCCTGTCAACCATGAATAGCAATTTGTGATTGGCGTTTTACTTTCTCCTGGTGCTTTTTGACCTAAGATGTTCAATATTTGTATCTCTGGTTCCCCTTGTTGGATCAGAATCATTAGTGTGCCCTTTTTTTTTATTAAATGTTTCTTGATTTTTCGAAATTTGTTGTAATATTTTTACTGTTTTATGTTTTGACTTTTGTTTTATACAACTAAATATGTTACAAACTTTTCTTTGCGTTAAACCTGACAGGATGGTCCAATAGCCACTAGGGGCTGAGACACGTTTTGTTTATTTAACTTGCATATTGGGTCTGACAAGATTTTGGAACTTATTACCTGGGAAGGACTGACATATTCCACCACTAACAATCCATTTTCTTAAGTTTTTCACTATTTGTTTTTTAAATTTTGTTTCATTATATTTTCATTCAAGATGTATTAACTTTATTTTTGAGTTTTCATTTATTTTGAGCTCAATATAGTTCTCAATTGAGTATTTAATATATTTTATTTTATTTATCTATACCTATACACTTTATTTGTTTTTATTCACTTTATGTTATTTTTCTTACTGCATTATTACCTAAGCATTGTATGGGCATGAAAGGTCATCATTGTCCTCCATATTTCTGTAATGTTTGATTGATTACAGCCATCATCAACATGTGTTTCTTAGAAATGCATTTTCACTGCCCAAGGTTAACCACGGTTGCACACATAGAAACCTGTTTACCATGGTCCACTGGACTATTGTGGATACGCATACTGGCTGGTTTCTCAGTGCATAATTCTTAGAACTTGACAGGCATTGAATTTGTGTGTGGATGTCAGCTTCACTGAATCATGTGAGGGTCATTCTTATTGTGCCCAGGTTTCCTCTATGTGGAAACAACCAACCCAATTTTACCAGCTGAAAAAACTGCCCAGTAAAATCAAATTGGGAATGGCCTTCTCCCTGATTCCCACCTGATCCACTTCCATGGCACATGAGGGCCATGTAATGCTCCCTTCTGCCAATCAACGTCATCCCCATCAATCTATCTCCATCCCTATCCCTCTCACCTCAATCCCCAACCTATACAAACCTTCTCACACATATTCGACACCCGATCAGAGCTGATTGTGTATATATGTTTTAAACTACTTAGAATTGGGAATTTCAAGCAGAAATCTAGCAAAAAAAACAGATCCATGTAGTTATTTCTCATTTCTGTTATTTAGCTTGTAATAAGAGCAAACATAAATATGAATACCAGACATAAACTGACATTCTCTCCATCCAGATTCTCCACACATATTTATCCCAAACTGATAATCAAAACCACCTTGATGATCCTGACTATTGTGTACAGGGGGGTTGTTACATTTTGAAAGCCTAAGTGAAAAGGAAATACATGTAAAGGAATTGACTGGGAACAAATAGATGATCAGCATAACCCTTGATACGCTTCTCAAAGGGTTGATATTAAGAAAGCAACCATAAAAAGAAGGAATAGTAGGCTAGATAGATTATTAACAATTAAGTAGGCAGCAGCATGGCTTGTTATAGGAAAGAGGAGTATGTGTTTCTAGGACACAGCACACAACCATAGGATCCATCAATTATTTAAAAAAGGGCATGTGACTGTAAAAAACGTTTGCCTGCTATTATTGGTCAAGTGACAAACCAGCAATATGTTCCAGATATCAAGTGATAATCTTATCAAACATTTTTGCAAATCATTGGTTGTAGCTCTGGAAACCTCTATCAGGCTCACATTGCCTCAACCAATGCATAAATTATAGTTGAAACAATTGTCATAATAGAAATCCTGGAAATACATATTGCAGTTCTTAATATCTATGTCTTTTCTAGAAAGAGGTGAAACTTGGCTTGCAAGGCAACATATTGAGGAGGGAGAAAAGATCTGATTATGATCAAGCTAATAAGAAACTTTAGAAGACGTTTGACATCATGTTCTATGAGTTTATGACCCACAAGTCCAGTTCTGTAACACTGTTTTTTCACACGTATACGCCCATTCCAAACTCATCAAAAGATCATCACAGAGTAGAACAAGAACACTAGAAAGGGGGCATACTGTTCCCACAAACTTGTCACTCAAGTTAAACCTTTACACATTCAGTCACTACATGACCATCTTTAACATTAACCCCACAGATACAACAAACCTTTATATTCCAATGAATTCATAAATGTTGGACCTTTCATTGTTGGTGTGGTCTTCTCCCAATCATTTTGTTTGTAACCCCTCCTGTTTTCTGAATTTTGTTTTTGTTGGCATTAGCCCTTTGTGAACTTCACCACTGCTGACCAGTGTTACAGTGATTGTGCTCTTGCTCCATAACATGGTACAATTAGCTTATACCTGATTGGCATATTTAGTCCATAGTATATGATATTACGTGTACACAGGACCTGCAAATAAAAATATATCAGTGGGCCTGTAGCATTCATTGTGTCACCTACACTAATGAGAACATTTAAACATTCAGTAAGCCTACCATTGCAGCCTTTAGTGCATTTTGAAACTGCCAATTTGACCTGTCAAAATAAACCTTTTGACAATCCTAAACCTTCCTTTCTAAAACATGTCACACCTGAGGTAGACCCTAAACAGCCCAAAGGGCAGGGTTCATTGTGTTAAAAAAGTAGGACATGTGTTTTCAAGTTCCACATGTACCGGCAGTGAAAAAACTCCAAAATGTGTTTTTCACTAGTTTGAGGCATGTCTCTCCCATTGGAGACCATTGGGTTACCTTATTACATTTAATAAGTGCTAACTATAGATTTGGAACATATAGGGATATCAAGTTTTGAATCAAATTAATTGTAATGTAAAATCCTCTTTAATGGTAAGCTTGGATTTTAAGTTAGAATTCTAAAAATGCCACTTTTAGAAAGTTGGCATTTTCATGGCCTTACTATTTAGTTACTGTTGCCTGTTTCCTGGGTCACAAGATTATGAAAAGCTTGCCAGTTGGTCATTATATATTCCTTCCATACATTGATACAAAAAGGGATTAGGTGTTTGTAGGATGGGCGGTCCTGCCAGGATTGGTGGGGAAGAGCTGTTCCCTGCCCTACTTCCATTGCAAAGAGCTGCCTCCAGCACACACACAAATGAACCCAACATCAGTCTTTAGGTACCTCAGACAAGGAAAGGGAAGAACTTTCCAGAACCAGATGTGGGTGTAGCCAGAATGTCATACCCACTTCAAAGCCAACACCAGGTATAAATATTGGACCTCCTGAACAACCTCTTTAGTAAACCCCTGGACCTGTGGAAGACTTCAGAGGGACTATCTTGTACTCCAGAGGACTGATCTGCTACTTGAAGCCTCTCTTGTTCTTCAGGGCCTGTCTTGCATCTACCAGAGGACCCCCCTGCTGCTTGAGGCCTGCCTTGCTGCTTGAAGGAGAAAGGATCATCTCCTTAACCCTAGGACTACCAGAGTGACTCCAAGGGATGTTTATCTGGCATCTTTTGTGAGCCACAGGGACATAACAAGCACCAGAGTCCTTGAAAACTGCATCTGGCTTCAGTCGGAGTCTGAATCTGCTGAGTGGTGCCCCCCAGGTCCATGCTGCTCCTACCTAACTCTAAAAGTTGGGTCTTAGAAAAATGTTCACTTAGAAATGCCAAAAAATCAGACAGAAGGACAGGGCCTACCTGCTTGCTGATCCACCCAAAGTACAGGTCGGACTGACTTTGCGGTAGCTCCAGAGATGTTCTTCTCCTCAGCTGCAAATCCTATTCATAAAGACTTACAGGTGATGGTATCCAGCCTTGTGGAGCCTTCTTCGGCCACAGCTTGCACCTTCAATCCAATGGAGGTTTTTGACTTCCAAAGAATGTGTTTAAGTTCAAAGGTACACATTTTCACTGGGCTCGATGGTGATAGGTTCCCCATGTATGATGGCCTCCTTAGCCTGGAATTTGGCTTCTACCGCTCAGAGCTTTTTCTCACCATCTTCAACGGCTACACTGAGATCTCATCCAGCGCTCCCAGTGACAAAGACTTCTCCTCGGACACAGCCTGCTGCCTCACCCTGCTGAACACTACCTTCTACTGGACTTTTTCCTCAGAATTTCTTCTGAGTCTGAAGTAAAGCCCCAGACCAGGTCCGATTCACCTTGTGTATCCGAATCATACTCGATCACGGTCAGTCTTAACTTTGATTTTCCCCCAGTCGTGAATGATCAGATAACTGCAGTTGGTACTTAAATCTTTTAGGCCCTATTTTTCACTGAAAACTTTTAAAATTCCTAACTCAGGCTCTACTGATTAGATTCAATTCACTTTTTGTCATTTTGTTTATTAAAAGGTTCGATATGTTTTAAAATTATTGTGAGTTTCACTTTATTACTGTTTATGTGCTGCATAAATACTTACCACAGTGCTTTTAAGTTAAGCCTGATCGCTTTTGTGCCAAACTACCAGAGTGTCAAGGTCAGGTTAATTTAGTGGCTTTTGTGGTACACCCAGACAAGGATTGTGGTAGTTATTTGAGAAGAGTTTACACTTCCCGTCATTCAATAACTCAATTTCTTACAATGAATCTCCCAATGAAAGTGGAAATCACTACTGAAAATGTTTAAATTATAAGTTGTTGGACTCTCTAAACACCAAGAGAAACCCACAACATCATCTGGCTCACACACTCGCTGCTGACCATGTATCAAACACACAAGAAACATCTTCCCCAATAACATCTGATATAAAACAATCATTAAAAAATGATTTGATCTGCAGGTAGAGAGCAAAGCTGGCAACGCCGAAGGCCACCTGAATATACTGCTCTGACGGCCCTGCCATCAACAGTTGCTCCATCACTAAAAAATGTGTACAAATCTTGCTCAATAAGGGGAGGCAATGCAGTGCCTCAGAAGCCACTCAAGAATGATATTGTCTCTGAGGGTGGTGGATTGAGTCATAGTCTCTGAACTAAGTCCCTGCTGAGATATGACCTGGACTTTAGATATGCTGTCAGAGTGTGACTGTGGCCTTGATGGTGGCCTGGGGGCTCTCGGACAGCCGAGCCTACTCTTTTCCGCAGGTGACAGACTTGCTCCTTCTAGTGCCTGCGGAGGTGATCCTCCCCTTCCCCTATGTTTTGGGAGTCAACTGAGTGATCATAAGCTGCTGTCACAGTATTTCTGGCAGGCAGGGGGCATGGGTGGCACAGCCCATGATCATCTTGATTGCAGTGGGGCTAGTGCCAGAGTAGTGCCTTGTAAGATGGAGGGTTGGCGGAAGGTCAGATAGACACAGTAATTACACCAGCAGAAGTTTCGATGAACGAGTGATTTATTCTGTAGATATGAGTTCAGCATAAAGTCCTTCACCAACCAACGACCTCTTCTCGCTTCAGGAACCGTTGCCCCATCTCACCTTCTACACCGTTCTCCCCCGCATTCCACACAACCTTCTCTCACAACATTCTCACTTGTGCCCAGAACACCCTTCCACATCGCTAGGATACCACACCACCTTCCCCATATCAATTTTCATGCTAAGACATAACACTACCAAATATTACTCTACATAGTCCTAGACATAATATATTGCATAAAAATTACTCTACATAGTCCTAAACATGTTATGTTGCATTCTTTAGGTCACCACACCTTGTTACATTTCTTTTTTGCTGAGTCTCCACTGGATCTCGCAACTTAGGAACACATGGAATGATATGAGTGTCTTGAGCACCAACCTTCGGTGGGATGGTTTGAGTGTCTGGAGCAACCACACTGGGTCCAAAACACTTGGCCACCCTATTCAGGTTCCATATCCGGTGGTCATCCATTTTCCCATCATTCTTAAACAGTTTTATGACCCTAAAAGGACCCTTGAACTTAGATGGTTTTCCTTCCTTTCTTGCAGATCTAATTTTGACATAATTCCCTTCACGCAGCACAGTTTTTTTTACAGCCTTTCGCGCGTCATATCTCAATTTCCTTTTATTTTTAATTTCTCTTTCTCTCTCCCTCCAACCTTCAATGTTATCAACCTGATCATTAATCTCTTTCCATTTCTCCATTACTCACCTGGGTTCAATCTCGCTGCATGGTGCCCTACCTTTGAACAGTTGAAAAGGAGTCACCCCTGTGGTGGAATGCAGCGTTAATCGATATTCACTAACTTTCTTTTCTTTCTCACTTCACTTTCCCACTCAACCCCATTAACGTGTGCCAACTGCATGCACTCTTTCAGTACCTTTATGAAGCGTTCAACAATCCCATTAGATTCTGGGTGATAGAGAACTGTTCTTTTATGTCTAATGTTCCTTTCTTTCAAGAAATTCAGAGACAAACTGCACCCCATTATCAGTCAGTAACGTAGAAGGAAAACCCTCTCTCTCAAACAAGTTGTCAAGAAAGTTAATTATGTCTCTTGATTCAACTGAGTTCATGAATTTGATTTCAGGCCAATGCGAGTACATATCAATGCAGACCAAAACGTATCGGTCAACGGATTTTAGTCTGATTGGGCCTAAAATGTCAAAAGCTATGTCAATCCAGGGACCAGAAGCCTCCTCTCTTGTGACCATGGGTTGAGTTCTATGTTTTAACACTTTGGGCCTGATTCTAACTTTGGAGGACGGTGTTAAACCGTCCCAAAAGTGGCGGATATACCACCTACCGTATTACGAGTCCATTATATCCTATGGAACTCGTAATACGGTAGGTGGTATATCCGTCACTTTTGGGACGGTTTAACACCATCCTCCAAAGTTAGAATCAGGCCCTTTATCAGAACGCGCACACACATGGCAATTCCTCACCTCCCTTTCCACCATCATATCTATGGCAGGCCACCAGTAGGCATTCCTTAATCTCTCCTTCGTTTTGGAGATGTCCATATGGCTTGAATGGGCTTGATCAACAAGATTCTTTCTCAAGGTTACAGGTGGGACTAACTTGCTGCCCCTCATCAGCAGCCCATCCATCACCAACAATTCATTTCTGACCTGCCAATAACCCGACATTTCTTCAACTTGTTCTTCCCTGACACCCCAACCATTCTTGATCTTGTTTAGTACTTCTTCCAAAACTGTGTCCTTTGACAATTCTTCTTCTCACACCAACTTCGATATCATTCCTCCAGTAACAATACAGACCTTTATTTCTTCATTAGCCACAATGTCTGCAAAACAACCTCCTTCAATTGTCTCCTCATCCTTTCCTGTGTCTACGCATAGTCTTGAAAGGCAATCAGCCTGAACATTTAACATCCCGGGCATGTAGGAAATTACATACTCAAATTCTTGCAATGCCACTACCCACTTCCTAATTCTATGTGAGATCATATCAATCCCCTTTTTCGTAAATACCCCTATAAGAGGTTTATGGTCAGTTACTATTTGAAATTTGTGTCCCCACAAAAACTTCCTCAATTTTCTCACAGCCCAAAATACACTAAGAGCTTCTTTTTCAACCACTGAGTAGTTGAATTCTGCCCCTTTCAAACACCTTTATGCGAAAAGTGTTGTCCTGATTTGACCTTGTTTCTTTTGTGATAAGACCGCCCCAAGTCCTTTGGAGCTGGCGTCCGTCATCAAGATAATTTCATTACATGCATCAAAATTCCCTAAATCCGCTGTCTTATACTGGCTAACCTTGATATCCTGATACTCCTTCTCACATACCTGATCCCACTTGAACTCTTCCCCTTTTTTTAATAACCGTCTCATGCAATATGATCTTTCCGCAACACGGTGAACAGATTTATTGTAGAACTCCGCCACCCCAAGAAACTTTACAAGTTCTTCTTTGTTTTGTGGACTGGGTAGGTTTTTGATAGTGTCAACTAGACACGCCTTGGGACGAATCCCTTTCACTGAAATTTCATGACCCAAATATTCTATATTGGGAATGTTTATCCTACACTTCTCAGCTTTTAGCGTAAGGCCATTGATACGTAGTCTTTCTAAAACCAGTCTTAGGGGGTCATTCCGACCCTGGCGGTAATTACCGGCAGGGCCGTGGTCCGCGGGAGCACCGCCAACAGGCTGGCGGTGCTCCTTTGGGCATTCTGACCGCGGCGGTACAGCCGCGGTCAGAAACGGAAAGTCGGCGGTGTACCGCCGACTTTCCGCTGCCCTGAGGAATCCCCCATGGTGGTGCATCTTGCTGCGGAACCATGGGGGATTCCGACCCCCTCACCGCCATCCTGTTCCTGGCGGTTTCGACCGCCAGGAACAGGATGGCGGTGAGGGGTGTTGTGGGGCCCCTGGGGGACCCTGCAGTGCCCATGCCAATGGCATGGGCACTGCAGAGGCCCCCGTAAGAGGGCCCCACTTTGAATTTCAGTGTCTGCTCAGCAGACACTGAAATTCGCGACGGGTGCTACTGCACCCGTCGCACACCTTCCACTCCTCCGGCTCCATTCGGAGCCGGCTTCATCGTGGAAGGGTGTTTCCCACTGGGCTGGAGGGCGGCCTTTTGGCGGTCACCCGCCAGCCCAGTGGGAAACCCAGAATGACCGCTGCGGTCTTTTGACCGCGGTACGGTCTTCTGGCGGCCGCCGGCCGGGGTCAGAATGACCCCCTTAGTCTCTTGTTGTATTCTACTAAGCTGGTCCCTGTGATTAGAAGATCGTCCTGATACACTTTCACCCCTTCTGTACCTTTTAAAATCTTTTCCATGGCCCTCTGAAATACCGACGCCTCTGAAATTAATCCAAACGGCATCCTAAGAAACTTAAAAATGCCAAAAGGCGTTATAAAGGTGGTCAGTTCCTGGGAAGAACTATGCAGCTTTATCTGGTGGTAGGCGGAATTTAAATCTAGAGTTGAGAAATACTTTGCCCTACCAAGGGAACACAACAACTCTGTTATGTTTGGGTGTGGATAGTGATCTATTATGACTGACTTGTTTAAGTCTCTGAGATCAACCCAGAGCCTGGCCTCGCCATTAGCCTTCTTCGCCATAACTACTGGTGCCACCCATTCCGAAGCTTCAACTTCTTGAATGATCCCATTCATGACAAGTTTATCAATTTCAGCTTTCATTTTGTCCCTTACTAACAAGGGGACATTCCTCACCTTCGCTGTCTTGGGCAGTGCTCCAGGCTTAAGCCCAATCTGATGTACATAGTTCTTGAGACAGCCTAAATTATTGCTGAGCACATCTGGAAACTCGTTCACCCATACACATACATCCTCTGAGACAGATTGAACTGCAGGGTTAACTTTAAGCCTAACAGGAGGGTCTTCATTTGGATCTAGCAGAATTTGCAGATCACGTTGGTGGAACCAACTGATTAAGGAGTCACCTTTTATGAAGATTCACACTTTTGCTGGTATGAGGCGTCCCTTAAATTCTATGCTCCCTCAAAAGTAACCCAGCATCTTGATTGGCTCACCTCCATAACCTTTAGGTCTCACATCCGGTTTTAATAAGTCAACCGTTCCCTTTAGATACTGGTCATAGAATGTTTTCGGTACTAAAGTTATCTTTGCTCCAGAATCAAAGAGAATTGTGACTGGTTTACCATTGACTAAGATGGACTCCACGGGACCATCAGAAGACCCAACTTTTGTTTGTAAAACCTGTACAACATTCACTGCCTCGGCATCACTTACATCATTATCACACCATACTTCTCTTATTTTCCCTTTGTTATTCTTTAACCTGCAACATTTTGCAAGGTGTCCGGTCTTACCACAGCTTTTACAGACCAACCTCCAAGCAGGACACTCTTTGTTATTGGCCATGTGGCCAATACCCCCACACCTAAAACATTTCCCAGAAAATATTTTCTTTAACCTTACAGATTCTACTCCATATCTATTGTCAATATGGCTACACTGTATTGATTTGACAATGGCTCCTTCTTCCTTTGTTGTGTCAGCTAAGGCAGTGTCTTTACAAAGAACTTCAACACATTTCCTGGAGTGTTCACAGGTTTTGGCTATAGCTAAGACTTCATCCAGTGATGGGTTGTCCTTTTGCCACATGCACTCTTTTGCCTTTTCTAGGGAACAGCCCAGCATGAATTGGTCCCTTAACCGTTCCTCGTAGGAGTTTCCAAACACACAAGTAGAAGCAAGTCTTCTGAGTTCCGTTATATATTGTTCCATTGTCTCACCTTTCCATTGCATCCTCTTCCCAAACTGATACCGTTCGAGAACAGTACTTACTTTCGGTAAGTAATGCAAGTCCAGTTTCTTTACACATATATCAAATTCATTGAGGCTGGTTCAGTCACTATCTGAAAGATCCGGGAGATTTTCAAAAACTTCCTGGCCCTCAGTGCCCAAGCAGTGCATTATTAAAGATGTCTTCCTTTCCGCGCTCAATGAAGTTCCACACACCCTAGCATAGTTGTTAAAAACTTTTTTCCACTTTTGCCATGGAATGGGCGGATCACCAGGAGAAGACAGAAAGAACAGTGCGACTGGTACGTTTTGCATGTTAACCAGAGTAAAAAAAAATACCTTGTATGGTCAAAACAATTGCCTTGTTACTAGCAGGATGTGTTTGTATGATGTGAGTTACACAGGGGTTACCCCTGGTGTGGGTCTTAGGACTACGAGCTGGAAGAAGCAATTTTAGGGTTCAGGGTGTGCAACCTGTAAAGAGTTCAATTCTCCCTTACAACGGAGAGCAGACAGCAGCACGGTCCTTTACATTTTCCACATGCAGCAAAATGTAGCTCTCTTTAACAGCAATGAACTTTCCTTTACTCGTGCGGCAATGTAACAGCGCGATAAGGTTTGAGCAGAGTTGAGGAAACTGTTTAAGGACACGGGCGGGTTCGCGTGGTCTGAGTCCTAAAGTTCAGAGCTGGGGAAGGGGCGGTTTTAGTGCTAAGGGCAGTGCTTCAAAAGGGCTGGTACTGTGCAAAGGAGACGCGTTCATGAAACATTTATTTGGCCTTGTTGCAGTTGCCGCGGAATCAATGGGGCTTGGGCCTCGGTGAAAGACGCGTACAAGTAAAATGCGTCATTGGTTACTGTTGCTGGCCTGGAATGTGTTCAGTAGCGTCTCATTTGCCAGGGAGACGGAGCAAAGGAGACGCGTTCAGTCGCTTGGCCCTCGGTGAAAGACGCATATAGGCAAATGTGTAGTTGGTTACTGATGCTAAGCGCGCATGCGTACCTTTGATCCTTACACAATACAGCTTGTGCGCGACCAAGCTCGAGTAGTATAGTTTTGACAAGAATACAAATACCTTGAAGCTCCTTTAGTGGTGCCTCCTTTATATAGACCATAAATCACAAAGGCCTTGTCGTGTTGTTAGGGCTCAGCTGATCAGTGTCAGGTTTCTTAAGGGCTGCCTCCGCCACCTGCACGTCGCTCGGCGCCAATGTAAGATGGTGGGTTGGCGGAAGGTCAGATAGACACAGTAATTACACCAGCAGAAGTCTCAATGAACGGGTGATTTATTCTATGGATATGAGTTCAGCATAAAGCCCTTCGCCAACCAACGATCTCTTCTCGCTTCAGGAACCGTTGCCCCGTCTCACCTTCTACGCCGTTCTCCCCCCGCATTCCGCACAACGTTCTCTCACAACATTCTCACTTATGCCCAGAACACCGTTCCACATCGCTAGGATACCACATGCCTCCCTCCACAGTTGTTGCCTAACATGCTGTTATGCTACTTCACTGGGGCCTATCTGGGCCTTACACTACTGTTGCCCAGTCGGCATCTGTACTCCCTTTGCTCCTGTGGTTGACATGCTTGATGCCATTGCCTCCCTTGATGGTGAGTCCCTGGGAGGTGGTGGTCCATCTTGGGCCCGCTGCTGCTCATCTCTATGGTGTGTTGGTGATGGCATGTGCTGGGGGCTTGGTCTCATCAACATATCGCTGCCCATTGCAGCTGGGGTTCTCCTTCCTAATCTGCTGTTGTGGTTTTGCTTAGTGCCCTGTGTTGGTGCAGTAGCTGTACCTGCAGACGTGAGGTAGGATAGCATATTGCTGCCATACACCCCCTGCAACTATACCATTACATGTGCCTGCTCTGCCATTTTTGTATGCACATTTGTACCTTGCAACATCATTCTCTTTTGGGGCTTATTCACACACACCTTTATTCGGCTATTAGCCATAAAAGGATCAAACATCAGGATAGTCATCATCATAAGATATTAAATAAATAATTATACAACTATTATAAAAAGATAAAAATAGTTACATGAGTAATAAATAGTATTTCTAAAAATCCTAAAAATACTTCAATTAACAACAGTCCTAGCGCTAACAAAGTGAAATGATTCTATAATTCGTGTCCTGCCCAAGCATTATCGAGATCCCTTGGACTAGATATATCCTAGGCATCATGTATATCCGGAGTCCATTGAGTTGCAGGAAAGAGCTCCCATTTGTCCTTTCAGGCACCATAAATTAACTGTAGGGGGTTATCTGGGTTAAAACACCTAGAGCCTCAGGCCCGCCTTATCTCTGATAAACGAAATTGCTAAAAGAAATCGGCTTATGCCAAAAACAACAAATGGAATAGTACTAGATCTCAAGAATCTAGCTGCTTCGTTATAGTTTCTGATTCCTACGTTCCTGCAAATAGGTCGAATCCATTTCCTCCTTGGTTTGTCATAAGCTTTGCAGGTTAAAAGAACATGATCCGCCGTTTCAAAGGTCTCCATATTACACAACCCACATGTTGCCTCGTGTCTTCTCTCACTCTGGGGGCCCCATTTGGAGGTAAAGGCCCTGACCTGGAGAATCCCATATCGAAACTTCATAAATAGTACTTTTGCTCTCCTGGGTTGGATAGTATCTATCCATTCCTCAGCTCTCGGTATTGGTTTGATATCCAGGAAACTTGAGATCAGTCTACCTAGGTCCTTGCTGTGGAGGGGGCTAGTGAGAGAGAGGTTCCAATATACTTGCTTTAGCCGAATCTTGGATTGTGTTGTGAGTGTATGTGGTTCTTCCCAATAGGATTTCAGCCCTAAATTGTAGAAGCAATGCCTTATGTAGTGGAGCCACGGAAGGGAGATAGTCTTGTCCAGGTCCATTATCTCGATTAGTACTTGCCTATAATGGATCAGTTCAGGGGTTGTCCAAAGTCTACACCAGTAAAGCAATGGCCTTAGGGCTGCCAGTTTACCTATTTGTTTCATATTAATATCATAGGTTAGAGGAATCAATGGAGTAGATGGAGGGAGTCCCAATACCCCCCTCATGAAGTTGTTTTCCTGGGTTACCAGCGGGGTTAATTTAGTAGTTCCCCAGACCTCAGCACCGTATAAGGCAGCAGCCTGTGCTTTGCACCTATAGATCTCAAATACTGGTGAAACTATCATGGACCTTGAGCATTTGTAATTTTTACTAATCACCATAGAACTATGGACTAAGGAGATTGCAGCTTTATTGACATGCGGCGCCCATGACAACTTGGCGTCCAACAATATCCCTAGATAGTTAAAGTTTTTTACTCGTTCCAATTCCTGCCCTCTAATCCGAATGTTTCTCTTGAGTGCTTTATGGGGGTTAACGGACAGATATTTAGTCTTGTTTGTATTTATTTCTAGTCCCTTCGAGCTGCAGTACTCACTGAATTTCCCTAGTAGGGTTTGCAAGCCCATGGGAGTTTGAGATATTAAGATGGTATCGTCTGCAAAAAGGAGGGCAGGAACTCGATCACCATTCAATCTTGGTGAATCATGGTTACTCTGTTTTAGATGTTCAACCAGATCATTAATATATAAAGAAAAGAGAGTTGGGGCAAGCACACAACCCTGCCTCACCCCCCTCTTGATGGGCATTGGGTCTGTCAGCTCTCCCTTTGGACCCCACCGAACCTTTGCAAATGTATTTTCATGCAACTTCTCTAGCTGGCCCAGGAGATTCCCCGGCATGCCCTGTTTCCCTAACGCAGCCCATAAGGAGTCTCTTGGTACCAAATCAAAGGCCGCACGCAAATCCACAAAGGCAATATAGAGGTGACCCTTCATTAGTTTAGTGTATTTCCACATTATTGCCAGTAGCCTAAAGGCCTGATCGATTGTACTCGTCTGCTGTCTAAATCCTGCTTGATATATGGTCAATATGCTGTTTTCTTCTAACCAGCTGCTAATTCTATTCAGCAACTGCCTAGCATAGATTTTTGCATAACATCAATGAGGCTGATTGGTCTATAGTTCCCAGGATCTTCCCTAGATCCTTTTTTATAGACTGGAATTATTTCTGCCCCTTTCCATGTCTCAGGCACTGGGCCTCCCCTTGCTATAGCGTTGCTTAGAAGATTTATATAGGGTGCCCAAATTTCTATACTATGTTTAAACATATCCCCAGGGATCTTATCCAAACCGGGGGCTTTTCCTGGCTTGATCGCTTTAATGGCAGTCACCGTCTCCTCCAGGCTGAATTGTATATCTGGTAGAATGCCCCAAGTAGCTAGAGTTTTGTGCTTGGAAGGATAAAAGTCAGAGTTGGGGGGATCAGAAAAAGGTATGTAAAGTGGTTAACCCACGCTTTGGGGTCTATATGATGTTCTGTATTAAATATCCCCACTTTACTGCTGTGAGTAACTATTTTCCAGAAGGTCATTGCGTCATTACTTTTGGCTGCTTCCAGCAGATCCTGCCATTTTTGATCCTCCCAATTGCTTTGGGCTGTAGCCAGTATTTTTTTTATAGCTAGCCCTTGCCTGTTGTACAGCTAGTGGAATTTTTTGTTTTAAAGCCTCTATCAGTATTGTTTTCCCCTCCCTGCATTTGATGGTATACCATGGGCTGGATGGGGTGGTTTGCACCTTCTCCTTTTTGTGCTTTTGCTGTGTCTGTTTAGTTAGGAAAGGTCTTAATGCTGTGCTCATTGACTGATGGATGGCCATAATAGGGATATCAATACTTTTTTTATGGGCATGAGGCTCCAAAAGATCAGCAAATGTATTATAGATATTTGTCATAGTGCCCAAGTTGCCTAATATTGCTGGCCATTTTACAACCCTTCTATTATTACTAAGAGTGGGTTGTAGCTCCACCTTGTCATGTTCTATATGTTCCAGATCCAGGAGGTGGCCCCTAAGTTCCATTATTAATGGAAAATGATCGCTTTCCCTCCTTTTATCTATTTTAAAAGTCACTAATCTTTCCCAAGTACTTATGCTATGCATGATGTAATCTATTTTCGAGGTTGAGTTGCCTCTCTGGAAAGTATCCATATTAAGGCCTCCTTCACCCACTCTGCCATTACACGCCCTCAATCCGTGCTTTAATGTGAGGCCCATAAGTTGGAGGGCGACCACTGTACCAGGGACACTTTTTTCTATTGTTAGATGAGGGATTGCTCTCATTCGATCTTCATCCTCTGCTAGATGTTCTAGTACAATTATAGGTTCATAGTTACAATTAAAATCACCCCCTATCATAATTGTCTCTCCTACTGGGATCTTTTTGAGCAAGCCATCTAATAATTCTACTTCAGGCGACTCCAGATTTGTCCTTCTAGGCCTTATATACACATTAAACAGGTGGGATATAACCTTATTTTGTTTTTCCAATACCAACCACAAAATATCCTCTGACTCTGTGGCTTGCGTACGTATCTCGGTATTTAGTGAAATTTTCACCCAAGTAACCAACCCCCCAGACGGCCTCCCTCTGGCTGCTGAAGTAGCGCTAATAAAAAAGGTTTTATAACCCAATTTGTACGGGGGATCCTTGAGCCAAGTCTCTTGGAAGAGACAAACATGATAATGTTCGATGTAGTCCTGCCATTCAGGATCTATAAGCTTACTTTTTAGGCCCGCTACATTCCAGGAGATCATAGTGACTGTTCCCCTTTCATTTAAGGTCGTGGCGTTAGAAATAGGGCTCAGGTATGCGGTCAATTCTTTCCTACGGGGCAAATACTCCCCTATACTCCCTACCCCTCTAGCATGACGATTATTCCCTTCATGGGGCTCAACTACTGTTAAGTCCACAATTGGTCCCAGATGTGCCTGATCTAACTGGGTTAGTCAATCTACTAATTCGAGATTAGAATCTCCATTTCTCATTTGCAATCCCTCATTATTATATTTGACCCCCTGGACTATCGGTTTGATAAAAAATGGGTCCGGGCTAAATCTCATTGCATTAATTTTGGGGGCAATGGTTCTCTGTTCCATATCAATCAGACCTTCAATTAATCTTCCATCAATGCAACAACGTCCTGTTTCCCCATCTCTCCTGGCATTCTTTCTGCCCCCATAATATCTGAACGAATTATAGAAAGGCAGTGTCTTTTGGACCTAATCCAGTGTATAAGCTTATTCTTTAAGGAATCCTCATCTTCTATGCTATTTTGGGCCAGTTTTGGGACATTTAGCAGATAAACAACATTGGTCCTAGTAGGACATTTTTCCCCCTCAAAGTGACGGCTCCATGTGGTGCGAAGGATACGATCGTTATATGCTTGGGAATAGGGCTTCAGAGCAGGTACCACCTTTTCTTTTTGTGTCCCTGTTTCTGGGCGGGGTTCTCTTCGAAAGTTCCCTGTTTCTCTGCATAGAACACCAACCTTGCTTATAGGATAATTACGTAATCCGGTGTTTCCCTCATTTGCCCCTCTCGTACATCCCTGTGATTGGTGTAAGATCTTGGCTATAGCTGGGGTAGGGTTGTGGTGGATATTCAAACTTTGAGGACATATAGGTATACCTTGTGCGTATAGCGATGCAAGGGGGTTCTCCTTTTCGCTCTGAGCTCTATGGGTTCCCCTGCCCCCCTCCTTTTCCACAATATCTGATAAAGTTCTTACTTCAAGTTTTAATTCCCTAACTGCCTGGATTAATCCGAAAAGTAGATCATAAAGATCTGCTAGAGTTCTTGTTTTGTGTTTTGAATAATTCACTGGTTCTTGGTTGGGTAGTGATATCCTCTCTCTAGCCGACTGTACTATTGGGATGGTTTGATCTAGCTCATCCACGGATTCCCCCTCTTGTGCATTCTGTGCATTATTAGTATCAAGTTCTGCCAAGACTGCGTACTTATTGGAGCATACAACATCACTCTTCTGCATGTGGCCCTTCTTCCCAATACTATCTATGGTGCTTGGGTGTATGGCTCGAGTTGTGGCGTCTTTGGGGCTACCTGTCCTAATATCGGGCAATACCTCCTCCTCTTGCTGGCTAACACTCTCTGTCAGTTTATCTTTCTCTATTTCAGCCTTCTTTGTGTAATAGGAGGTGATCTTTTTATCAGGGCCTTCCCGGGGGGTAGCCCTATTGCATAGTAGTGACTCTACCTCCTCAATGAGATTATCAATTTCAGCTATAGTACAGTTCTCTCCTGCATTCCTAAATTTTTTTGTAAATTTCTCCTTCCCCCTTGGGGGTTCGGATGCCTTGCCTTTTCCCATATCTTTAGCCACTTATTTAATGCTACGGCTCTCCTGGAACCAATTCCAGGCCTCCGGATTCTTGACCTGAAAGTGTTGATAGGAGTGGCTTAAAGTACCAGGCACTGGTTACTTAATCCCTGGGTAGACTAGGAGGTAACGTCCTTTTGGATACAGATAGGTACTCTTATTGTTTTATTTATTTAAGGGCCTGCCTCAAAAATGTCTGGACCTGCTTGTCAATCCCTGCTGTGGGGTGGGAATATCCCACACACTGGCTGTAAACTTGTTAAATAAAGCCCTCCAAGTTATATCCAATAATTATTTGAGGTAGAAGACTTTGGGAGAAGGTCTAGTGAGAGTAAGACTGAGTAACGAGTATTAGCTTCTCAGATTAAACGTGACAGATGTTAAAAAATGTCTTGCTGAAAAATGAGGAGGGGGGGCCCAGCCGAGTCTTCTCCGGACTCTGGCAGACAAAGTTGGGCACGCTACACCAAAAAAGGGGGACTTCCGCCCCGTCAGTATGGCTGGGATCCTCTATAGAGACCTTTTTTAGAAATAATCGCCGGCACAGTACCTTCAGACAGCCATGAACATATGAGCTGCCTAGTCCAGACGTCTTTGAATGGATGTCAGGGGGGTGGCCCTGCCTCTTCCTGGCAATGACGGGCAAGGACGGGCCCGCCCGTGCGCGTCCCGTGACAGCGGGAGCGCGAATTAAGTTTAAAGGGCTCCTGCCCCTGGACTTCTCCCTGCACCAGCAGCGCTTCCCGCGACGGCGGGAGCGTGAATTAAATTTAAAGGGCTCCTGCCCCTGGACTTCTCCCGGCACCAGCAGCGCTTCCCGCGACGGCGGGAGCGCAAATTAAATTTAAAGGGCTCCTGCCCCTGGACTTCTCCCGGCACCAGCAGCGCTTCCCGTGACGGCGGGAGCGCAAATTAAGTTTAAAGGGCTCCTGCCCCTGGACTTATCCCGGCACCAGCAGCGCTTCCCTTTGGGGCTTATAATGCTGCTAACACTACATTCATTGCTGCCTGCTCCTGTCACATCCTGCTTGAGGATTACTTCTCTGACCCCAGCACCTACTTTGCAACTACTGCCCTACTGGGCCCAACTTTACCTACCTTTGTTGTGGTACTCTGCATTTTGTGGTATAGTGGGCCTAGAGTATCAATTGCAACTGAGCAGCGTTGTAATCTCTGAGTGCCATAGTCAGCACCTCTGTGACTCCCTCATTCTTTTGCACTTGCCCCCTTATCCATCTCAGTGTGTTCAATAGATTTAGCAATAGGTAAAGATGACCAACAACAGGCCAAACCTCAATTTCACAACTGCCTGTCCATGGTGCATGACGACCAGCAGGCCGCTGAGAAACAGTTTTATACACTCAACTTGACATTCATGTTTGAAACTCTCCGCAAGTTGGGTGTGAGGAATCACTTTCTATCCTTTATCAAACTATTATATGCATGGCATAAAAGGAGAGTTTGGGTGAATAAATGATACTCAACATTGTTTGGTCCTGGTTGAGGCACACATCAGGGCTGTCACCTCCCCTCCATATATTTGCTCTTATATTTGCTCTTGCTATTGAACATTTAGCCTGTTATATCATGGAGTTGCACCCTTATCATGGCCTTTGCTTAGGAATAGGATTGTTAATAATGTCCTTATATGCAAATGAGTGATCTTGTACTTTCAAGCCCAAAGGATAATCTTACCCCCATTATCAAAGGTATGTCTGCTATGGAGGATAATCAGGATTACGGATAACCTGGACTAAACCAGAGTTGTCCCCACTCACTGACTGTTGCTTCACACCTACTCTAGAATATCCTCTTTAATGGAGCTTGCATAGTGTGCGTTTCTTAGGAATTCGTTTTTTTGCTGGATTAAGACAAGCTGATCAGTAGTAACTTTGGAACAGTGCTTAATAAAACAAAAACATCAATAGACTGTTGGAATAGGCTCCCGCTGTCCTTGATGGAGAATTACCATTATAATGATGGTGGTCCAGCCCACAATTTTGTATTTATTCTTAAATCTCCCTGTTTCTCTGCCTTCCTCTGTTTCCACTCAATTGTACCAACTTCCACTGTGCTTAATTTGGCAGTGAGGTCCGCCACATATATAATAAGGGATTCTGATTAGGCCACTTCAGCTCATGGTACTCGCTCTCTCTGCTTTTCATATGGACTACCTTGTAGCACAAGCCAATTACTTGAAATACGGGGCTACACCCCAAACTACATCAATGCATGTAGGAGTAGAATGTGTGATCGTCCAAACTCACTGTACCTTGGGAAGGGTCTGTACACCACTGTATATAGCCCATCAGGACGTTGATGTTCTTGCTAAACATGCTCAACAACTATTCTGATGTCCTGTCCTAACAATTGCACGAGCACTTGCAGAGATCTTCTTTCTGCCTCGGGTTCAGAAACTGTCCGTGCTCAGGTGAGTTGCTGCAACTTATCCCACCAACACTAGAGGTTGACCGGATCTTTGGACTCAGTGAGGAGTGTGATGATCAGAGTAATTTGACACGGATCAATACTATAAAAAACATAATTGAATTTAAACAGCACAATCAATTTACCTTGAAATCAAACTCCAGACTGAATAAAGTTTCAAACCTGTATTACAACCATAAAGTCAATGTAACATAAATGGTGCACAACACTAAGTTATAAACATACATGAAAATCACAGGCAGACTGAAACATCTAAAGAGAATAAGCCTACTAAACATCAATGCTATTAAACACCCTAAGAAGACTACACAAATTAACAGAATTATCATATGCACATCAAAATCAGATTTCAAAGCAGATGATGGGGATATCAGTAAATCATCAATTCTTAACCATCAATTTTTGGGGCTGGGTCATCCTTAACCCCAATACGAATTTTGACTTGCATGTGTGGAGACGGACTAACACATGCGGGTAAAACAAAAGAAGTGACAAAAATAATTTGGAAAATCTTCTAGCTAAGGTAGCTCACTATACAAATGCACTTGTGTAATCAACTAAGCTGGAAAGGAAACAAGAAACCACATTGTAAATTATACTTCTCCTCATGGGACAGCAGACATGAAAGATTTGTCCATTCAGAGCATTCATAGCTTCTCAGCATCAGTAAACAGCAGCATCAAGGGCAGTGCAGAACACAAGCTGCACATAGTGCAAGTCAGCAATTCAGAATGTATTGGCCATTTTAGCACTGAACAGCAAAAGTAATTGGACATATAAGACTAAAGGGAAACTCACAACATAAAAGCTAAGAACAGCAGAAAACTTTGAGAGGTGACATGATGAACACTCAAGAAGGACTCTCCTCCAAGTTTCAGAAGTCTCTCCGTAACTAGAAATGTCCACACACTTCTGATTGGTTCCCAAAGTGGGCTCATCTTGCACAAATGAATCAATATGCAATGGAAAATCATTGACGACATCAAGTTTGCAAGTATTCCACATTTTCTCATGGAGTGTGCGTAGTCATCTCGATGAATTCATACAGTTCAATCAAAATATAACACCTGTTCATCAATTGTAACTTTGCGATTCTTTCCCACAGTATGCAGGATGATGCTAACAGTTCTCATGTTAATTTAACAATAGTTTTGTTTTGTTTGACAGCTAGAACAAATACTGTTACATTTGTTGTTAGTTAAAACATGTTCTCTGTCTTTAATAAATAAGACATCAGCAGCCTAGAAATTAATTCAGGTTAAAGGGAACAGAATGCATTAGTACTGTTCCTCTACTGCTGCAAAAATGAATCTTCAGGCCTAGTCTATTTAATGTTAATGCAATTAATACATATGAATTCCATTGCACACCTTACAATTTGAATTGAATGTGCATAGCAAACGATTTAACTGCACACCTTATTTATAACATTAGAAATGGTTTAAACGTGCACTTATTTCTCTGCACACATGTAACTTGCATTAAAAAATCAATTAAACCAATATAAATATGATTAATTCCTGTTCACTCAATACTCATAATATACTTTCTTCTCCACTGTTTAAAAAAAAAAAAATTCAGTATTAATTCATGCCAGTAGTTCATTCAAATATAAATGACCAACATCTTTCATGGCCAAATGCAATGTCAAAAAGAAATGGCGGTCAGAATGTCCACCATATTTCAAATGTACACATTTTTGCATTTCATGCTCATTTCTCTGTTAGGCTCTTGAATGAAGTTTGTATGTCATCATATGCTAGTTTCTATGCCACTAATGTACTGGTAAAACTTGATCTGTATCAGTCCCTCCTCTGACTGCAGTTGGTGCCGTCACAACATTCTCATTTACAATGAGACTATTAAAAGCCTTGTAACATGATAACGCATAGGTCTCCGTCAGTCGTAATTTTCAGTTCTTTTCATGGTCTCGTAATATCTGTTTCTCATATTCTCCATTTCAATCTCTTCCCTCCTCTGTTTATTCTTTGCATTTTCCAGAAATTGTAAACTTTTTAAAATCCATGTGCACAAATTATGCATGCTATCACAATCAATGAAGGCTCAGGATCATTTTCATAAATCAGTCTCCTAAACCTCCAACCCAAGATCCCACTTTAGAGAATCCTTCCCCTATTGACTCCCAAACATTTGTCTGTTTTAAGTCATTCAAGTCTTTTTTCAGACTCGTCAGATTAGAAACATATCTTTTTCATTCTTTACTGTTGTCAGGTATGTAGATGCAACAAAGTTGCATCTTTAAAACTCAACAGACTCTGCCTTCTTTCATGAATAGGATGTCTAATGCAAGGCGATTCTGCAAAACCATTGATCTTTCCTCAACTATTTCCGTATCCATTAGGAGCATTGCACCTTCAGAATAATCTACTTGATCAATCTTTGGAAAAACCACTGCTAAATAACATGTGCCATTCCAACCTTTTGGTAACCTGTAACAAGCGTTCTTCCCACAAATGTAATATATACCAGGCACGGCGGGGTCTTGTCCATGTCTCCTTCTGGTTAGGGCGAGACCTCAATGGCTCCACACTCCCTCCTCCTGGCTGCTGGTAATTTCTTTTGGAGCTCTTGGACCTCCTCCCCAACCTAATAACAAAGAGCTGACCGCCTCTTCTCCTTCACTACATTGGCTGCAGCTCCAATGCTTTACAACATGTTTTCTGGCTAGGATATTTTTGGCTCCCTGTGTAAAACTGAACAGTGGACCACTTCTACAACCTTACCACCCTACTGGAAGCCACACTCCCGCCTCCTCTATAAACAGCAGCCCTCAGTCTGTGATCAAGTGGCTTAATCCTGGTGAGTCGATGGGAGAAGCCCTCAGGAAAAAATAACAGCAAATCTGTGAGTAAATACACATGACAACTCCTTTTCTCAGAAGCTCTCTATCAGCATCGCCCCATGGCTGCCGTTAAGGGGCTATCACCCCTTGACTCTTCCTAGCCCAGAACCGGCTAGCACTATGCAGCGTATATTACAGGAAGTTACAGCAGTGATCCACAGATTGAATGGTCTAGACTCTAGCATCAATGCACTGACAGTGGAGACCAAATCTATCCGCCTGGACATTGCTGGATTCCAGACTCAAATTACTGATCTGGAGCAGTGTGTCTTGACATTGGAGAATCACCGCAACACAGCATTAGGAAGGGACCAGGAACTCCTATTTCCACACAGCAAGATCATCGACCTCACAAACAGGAACCGACATGACAATGGCCCTTTTTTTGGCTTCCAGGAACATGTAGAGGGATAGAATGTCTCTGTCTTCCTCCACAACATTATCCCTGATCTTATGGGCCTTACTTTTGATCCCCCATTAGAATTCCAGCTAGCGCACCACATGGGCCCAAAACACCAAGATAGTGTGACACAGCCTCGCTCCATCACTGCATGCTTCCTGTGATGTAAGCAGCTCCAACAGCTCCTTACCATGGCCCACTCTCACGGCTTCTACAGGGGCATGAGATTCGTATCACAGCGGATTTCTCGAAGGAGGCCAATGACTGTCGTAAGGTGTTTCTGTCCCTCAGACACTGGCTCTGTCATCTGGACTCCCTCTACGAGACCTTTCTGGACCTGAAGGGATAGCCTCTCCCTTTTTTCTTTATCCCCTGTGCCCAACCTACCCTCGTTCCCCCCGTCACCCCTTCCCCCACCCCCTGCTCCCCCTCCTGCCCCTGTAATCCCCCCTTCCCTCACATCACTCCCACCATGCCACCCAATGACCACTGCCCAAGCTTCCCCCAACCCCCACCCGCTCCGAGTTCTCTCATGGAAAGTCCATGGCTTAACCCCATAACGCGCAAGAAAGTACTCTCCTATATTCGATCGAAACAAGTTGATGTGGCCCTCTTACAGGAGACCCACCTTGATGACCTCGAGTTTGTAAACTTTAGCAAGACTGTATGGGAAGGGTAATTTACAGTAGCGTCCAGCATCGCCGGTGCTGGGGAGCAGACCATCCAGGAAGTGTGGCGTGGCGCTTTTGTTTCGTAGGATGCTGCCCGTCACCATTATCAAGACATGGTCTGACCCAATGGTAGGTACGCTTTTGCAAAACTGAAGGTAGCGGACAGCTCACTGTGTCTAGGATATGTTTGCGCACCTTCAGGGTCCAAGCACTTGTTCTTGTTTCGGCTCAATCGCCTTCTCATAGAAATAGGGGCTTTCTGTTATCTCATTGGGGTTGACCTGAATCTTGCCTGGGATGCAGTGCTTGATAGGACCAGCCCCATTGATGTATGTAACAATTCGGACAGGGCCCTACTGAGGGATTTAACCTCAGACAACGGGTTGATAGATCATTGGAGGCTTACTCATCCAGCGGACAGGGAATATACCATTCTATCATCAGTTCACAGAACCCAGTATTGTTTGGTTTACTTTTTCCTCCCGCAGAACATGATATCCTCCATTTGGGATGCTCAGATCCTGGAAACTGTGCTCTCTGATCAAGCCCAGGTCCTGATAACCATAGACATGTGCCTCACTTCTCCAGGCTGCAAACCCTGGAGATTAGACGGCCACAGATATCGCATCCTCCAAGGTAAGCTTCACCTCAAATCGCATGTTTCTGCTTACCTACAGGACAAAACGGACTCTGTTACATCCCAGATGGTACTGTGGGCGATGGCAAAATCTACAATTCGGGGGCAAATAATGGGAGACGCGGCATTGCTCAATAAACAAAACATACCCTGCCGAAGGGAACTTGAGGATCAAATCTCATCCCTCATCTGCCAGTAAACTGCTCGTCCCTTGCTGCTAGTGCACCGCCACTTGGAACAAGCTTGTGTGGCTCTTAACAAAAAATGTTTATGTCCAAGGGAGAATACGTATTGCAACGAGTGAAGAGTCACCACTGTGGGCAGGGGGAAAAGGCTGGACGGCTCTTAGCGGTACAGCTCCGACAACTGGAAGCAGCACAAGCCATTCCAGCTATCCGCTCTTCAGGCGGTGAGCTCCTTACAAGACAGCAAGAAATTGTTACTTTACTGCATTCTATCCACAATTATAAACCCCACTTTTATGGAAGGTGTACAGCTACACTGTCTGTCGACGAGGAACGGGCTCAGCTAGACGGGGAGATCAGCAAAACGGAGATAGCACTGGCCATATTAAAACTCCCATACTGTAAGTCCCCTGGAGAAGACGGATTTGCAGCAGAATTCTACAAGTAGGCCTGGGAGGAGGTAGTCGACTCCATCTACGAGGCCTTTCTAAAAGCAGTTGTGAAGACTCCCTACTCTCTATTTCAAACAGAGCCTTGATAGTAGTAATTCCCAAACCTGGAGAGATCCCCATCAGTGTGGCAGTTATAGGCCTATATCTCTATTGAATGCAGATGCCAAAATTCTGGCCAGTGTCTGAACGGCCCGACTTCGTAAAGTTATCCCATCTTCAATACATCATACCCAGGTGGGATTTGTTTCAGGACGTACCTCCAGAAATCATCTCTGTATTCTGTCCCATACCCTCTGGGAAGCTAAAGACATACCAGACAGGGCTATTGCACCATCCCTGGATCCAGAAAAGGTGTTTGACTGCATAGAATGGGACTATCTGTGTGCAACCCTACAAAAATTTGGACTGGGTGATCAATTCATTGCCAAGGTTCATATGGTATATGAGCGCCCTATTGCTCAGGTTAACTGTGGTAGTTCCCTATCTGACCCCTTTCTGATACAGCGGGAAATAAGGCAACGCTGTCCACTCTCACCCCATTTTTTCTTGCTGGCCCTGGTGCCTTTAGCTGCCACTGTCTGCCACTCCCCCCTCCTCACTGGGATTTCTCTTCCAGGGGAAGAGTCAAAGATCTACCTGTATGCAGATGGCATTCTGCTCACACTGACGGATCTGAAGCTCTTTCTTCCAGCTTTGCTGGAGTTCATCAACGGCTTTGCGCTCCTACCTCGTTACAGAGTAAATTGGGATAAGAGCGAGGCACTACCCCTTTCCATCTCTACCATAAGTGCAGCAGTCCACTGCTATCCTTTTCGGTGGACACATCTCATTTAAAATACCTGGAGATCCTCATCAATAGGGGACTGGACCACGTAGTGGCAGACAATCTGGACCCCCTTATGGCCCTCATGAGGCTTGACTTCGAGAAGCGGGCCCACCTGAACCTATCCATGTGGGGCCACGTGCAAGCAGTGCAGATGGTTACTCTTCCGCGATTCACTTATGTACTGGGCATGCTCCCTTTTAGGTGCCCTTGTCGACACTTAGGCCCTCATTCTGACTTTGGCGGGCGGCAGAGGCCGCCCGCCAAAGTACCGCCGTCAGAATACCGCTGCGCAGTTAAAAGACCGCCGCGGTTATTCTAAGTTTCCCGCTGGGCTGGCGGGCGACCGCCAGAAGGCCGCCCGCCAGCCCAGCGGGAAACACCCTTCCATGAGGATGCCGGCTCCGAATGGAGCCGGCGGAGTGGAAGGGGTGCGACGGGTGCAGTTGCACCCGTCGCGATTTTCAGTGTCTGCCACCTCCATCGCACCATAAAGTCTTGCTACCAGATGTCTCCTGACACAATAATTGATTTTGCTCGTAGATAAGCTCGGGAGGTGCTTCTGCTCAAGTCACATTTCTACTGCCCATAAATCTGCCTCCAGATTTTCTCAATAAAACTCCCCCAAATTTTTTTTTAAAGCTGCATTTATCTTGGGGTTATCCTCGACCACCCCCGTCACCACATATTATCTTCTCAATGTTAAAATAACATTTTTCCAACCTGGTTTTCCATGCCAAGCTTATGCAAGTTTCCCATGAGTTATATTACGTGCTCTACTAGCTTCCCACTGCTGTGACACCTTTTTCTCCATCACGACCCTAAACTTTGACTGTGAGTCTTGTAGCTCCTTCAACTTCCACCATTCCTGCCTCATTTAAAGTATTGGTTTTAAGCACCTCCTCCAGTCTCGCAATCTTTCCCTCCAAGTGGGCCTGTTCTGATTTCTCCTGCATTACCCAGTGGGCCGCTATACTAGTTATTATTCCCCCTTAGCCAGGCTTGGTACGAATCCCATACCACGTGTATTGGGATGGACTCCTTGTCCCAAGAAAAAAACCTCCTTAGATTGTTGTAATATCTTATCAACTAATTCAGACTGTGCCAACATCCTTTTATCAATTGTCCATCTCCTTTCCTCACAAATATTCTTCTGTTCGATTTTTAACAGCAGAGCTGCGTTGTCTGATAGATGGATGGGCAGATGATCGAAACCGATAACTCTAGCTATCTCCTTTCTTTCCCAGAAGAAATAATCTAACCTTGAGTAGTGTCTATTTGTTTTACTATGGAAAGTGTATTCTCTACAATTTCCTTTCAGTCTCCGCAAGACTTCCCATAGGTCAAAGTTTTCCATCATTTCCAGCAGATAGGCTCTCATCTTTGGGAAACCAATCTATATCATCTCTGAGGACCTGTCTAGCACATTATCTAATAAGACATTAAAGTCCCCCGCCCTAAAATATTAGGGGCTTTAAAAGGAAGAAGATTTTCAAAAAGCTCAGATAACGAGGTAGTATCATCCACATTTGGGCCGTAATAGCTTGCTAGGGTGTACAAAGAGTTGTGAACATTTATCTCTGCAATCATCCATCATCCTCCTGCATCCACCTTATACCGAACTAGAATCACCCCTGAATTTACTTTTAATACTAGGGCAACTCGTTTGGTACAATGTGCTTAGTGGTTCTTTACGGTGTCCTTACTGATCATCTTTTTTCGCAGCCTCTACTTGACAGTCTTAGCATCAAATGGCAATCTCACCTTCAGCTTGAAATTAAAGACAAAGACTGGGAAGACATAGTGGGAGTCATGAACAAGGGCATGCAGGAAGCTCATCTCAAATTCTGTCTATTTAAGACACTACACAATTGGCACTGGACACCGGTAAAACTTCATAGGGCAGGACTCCTGCTGCATGCAAATTTCTGGCGGGGCGCGGACAGTCGCTGCAACATCACGCATATCCTCTGTGAATGGCCAACAATCCGCCCCATCTGGGCGGCGATCAGATCAACCCTAGAGGTCTCTATGACTCTACAGACACTTCTCTCCCCCCTCTCTTGTCCTCTTGCATGATAGGGGACGCCCCTGACCTATCCAGACTGCAATGTTGTCTTTTACACTCAGTCCTCTCAAAAGCAATGACTTGTATTTTCCATCATTGGAGATCTCTTATCCCACCAACTTCGGAGGAATGGACCGTGGCAATGATCCAGACTACCGCCCATAAACATGTCACATATGGCCTCCAAGGCCACTCGATGTTATTTGCACAAACATGGGCTACCTTCCTCAGGGATAATTCCTCGTGCATGAGGCATCTGACACTACCTTTTTCAAAGTGTAATGTGACAGGGCGAAAGTCCTACTGCTATACCCATCTTTCCCTCCCTTCCCTCTCCCTCTAGACTTATATTCTCAGCTGCCATTGTGTTTCTATATACCACCATCCTCTACCTTTCCTCTTTTCTAAAACCTCATTTCTCCCCACTCACCCTCCTTCTTTGGACCCGGCCAGTTGCTGACTACTTTGTTCGTACTTCTGCCCATCATGATCTTACTGCACCACTATACACTCATATGCATCACTGACCCCGTTTACGGCTTGTATGCCCTCTGTAAGCCCCTAGTTCTTATCACCCTTTTGCGCAGACACTACAGTTCCCCTACTTGATATGATTCCCACCCCTTTCCTCTGTCCACTGTGCCACCATCCCTCTCTAATCTGCACAATGGAAGCAGACCCTCCCCAGGACCTTTACCTCCATTCGCTACCGACAGTACTGTTGATTTTTGGACTCGCCAGAACCTGTGAAAGTTTTGTGGTAATGTGTCAAATGTATATGCCCCTCCTTTTTTCTTCCCTCCACCCCTCCATTCCCACCTCCCCTCACTTTCCCACTCCTCCCCATAGCCCTTCCATGATTTGTCACTATGCTATGTCCTGTAAAGTGTAGCTATTTAGGGTTGTTGTCCAATATAATCAATAAAAAATTGCAACACAAAACGTAATGATCACTGAGAGGCAGCAGAATAGAAGGAGAATGATTTGTTGATTGTTATATATTTCTAAAACCAACAGATGTTGGGGTGAACTGAAAGGTGTCTTTAGGATAGACAAAGGCCAATCAATGAGTCATCAGCAGGGGCACATGGAAATTCAGTGCAAATGAGCACTTTGAGTGTTGCCCCTGAAGCAAGTGACAGCATGGCAGATGAGGAAATGAAATGGGAAAGTGATATGACATGCCACTTTCTACACAAGTCCAGTCTCAGTCAGCACAAAACCATTTTGAAGCAACACATTTGAGAGGTTTGGTTCTCAGCACGGCTATCAGTCTAAGAAAGAGCACCATAGTGAAGAATAAGGGGCACTCTGATTAAATCTATGTCCTTTCTTGGGTCACACAGACGTTTACAAAACGTGGTGGACAGAATGCTTCAATGAATTTCTGCCACTGCTAATTAGTTGGTGCTGAGCAGCAGTCTATTGTTATTTTGCACACCATGCCACCTCAGTTTGGACCCAGCCATATACAAATACGTCTTGACCCTGCTCCAATAGGAACATTCCAGCCCAAACTGCCAAGCCAGGCCTTCTCTAAACTGGAACACAAGTAACCCAAGGCAGGATTCAACCTTTTTTGGGCTCATCTGTCAGCTATAACTTGGCTCTAGTGGCACAGTGTGCATGAATCCATATCTGGGAATACCCTTCACACTTAGAACATGACACAGAAGCATACGGAACAAATCATGGATTCAATGCTTGAATTGATCTCAACCACTGGTAATTACTTGGGCTGCATCCCGGTCCATCATTATTTGCACAACATTCAACTTCAATTTGGGCCTAGCTGACTGCAATGACCCAGCAGGGTCATTCAAGGTTCCGTATCTGAGAATGGGGATAATCCGGTCATACTATACATTGTTCCCTGCTCTGAGCTTCAAAATGTGAAGTGTTGTGACATTTCTCCATGGAAGTTCCACCAGGTTTTTCCTGGCAAAATCTTGCAGAAAATGTGCATATTTTAAAATGTGCAATATAAATAATGTGGCCAATAGGTGTGAAATTAAATTCTGCCTATCTAAGATATTGTCGTTTTGTGTGATTGCTCCGTATACTCACACAGCATGTGGGTAATTTTGCACTATTCACCATGTCACTGTATGGTTTCTAATTATTATTTAAGATTCCATGGGTGCCAACCATTTTCTTTCTTCCTTAAAGGAATTCCAAATATGTAGAAAAGTCGTCTTTTGAGTAATTAGATCATTCAGAAAGAAAGGGCTTATCTGGCATACATTTCCACTCTGTTGAAAAAATAAGGATTTCTTAAAATAAACTCGAAAACAAAGTAGGCCATTCCACCTGAAATATGTGTTTGCTACAGATGCACGCATTAGCCATAGGATGTGCTTCCTCACATGCCGACATCCTCCTCGCCTCCTACGAATGCAGCGTCAGCACCATGGCTGTTAATGAAGACGATATGAATGAGCAGT
Organism: Pleurodeles waltl; assembly: GCF_031143425.1. Lineage (NCBI taxonomy): Eukaryota > Metazoa > Chordata > Amphibia > Caudata > Salamandridae > Pleurodeles > Pleurodeles waltl. Next base: position 752,887,955 of record NC_090443.1, on the reverse strand, counting down.
TTGGGGATTTAAATAGCCCCGTTTGTTTTGTGGAAGTCATTAGTAAACTGTTATTTCTCCAGCCCCTGTTTAAACGCATACTCTACCTGCTGTATTAACATTACATTGCTGACTTCATAATTTTGGTGACTGTAATTTATCCCATTTCTGTGCCATTTATAGACATGCATAATACTCTGAAATGCTAGACTGAATCCAAGGTGCTGTGAATTCTCAGAACCTTGACCGGTTGCCTGGTCATCTGATTCTTTAAGATATACAAGTTTAAATCATGCCACTAAAAACGAACAGCAATCATTTAAGGGCATTTGTATTAAAAGGCGGATGAGTCAAGACAGCGCACATAGATATGATTCACTTACATAAAAGAAGACAGCTGGAAGTAGGATTGTCTGTGCTATCTGCATCATAGATAATGGCACCTAACAGATTATGATTCACCAGCTAGTGCATGTATTTTTAATTCAGATCACTTCCCTCCTTTTAAAATGCAGTGATCATTTCTATGGTTTTCGGCGTTGAATTAAGGGTAAACAATTGCTACTTTGCTGCAGTTCGCTAAATGTGCTTAAAATGGTTTGTAATTGTGAGTACCATATTTGTTAAAAACAATGAATTTTGCGTTATTTTATCATGAGAAAATGCAATGATTGCAAGTTTTCAGTGTAGAAAGTCTATCTCCGTGAAAATCTGAAATGCAGTCTTTGGGCCAGATGTAGCAAGCGTTTTGCATGGTGCAAACAGCGAATTTCGCACATCGCGATGCTCATTCCCATTTTGCGAGTCGGTAACCTGGTTACCGACTCGCAAAGTGGGAATGCGACCCGCAAATAGGAAAGGGTGTTCCCCTTCCTATTTGCGATTCGCATCGCGATGTAGAATTGCTTTGTGACCGCGAACGGGGGTCTTGGCAATGTTCTCTGTCTTGTTCCTGGATCTCAGGGACCGTTTGCGGGCTGGTTCTCCTACTGCAGGGGGTGGGGTGCTAGTGGCCTGTTGGCCCTGTGGCGGGACTTCCTGTCCACTAGCGCCGGCAGAGGTGGAGGGTTGTTCATCGTTCAGGCTAGTGTCAGGGGCCCGTTTGTGTGCCACTGTGTGCTTCATGGTGTTGGCCATGTCTGCCAGCACCCCTGCAATGGTGGCCAGGGTGGTGTTGATGGACTTCAAGTCTTCCCTGATCCCCAGGTAGTGTTCCTCCTGCAGCCGCTGGGTCCCTGAAACTTGGCCAGTACTGTGCCCATGGTCTCCTGGGAAATGATGGTATGCTCCCATGATGTTGGAGAGTGCCTCGTGGAGAGTGGGTTCCCTGGGCCTGTCCTCCCCCTGCCGCAGAGCAGTCCTCCCAGTTTCCCTGTTATCCTGTGCCTCTGTACCCTGAACCATGTGCCCACTGCCACTGACCCCAAGTCCCTGATTGTCTTGGGTTGGTGGGTTTGCCTGGGGTCCTTGTAGTGGTGGACACACTGCTGATTGACGTGTCCTGGGGACAGAGGGATGGGCCAGCTGGATGGGTGCTGTGGTGGTGTTTCCTGAGGGGGGAGGTTTAGTGGTGTTTTGTGACTGTGGCAGGGGAACCGACTGTCCCAAGGTCCCTGATGGGCCGGGCTGGTCATCTTGATCCAGGCGTGCAGAGCTGCTGTCATCACTGTGGACCTCTTCTGTGGAGGGACTGGATATGTCTGGCACCTCCTGTCCGGTGACATTGGGTATAGGTCCTGTTGGTGTGTTAATGCATAGGTATTGTATCTGTGTGTGCCATCTTGTGCAATGGGGAGTTACCCTCTATTCCTGTGCTTGCATTATTGTGTTTGCCCTTGTGTGATTAGTGATTTTGGGGCCTGGATGGGTATCTGTACTGGACATGCTTTGGTGATGGGGGTCCATGCATAGGTGTTGCATGCAGGGCCTGGTATTGGGATGGGTGGGTTGTGATGGTGGGGCATATGTGAGGTGGTGTAGTGATGGGGGTGAGAGTGGGGGTATGAGTTTGTGATGGCATGCAGGTAGGGTGGGGGATGTAGTAGTAAAGATTTGACTTACCAGAGTCCAGTCCTCCTGCTACTCCTGCGAGTCCCTCAGGATGCATGATTGCCGAGACTTGCTCCTCCCATGTTGTTAGTTGTGGGGAAGGAGGTGGGGGTCCACCGCCAGTCCTCTGTACTGCTACCTGGTGTCTGGATACCACGAAACGCACCTTCCCCAGTAGGTTGTTCCACCTCTTCCTGAGGTCATCATGTGTTCTGGGGTACTGTCCCACTACATTCACCCTGTCGACAATTCTCCACCATAGCTCCATCTTCCTAGCAATGGAGGTCTGCTGCACCTGTGATCCGAAAAGCTGTGGCTCTACCCGGATGAGTTCCTCCACCATGACCCTGAGCTCCTCCTCCCAAAACCTGGGGTGTCTTTGAGGTGCCATAATGTGGTGTGGGTGATGTGTGAGGTGCTGTTTGTTGTGCTGTGTGATGTGTTGTGTTGGTGTGTGTTCTTTGAGGTGCATGGTTGTTGTATGAGTGATGGCGTTGTGTGCCTGTGGATGCTGGTGTTGTGTTTGCTATTCTGTCTCTCTGTGCATCTTCAAAAAAATGGCATTGTAAGGGGTTGTGGGTAATGTGGGTGTGTGTTCTATAGTGGTGTGGGTGTGTGTATGTGTATCAGGTGTGTGTATTTTGAATTGTATTTTGAGCATGGCGGTGTGTACCGCCAATGGATTACCGCAGTTGAAAGACCGGTGCGTTGATTTGTGGGTCGTGATAGTGTGGGCGTATTCCTGTTGGCGTGACGGTGTAGGTTTTGGTATTGCCAGTTTATCACTGACCTTTCGTGTGGCGGACTTGTGTGGGTGTCTGTATTGTGGCGGATTACAAGATGTAGGTCTTAGTACCTGTAGCGGATTTCCCTGCGGCCACGGTATATTGACGGCTGTCACAACGGCGGTAAGCGGAATTTACTGCCAGGGTTGTAATGAGGGCCCTAGTGTTGGTCCTGCACCTCCCCCAGGCCACAAATTCCCGGGGCAATAAATGAAAAATACTTAGGGGAAACCACGTGCCCTCCCTCCCCCAGGCACCACTAGCTCACCAGGGCCCTTTTTTCAATTAAAAAAGGGAGCAGGGCAATGTAATCCCATTCTCTAGGCCAATTTAAGTCCCAGGGGATGTACACTGGAGCCCAGCCACATCGTCCTAGGTGCCCTGGCCTCACCCACGGCACCCAGTAGTGATTGATGGGGACCACAGGGGGAGTCTCAAGATCACTGTGGCCCCAGTCAGCTCCCCCCTTCCTGCAGGAGCCACCATTGCTTGTGCACACAGGGAGCTGCTCAAAATGCACCTTCCTGCATATGGAAGCAATGGTTTCATATCTTTCCCTGCCCACATAACAGAGGGCAGGGAAAGAGAGGAACACTCTGTTTCCAGCAAACAGGAGCAGTTTTAGCACTCCCTATTGCTGGGAGCGGAGACTTTTTTGCTTTTGCTTGGCAGAAGCCGCTATAGCAAACAGCTACTTCCCAAGCCTAGGCACCTTGAGAGATAGCATGAGCCGGCCCTTGGTGAGGTGGCAATTCCCAGGGCCAAGTATGGCTCCGGGAGAAGGGCTGCACGGCCCCACTCCTTTTATCAGCACGAGCGGGCTGCAGGGAGGTGGTGGTCCTGGGTCCATATATGGCCCTTCTATATTTTAAATCTACTTATTGGCTCTGGGAAGGTGGTAGTCCCCGGGGCCTGTGGGATCTGCATGTCCCCTCCTTAATTTTTTTTTTAAATAGCCCCGGGAAGGTGGTGGTCCCCGGAGCCTGGCAGGCTCTGCAGGGTCCGCCAATATCTTTTAAAGTATGAAGCCCAGGGAAGGCAGTGGTCCCTGGGCCCCAGGAGCATATCTATTTTTCTATAGTTCTGGGGACATGATGGTCCCCGGGGAACCTACAGGCCCTCCCTGTTCTTTTTATTTTGTTTTCTTTTGCGGGAAATTGGTGGTCCCCAGGACCCAGGAAGGGGGACTGCAAGCCTCACCCACATATTAACTCAATTTTGCCCCAAGGAGGTCTTCGTCCCTGGGGTTTTAATAGGCTCTAGGAAGAGGGTCCTGTGCACCCCCTCCTTTATAAAATGTCAATGCCCCGCGGCCTGGCCCACCCAGAGGCATAATAACTGAGAAGTGCTAGAGACACATTTTGTTTAAGACAAAACTTGGTGAAATCTACGGACCCAGCTGCAAATTTCAATGAGATTTAAAAAAATTAATACTTTTAAGCCCTGCTGGGGCCGTAGGGGGACCACTGGACCAAGACTAGGAGGTTAGGGTATAAATACCTAGCCCCCTTTTCTTTTCTTTGCAGGCCAATCAGATCTCAGCAGAAGATCTCCCTGGATCCGCAGCCCTAGATATACAAATTTATTTTCCCTTCTATCTCGAAAACTACTAAACGATTTGTACTAAATAAAAAAACATGATCTGCAGACCAAAAGCTACCTTTTTGACAAATTTGGTTTAATTCCATTCATCAGTTCGGGCTGCAGGCGTGTTTTGACCCCCCTTTTGCTCAGCCCACACTTGACGGATCATCCCGAAACTTTCCATGCAAACAAGACCCTAGAGGGCTCTTTTTTTGGGAAATTTCATGAAGATTCGTCAAACTGTGGCAAAGATATAGGCAAGTCAAAAGAAACTAGATCCTAACTATAACTACATACTGACAGTAGATATATATATATGTAGATTAAGGTATACTAAATCCATATTTACTTGCCTTTTGATATCTCACTTTCAATATATTGTCTAAGGTACCATAATATTATGTCTTTGATATTTAGAGGGCACACCTATGAACTACTTCATATGGTCATTGAAACCATGTGTCTTTAATTTATGGAATTTAAATTATCATATTTCTTTACATAATATTTAAATCTTCTTCTCATTTCATGCTGTCACTCATCATCTCCAGTCACTGAGACAGCCGCCCAGCACGGAAAAAAATTGTTATCCATGCTGAACACATGTAACACCTTTTCGTTGCAGAGTAATGCAAGGCAGCAACCTGCACTGCCTAGCATTACTCCAGGTTTACCATGCAATGCAGGGCCATGTAAGGTGGCTTTGTGTGGCTTGGTGAATCTGATTTAACAATCCCATGATAAATCTGACCCTGGGTGTGAAAAATGCAAGAATTACATGCACCAAATTTCGCATGTACATGGATGATTGCATCTTTTCCATTTGTTAAAGTTCATCAACTTTAGAAATCCACTAGGACAAAACTGCAAGGGTATGGGGTTTACAGCAGATTAGGGAATTCCTACCCCTATACTAACAGGGATTTGCGCAGGGATCAGATTTTACCAGATTACCCGAAGGAGGGCCTTAGTGATTTGGAATCTTTCAAAGATAGACACACATTTCAGAAACATAATTCGAAAGGTGAAAGAATACCTTGCCGTTACAATTAAATCCACTTCTGGACTATGCAGGTAATCAGATTGGAAAGTTCTGGACTAGGCCCCTTCTGCAGGGTCATATTCATAGTGTAATTTGTTTTTGTTGGACTTAGGACACTGCACACTTTATCACATCTAACCAGCGCTAAAGTGCTTGTCCTCTCTCCTAAAACAGGTTAGTTTGCCCTATGCCCAATTGGCAAATAGTTTACTTGTAAGTCCCTAGTAATGTGGGACTACCGGTCCCCATGACCTGAAAATAAATGATATTAGTTGGCCTACAGCATCGATTGTGCCATCCATTTAAGTAGCACATTAAACATGTCTCAGGCCTGCCATTGCAGCCTGTGTGTGCAGTGTTAAACTGCTATTTCAACCTCGTAAAATACACCTTTTGCCAGGCCCAAACTTTCCTTTTTGATACATTTTTCAGCCATAGGGTAGGCCCTACACAGCCTTGAGGGCAGGGTGCAATGTATTTAAAATATAGGACATGTTCCTTTAAGTTTTAAATGTCCTGGTAGTGAAAAACTTTAATTCGTTTTTCTCTACTGCAAAGCCCATCTTTACCATAGGATAACATTGAGTTATCTTATTACATTTTATAAGTGTAATTTCTGAATTGGAACAGGAAATCCGTTCATGTTTGCTGTCTCTGGAATTGTAAACAACAGTTCTTACTTATGATGAAGTCAGATTTTAAATTGTAATTTTGCAAACAACACTTTTCGAAAGTTCACATTTTATTGCCTTAGTCATTTGGTGCCGGCAACCTGTCTCTGTGCCACATGGCTTGGTGTAGCTGACAATTAACCTTTATGTACTCCTTCTAAATAGGCTTACATACACGAGGGGGAGCTTAGGTGTGACTGGATGGGTCACCACTGGCAGGGTGGGAGGGATGCGTTGGGCTCAACCCCACTTACCCTTGAATAGGCTGTGACTTGTCTCCACACAAAGGGCTGCATCCCTGTGTAGTTAGCCTGCAACTGGGACAGGGTGGGCAGGACCTCTGTGCAGTGCACTTTTTGATCTGTGCCCTTCAAAAGCATGTCTCTAGAAGCTTACCCCTGCTTCAAGGACACACTTGTGTATAAATACTGGACCTCACACACCAACTCTTGAGTACATTCTGAACCTGTGGATACACTGCTGAGAAGAAGGACTGCTGTGCTGCTACAAAGATTGCCACTCTGCTGGACTTCTGCTCTAAAGTAACTGCTGCCCTGCTGACCTGCTGACCTTTTGCCTGGGGAAGGAGAACTGACCCTGCAACTTCCTCTTGAACCCAGAACACCAGAGTGACCCCAAGGGGCAGCCTGTTGGCCTCCTGATCTGAGCCTCAGGGACTTAAAAGGCTAAGCAAAATACTGTACCAGCCCCTGAACCCAGCTGCAGTGAGGTCCTGACCCTTAAGTGGTGTCCCTCAGGTCCTGCACCCCTGCTGTGCCTCAGCGAGCTGAGATCAACATTTTGGGCTCTTAGTAACAGTGAATGAGCCCATTCACACCGAGGCCTTGACGTTCGCACTGCAATTCTATAGAAAGAACCGCCAGGCCCCTTTTTCAATCTCCAGCATTGACCACTCTGGGGTGGACCACCAAGGCGAAGCTCCAGCCCATTCGCAGTCAAGCCTGACCTTCTCTTTGTGCTACACTGACAACTTCTTGCAACTCTCTTCTTGCTTCTCCTATACCTCTCCAACGCAAACAGAACTCTTGTCTCTGTCTTGAGAAGGTAAAACTTCAGCGGGACTACCCTGAGGACTGTAGCTGACCTGCGTTCCACAGTGGTTGGCCAGAACTTGTGACTTTGATCCAGTCCAGCACAACCAGATATCTCAAGTTGGTGCTCTGTGCTTTTTGTTGCTAATTCCACTAAATTCTTTGAAATTGTCTACATCCTGTTCTACTGATTGGATTTGTGTTTTTTGGTCTTGTTTTATTCATTAAATTTTGCTATATTTTTCAGCCCTGGTGTGGGGTCCTTTTTGTATTGTGTTGTCAATGTTTTACTGTTTGAAGTATTAGACAAATACTTTACACATTGCCTCTAAGTTTGCTTGACTGCTCTGTACCAGGCTACCAGGCGGCTGAGCAAAGGTTAATTTGGGGTTTGTATGTGCTTTACCCTGACATGGATTGTGGTTGCTGCTTGACCAGGGCTCACACTCCAGTCAACCAACAAGCCTATCTCTCAAAGGAAGACACTTGAGGAACAGAAAATAAGATTAAAAAAGTCAATAACAATATTATAAAAACTTGTTTGTTCCAAGAAATTAACCTGAAGATAAATCCTGACTTTCTCTAATTCTAAGGACTTTTGAGGCTAAGGCTCTCTCACAGTCCCGAAAATTTACTAACCCATCTATTAATTAAAGCACACTGTGCTACAAGCAGGAATATGAACGCAGAAGAAGAATAGAAAACGAAGGCAGCAAGGTCTGAAGAAGGAAAGAGAAAGAGCTGCAGTAGAAAAAATGACAAACAAACCAAAGTCAGAAGGGAAGCAGCAAAAGCACAAGTGAGCTGCAGTAACAAGCAATAGTCCATTCACATGTGGTCCCAAAATCATGGGAACCTGGGCATGTTGCTGAGAGCAAAGGGCAGCTGTTCTGAACAACAGAGGTAAAGGGACCAGTAGACCACAAACAGGAATGTGACAAAATAAGTAAGGTCTGGCAGGATGGAGCTCTGTGTGAGGAGGAAGCATGATGCAGTAGCCTTATAGTAACTGTTAAACATGCAGCATTCCCTTCCACACATCCCAGGAAATGATCTGTGCACTAGACTTTTAAGTCGACAACAAGCCAGAATAAGGAATCATCATACTTCAAAATTGTTGCAATTAACATACTACCGTTTTTTGACTGCAGCTTCAGCTTAACAAAAAACCTGAGGCCCTGATTCAGAAAGATAAACTTACACTGCCATGTAAGTTTACAATTCTTTGCTATCCATTAAGGGATGTACCAGTAGTATCTTTAGGAGTGCGGAGTCCTCGCACATATCTTTTCATGTGCGGAGACTCCGTACTCATAAAGATAAAAACTCGTAAATCCCTTTTTGAATAGCAAACAATGATAAACTTAGTTGAAAGTGGAGGTTTAGTTTTGCCAATCAGGCCCTCTATGTGCAACTTGGGAAATATATTTGAAACATCACTTTTACAGTTCAGCCTCCTCGCTGTACCACCCTCATCCTACTTTAATAAATGTTTGGTTATTGCTGAAGAAGGAATTAAAACATGGAAGAACCAATGTAGACCAGGTCTTAATGGTATTACAGTAGCTGTAGTTAAACAGAATCCACCTTTGTGGATCCACTTATTGGAGTCACTATTCAATCATGTCCTTAATTCTGGACAAGTACCTCCTGCCCTGAAAGAGTTAATAATTCAACAATACATAAAAAAGGTTCTAAAGATAACCCCACCAACATTTGTCCTACAGTCTTATTAGATAAGGAAGTAAAATTATTTGTAAAACATCCACTAAACCTCTATCATTCTTTTAAGCGGCTTTTGATCTGGAGGTGCACAACTGACAACATTACCACCTTAACACTACTCAACAGTAAGGTAAGGCATTACAGAAAAAGAGGGCACTACATCCATGCTTTGTAGACTACTCAGCTGCCTTCGATAAAATAAATGAAAATCATCCACTTACAAAACGTCCTTCTCTGGGCATTGATAGAAACATGTTACATCTTATAATGGCCTTGCATACTAACACTTGACTGAAGGTGAAAATGACGGACAGCGCCGCATTATCACCTGAGTTTCTTGTGGAAAATAGGCTTAAACCAGAGTGCATGCTAGCACCCCTTCTTTTCTCCCTCTATATCTCAGACATTTATTCTTGCATTTACAACACAGACCCCAATATTGGGTACTTGTCATATAAGTCACTTAGCTTATGCTGATAAATGTGCCATCTGTTTGCAAACTCCAATTATACTCCATGACCAGTTAAAAGATTTAAATGAATTCATTTCGGAAAGTGTCCTAAAGGTAAACAACACACAAACAAAAACACTATCCCTTGGTATGGAAAAAAAACATTTCAACTGTAAATTAGGTTAGCAATCAACTGAGTTAATAGATACATGGGACTTCCTGGGATGTACACTGTACACAAATCTAATAGTATCACAGCACTTGGCAAACTTAAAAGCTAAAACCAGGATAGTAACTAAATTGTTAAAGACATTTTCTGAAACATACAGTGAAAGAGCAATCAGTCTTACAACTCCAGCCCTAAACGTGAAACTTCTCCAAATTCAAAGATATGCTTTTGTTTACCTTAGTAATGTAAAACTTGAAGAATTACAAACCGTCTACATACAAAGCACAAGAACATTATCGAGAGATAGAGATAACATTTTACCAATATATTAGTAGCATGGAAATTTTCATATGGTAGCTTATAAGCCTTCATTTAAAAGCCTAACAGAGAAATTAACATGAAATGTAAAATGTGCACATTTGAAATATGGTGGACAATGTGGCATCCATTTGTACTTGACATCACATTTTGGCATGAAAGATGTTGCACATACATAATTGAGTGAGCTACTAAGACAAATTAATATCAAAAGTATTATTCTTAGAAGAATATTAAAAATCAAGTATGAGTATTTAATTACTATTAATTAATCATACCTATATTGGTTTAAATGGATTTTATTAACATAGGTTACAAGTGTGGAGAGAAATAAATGCACGTTTAAATTCTGTTCTAATACATAGTGAATAATGTTTGCAGTTAAATAATTTGCTTTGCATTGTTGTTTCAAATTGTAAGGTGTGCAATAGGATTTATGTGTATTAATTGCATTAATGTGTACTTAGGTTTTCTTATCTAGACTAGGCCTGAAGATTCATTTTTGCAGCAGTAGAGGAATATACATTTTCATTCTGTTTCCCTTTGACCTGAATTAATTCTTAAGTTACTAACTTATTGTTGAATGTCCTATTGTATTAAAGACCAATAACATTTTGAATGCAACAGTATTTGTTCTAGCTGTCGAACAAGACAGGGAGTCATATTCATTTCATATGAGAACTGTTCAACTCATCCTGTGTACTGCAGGAAAGGATACCAAAGTTGCAGCCAACAAACAAGTAGTATATTTTCATAGAAAAGTATGAATTAATTGAGATGACTAATCATCATCTCTGAGAAAGTCCAGAATAGTTGCAAACCTGATGTGCGTCTCAAATCCTAATTGGATGTTTGTTATTGTGCGCAAGATGAGCCCACCTGGAGGACCAATCAGAAATTCGTGGACATTTCTAGTTAGGGAAAGACTTTTGAAGCTGGTAGTTAGTCCTTTGCGTGTGTTTATGCTGTCACCTCCTGTTCCTCTCAAAGTCTTCTGCCATATTTAGCCTTTATCTTATAAGTTTACTTTAGTCCTATATGTCTTACTTACTTATGTTGTTCAGTACTAATATGCCCAATAAATTCTGAACTGCTTACTTGCCCTATGTGCAGCCCATGCTCTGCCCTGTCCTGATGCTGCTGTCAACTGATACTGCGAAACTGTGAATGCTCTTCTTGATGAAACTTTCCTGTCTGCTGTCCCCTGAGGCGAGGTATAATTCATAATGTGCGTTCATGTTTCCTTTTCAGCTTAGATGATATACAGGAGTGTATTTTGTATAGTGAGTTGCCCTAGTTAGATGATTTTTTCAAATTATTTTTGTCTTTCCTTTTGTTTTGCCCACATAAGTTAGCCCATTCCCACATATGCAAGTCTTAATTTGTGTTAGAGATAAGAATGGCCTATCGCTGAAACTGATTGTTATTAACTGAATTTTGAAGATTCAATGATGTCACTATCATCTTCCTTGAAGCCTGAATTTAATGTGCATATTATTGTTTTGTTAATTTGTGTTATTCTTTTGGAGTGCTTAACTGTATTGATGCTAGGTAGGCTTAATCTCTTTAGACGTTTGGGTCAGTCTATAATTTTCATGTATGTTTACAATTTAGTCTTCTGCACCATTTATGTTACATTAGTTCTGTGGCTGTAATAGAGCTTTGAAACTTCATTCAGTTTGGAGTTTTGTTTTAGGATTTGATTGGCCATGTTGTTTAAATGTTTATTTATCTCATGTTGCTGCTTTAAATTGAATGAATCCATTAACCTTACTCCTTACTGAGTCCAAATACCTGGTTGACTTCTAGCAGGGGGGATAAAGTATGCCGTCTCATTGGAGTACTTGCGGAATCTGAACTCGAGGCAGGAAGAAGACCTCCACAGGTGCTTCAGCACCAGTCTTAGCTTTTTAACCCCAGCACTCAATGGTGTATTTTGAACTCTGACTTCGCTCTGTCAATTCTCCACACTTAGGGGAAAAAATATTATTTTAGTGAATGTGCTACAGCTAAAAATGACACAATGGGGTGAATAATTAAGAAAGATCTTTCAACTGAACCATGCAGTCCTCTCCTTTTTTCTTTTATCAGGTGTCATCAGGTCATGATCGCAAAAGGATTGTAAGGAAGTTATTGCAGGACTCTACCAGAATGAGGAATTAGTTGATCTACCCTTGTACAAACACATGGGTTATCTGCAGTGTTAGACCTGTCAGTCGTAGGGTTGTCTTCCCCCAACCTTTTTTGCCTACCTCTCTCTATTGCTGGTTAACTCTCATTTTGTTGTCCTTAGGACTCTTTACCACTGCTGACCAATGCAAAAGTGCTCACTACCCTAACCCTGGTGAAACTAGTTCATACCTAATTGGCATATTTAATTTACTTATAAGTCCTTTATCGAGTTCTATACCATATACCCAGGGTCTTTCAATTAAATGCCAATATTGGGCCTGCAATATACATTGTGCCAGTCACTTACATAGCCCCTTAAAACATGCCCCAGTTCTGCCATTCCAGCCTGAATGCAGTTTTAAACTTCCAATTCGTGTTGACAATTTAATGCCCTCACCAAGCCATAAACTCCCCTTTTATTGCATATAGGTCACCCCTAAGTTAGGCCCTCGGTAGACCATGGGGCAGTGTGCATTGTGATTAAAAGGTTGGGCACGTACTTTTAAGGTTTACATGTCCTGGGTAGTGAAAAACTCCTAAATTCAACTTTCAGTACTATGAGGCCTACCTGACACATAGGATAATATTGCGTTGCCTTAATAAATTTAAGTGCTAACTTCTGATTGGCGACTGATAAGCATTTCACGTTTGGTATCTATGAAAATGTTTTTAAAAAATCAAAGTTAAGTCATATTTTAAATAACAATTTTGAAAATGCCACTTTCAGAAAGTTTGCATTTTCTTGCCTTTACCTTTTTGGTCCCTGCAGCCTCCCTTAGTTCACATAACTGGGTGTAACTGGTAGTTATACTTTCTGAATTCTTCCCAGACAGTCAAACCAAAGAGGGATTAGGTGTGCCTGATTGGGTCATCTGCTGGTAGGATGGGGGGCGGAGCTGGGCATAGTCACACCTGCAACTGAACAAGCTGTGCTCTGCCTTCACACACAGGGCTTGTCACCACTGCATTTTCTCTACAGCCATTTCGAAGCCAGGGTAGGGAAGTCAGGAACACCAAGCACTTGAAAGAGAAACCTCTAAAAACGGCATTCAACTTAAAAGAAAGCAACCAAGTATAAATATAGGGCCCTCTGAGACACTCTTCAGTTCACTTTCTCAACCTCCAGGCTGATTCTCAGAGGACTTCCCACTGATGAGGCCTGCTTTGCGCTCAACAAGACTGTTGTGCTTCTCCTAGAAGGACTGTGTTTCTGCCTGGAGCCTACCTTGAACACGATGAGCCCAGCCTTGCTGTTTGAGCCCTGCATCTTTACTCAAACTTAGGACTATTAAAGTGACTCCAAGGGCTAGTTTGCTGGCTTCCTGTCCAGAGCCACAGAAACATAAGTGGCTCCCACCATTTTGATCCCACACCTGACCTAACCTGAGTGAGTCGTTAACCTCAAAATTATGTCCCTCCAGTTCTGGACCCTTAATTGGAGTGCTGAAGGTGCCTAGGTAGCCAAAATGCAAAACTTGGGACTTAATATTGTTTGTCTAAAAACTGCTCTGAGAGCTGAGGAAAGAGCGAGACCAATCTGCTCGTTGAGTCGCCCAAGGTGCATCGTCGGTTGGACTGACTGTGGTACCTCTACTACACTTTTCTTCACAGTAACTAATATTGTTCAGACGTCCTTCACCAAAGTGGTATTCTATCTCTAGGACTACTCATCAGCAACTGCCTCCAGGCTTGTTCCGCTGTGGATTTTCAACTTCCATAAAAGTGACTTAGTCCAAACGTAGAAATCTTCATGTTGAATTTATCCAGTGGCTCCTTGATGTTGATGCTCCTTCCTGGGACACCCTGCTGAACTTCACCTTGTCAGAAAAATGTCCTTGAAAATTCATCCAAGTCTGAAAGTAAGTGCTGACTAGACTCAAGGCCTGATTTAGAGTTTGGCGGAGGGGGTTACTCCATCACAAACATGATGGATATCGCTTCCGCCATATTACTATTCCTTTATAGCCTATGGAAATTGTAATAAGGCGGGATGTCCCTCACATTTGTGATGGGGTAACCCCTCCACCAAACTCTAAGTCAGGCCCCTAATCCACTTCTTGTGTCAACCCGTGCTCTATCAGAGTTGGCCATATTTTCCAGCTTTGACCCGGTCTTGTGTAGCTAGATATTCGCGATTGTTTTTTTAATCTTTTAGGTGCTAGTTTTCTAACATTCATAAGTCTGGCCTACTGATTGGATTTTTCTCATTTTTGTGCCAAATAATTTATTAAAATGTGATCTATCTTTCTAAAGTGGTGTGGTATTTTGTTGTGCTGTGTTTTCTCTTTATTACTACTTGTGTGCTGCATAAATATTTTACACATTCCCAGTTAGTTAAGCCTGACTGCTTTTTGTGCCAAGCTATCCAGAGTTAAGCAAATGTTAATTTAGTGAGTTTTTGTGGTTCATCCTGCCAGGGATTGTGACTATGTTGACCAGGCTTCACACCCCAATCAACCAACAACTAGGCCTGGGCGGAGTGTGCAGAGTCGCGCTATATGGAACTCCGCGAAGAGGCAAAAAAAATCTGCTGCGATACACGGAGTTCTGCAAGTGGACAGAGTTCTCCATCTCACCTGTTCATGTTGCATTTGACGTCAAACACAACGCGAAGTACGTACTCACATTCAAAACCTTGTGTGAACAGCACCATGCGGACCTCATGGGTGTGGCCATCTTGTTTCTCACTCTGTTTATACTGCTGGGCCTGTTTTTTCCCTCCCAATTTATCTTTGTAATCCTCCCCCTCCTAATTAATCTACCCCTCATTTGTGTTTATTTTATTAGTGTCTCTTTTTCTGCCCCAGTATTTTTACATTTTTTTTTTTTTAAATGAGCTTTTTAGTGAGTTTTTGTATTTTGTATTTATTTTTTCATTTTTCCCTTTTCTTATTTCCTTCTCCCTAAACTCTTAGAGGCATATTTAAGCGCTACTACCACCCCCTTGCACCACATTAGAGTCATTTATTTTTACGCTAATGTGACCCAACAAGGCAAAAATCCCTGTGTCATATTTAACCCTTTGCGCTACATTATGCCTGTGCCATGCATAATATATGCAAAGAGGGGTTTCCACTGTCAGGAGGGCCGAAAAAATGGCGCAGAGAAATCTAAGAGATTTCTTTGCACCAGTTTTTCCAGGATTTCTAACGCCTGCTTAGAGCAAGTGTTAAAAGGAGGCTTCCATTGGTTTCAATGGACCTCTGGGTGCTTTGCTGGATTAGTGTAAACATTTTTGTAGCTAATCCTGCAAAGCTCTGAACTAGTGTCAATAATTCTGAGTTAGTTCCCTAACTACCACTATGGTGCGCCATATATGAAATACGGCGCGCACAAGGTGGTGTTCGGGGACACTAAGGTGCGCAAGAAAAGTGGCACTGCACTAGGTGCAGCACCACTATTCATAAATATGCCCCTTAATTTTTTACCCAGCACCATTTTTCATAAATCTGCCCCTTAGTTTTTTTACCCAGCACATGGCAGATCTGCACCATGGTACTCGGGTGAGTGGCAGCACCAGCCCCCCCCAGACAGCCAGCAGCCACCTACCTTGTTGGTGGAAGCACCACAAAGGGGTGCAGCCCCGGCCAACCTTTTCAGAGGAGGAGGTGGCAGCACTGGTATTTTATGTGCAGGGCCACCTCTCCTCTATTTTGGCCACAGGTGGCAGTCCAGGCAGCAGTTACCCCTTGCGGGAGTGTCAGCTGCATTTGGACTTCAGTGTGCCAAAGAGTCAGGGCCATACCCTGGTCCAGTGCACCACCCAGCAGCTGACGCACCGGTGGGAGGATATAATCCACTGCGAGCACAACCTGCATGATCTGCTAGGTGTTGAGATTCCAGGACTTGGTGAGCATTATATTATTATGTTTGTGTTCTATAATTAAAACTTTTTTTCTGAATAGCATGCGGCTTACACTCATAGGTAAGTTACTTTTAGTTTACATTAAGAATATTATTTATTATGAGATCCAGTTAGAGCTAGGCAGGTACTCAGCTCTAAATCATCGTACTCGTAGGCATTCACTTGGACTGATCACTTAAGAAGCCATTGCAATGCAGACTCCTCATTCCTCCTTTCTCAGTAGCGAATTAGAGAAATCAGTGAGTTAGTGTTCTCTGTGACCTTTATCTATGTATCTCGTACAGTCCCAAGTATTTTCACAATGATGTGTATATGCATCTATGCTTTGCAAAAAAGGGTGACTGAGTTGGTCCATCAAGAGGGGTGAGAAAAGAGAATAGAATCAAAGATCATTCATTGTAATGCATTAGTTCCAAATGTAGTTTTTGAAAAGGAAAATTTTAAATAGGTATTTAGGTGTATTGTCAACTCAACGAAAGCTGTTCATACTAGTACCATAGGCGATCTGATTTGATCTGAATGTTATTACATATGCCTGTTATATAATAATTTTGTAGAGATTAATGGTACCACTAATGCATTTTTTATCTTCTTTTGTACTTACATCAGCACCCATGGGCAAGAAGAGGAGCACTACAGTGGGTCCAGCAGGCGCTGTGAAGGCGTAAACCAAAAGCACTGATGCTGATGGCTCTGCTCATCTTCGTAAGTCCTATTATTTATTATTATTTATTTATTATTATTATTTTCCTAACTTTTATCTCTCTCCAATATTTTAATTTTGCCTTGTTTACTTTTTATACTGTCTCAAAGTTTTTTTCCAACTGCCCTATCCAATTTTTTTTCATTCCTGATATCCTACATTATCTTTGTTCTGTCTTTCATCCCTCATTTTGTATTTCACCCCTTCATTGCTCTTCAATGATTTGGAGTCATCACCATCATAGGCTATAGCTCTGCACCGCCATTACCCAAAGCTTTTGTTTGGCTTGACTACGTGGCTTTTCCAACATTCCAACAAAATACCTAGAGTGATATTTTTGATAGAAAATATTGCAGTGCTAACCGAACTGTAATCATGTATTGCGGTTGCATTTGTTGATTAAAAAAAATTGAGAAGGGGAGGTATACCTGGCATATAAAAGCTGTATACTTTTTTTCTAGCTACACTGACCGGTGGAGCAGGTTCAAGTTCCACCACTGCAGGAGCAGATGGAACAGTGGGAGTTGCAGCAGCAGAGATAGGCAATGGTATGTCATGTTGCTTACATATTGATGATTACTATTACTCATGAGCTACAAGGGCGTTATAGTGATCGGATTTGTGAACCCCCCCGTATTACAGCTACAGCTGTGGTTGAGGTGGTATGGCATCTTCAAACTTAAACTCAGCAAAAGCACACATAGGCCCTCATTACAGCCCTGGCGGTAAATGCCACCTACCGCCGTGCTGACGGTGGCCAACATACCATGATCACGGCAGTAATCCACCACTGGTATTATTACCCACACTGAGAATTCCGCTACAATACAGACACCCACACAAGTCTGCCAGACCAAATGTTAGTGATAAACTGGCAGTACCAAAACCCACACTGTTACACCAACAGGAATACGCCCACAGTATCATGACCACGAATCACTGCGGCGGTCTTTCAACCGCGGTAAATCATTGGCGGTACACCCCGCGTGCTCAAAATACACACACACTTAGAAAACTACACCACATTGGACAATTCATCATCAAACAGACTTTATTCGACTTTCAATAACTCATAAAAGTATCAAATAAAACACATCTATATATATAAACACAATAAATAGATAAGATAATAAAAAATAAATAGAAAAAATTAAAATACACATCATTAGTATGTCCGTATACAAATATTTAAATAACCTTAGTGAAGTTTAGACCTATACACCCATGGACTTCCTCACGGTTAATACTAAGCATAAGAAGTTTGCCAGGATTTCACACATTTCGATGGAAGATAAGACCTGCAAGCTAAAATATGCATCACGACACTGACGCAAATTAAGCGATCTTAGAAATGGCAATAAAAAATGTTTTCTCTGCTTGGCGTAAAATTTACAAAAGAGGATCGTAGATTGAGATGCTTTTGCATCACAGGGGCATACTCTTAAGGCTGCACTCCAGTCATTCATAGTCAGGAAAGTTACAAGATGGTAGAAAGTATCTAATCGTAGTCTTGTAAAGACAAAACGATGTTGAGGAATTGTCACATTTGCTAAGTAAGGCTGCATGCCTTCCATGGACAAAATTAGTTGGTTGGACATTGCACTGGGCTTTCTCGATTCAGCTTCCCATCGTTGATTTTCCAGGTGTCTCAATGTCAAGGCCCTCAGTTCTTTCCTGGATATTTTCCTCAATGATTCCAGGTTTGTATAGTAGTCTTTACAACCCATATTTCTAAAAAAGAACATAATATATTTCAAACAGGGAATTCTTAACGAGTGAGTTAGCCTCATACAACCATTGGGGCATCCCCCAACTAGTCTCCAACAAAAAACCAAGATTGAACAAATCTGCGCGCTTTTTGGCTGACATTGCACTAGCCCATGGCCTCCGAGCCTGTAATGGCCGCTCACATTCGGATACTATTTTGCGACCCACTTTTAGGCGCGGAGAATATAGCAGTCGCATTGACTACATATTTCTTGATATCCGCCTTTGGCGATACATGGTAGATATGAGGGTAGAGGAGCAGCCCGTGAGCGACCACGATCCTCTGATTCTATCAACCAGAGGTCTTTTTCCTTCACTCATAGTACCTCACCCTAGGTCTAATGCTTCCCATCTAGCCCTAACTAATAATAGATGCAATCTTAAATGGGAATCTGTTATCTCCTCCCCTAATCATCTGGCATCTATTTATAGCTTGCTTGCAAAGCATATGGAGTGTATGACCCGGTTAGACGAGTCTGAGGAGGGCGTCAGCCTTCTCACAGCCCATACTGATCTGTTCCAATCTTTAAAACAACTTTTTATAAAAGAGACCGCCAACAACTTCAAAAAAAAATACAATGCTCCTTGGTTCAATAACTCTTGCAGAATAGCACAATTAGCTCTCCTGGACGCAATTAAAGAAGGCCACGCTGCGACACTGAGAATAGCCAGGGGCGCTTATAAGAAGGAATGCTCAAAGGCACGCAGAAGCTGGGAGGAGGCCAGATGGGCCACTATTCTGGATTCAGCTTTATCTAATAATACATCCAGGTTTTGGAAACTAATTGCTGACAATGACATTGACTCTCCTGCCGCGCCTGGCTCTACAATCCTCTCAGCAACTTGGGTAGAGCATTTTGGGCAACTTTATGGAGGTCCACCAGAAGTTTCTCTGTGGCCCCCCAATGATTCATTAAACCAAAAGATCACTCCAATTTCATTTTCTCTATCCGAAACTAGAGCTGCAATAGACTCCCTGAAATGGGGGAAGGCTCCTGGCCCAGATAAAATTCCAGGTGATCTATATAAATCTAGACCTGACATATGGGCTCCCTACCTCAATTTTATTAGCAATGCAATCGCAGCGGGCGCTCCAGTTCCATCTACTTGGAAAGGGGCTGAAATTGTACCGATCTTTAAAAAAGGAAATCCAAACACTCCAGCTAACTACCGTCCAATCAGTCTCCTCGATAACTTTCAAAAAATGTATGCGAAACATCTTCTGTCACACCTTGAGGAATGGATTATTGAGTTTGAAGCTCTTTCTGATTTACAAGCGGGTTTCAGACCCGCAGTGAGCACAGTTGACCAAGCCCTAAGATTTATGTCTATAAAATGGAAGAATGTTGACCTGGGGAGGGGTAACCTTTATGTGGTCTTTGTAGATCTAAGAGCCGCATTTGACCTGATCCCCAGGAATCTGCTGTGGTCAACCTTATCAAACATGGGAGTGCCATTTGGCCTCCTGAAACTTATAGCTCAATTGCACCAAAATACCTTTGCCCAAATCAGGTGTGGACAAGGGGGCGAGCTGACTGACCCTGTAGCTATCAAAAAAGGAGTTAGACAAGGTTGTGTTTTGGCACCTACTCTTTTTCTGCTCTACATTAATAATTGTATCCACTACCTAGAGAACTGCATAAATGATTCTCCGAAACTGGGTGGGAAAAAAATCCCCTGTCTGCTTTATGCAGATGATACGATCCTATTGTCAAAATCGCCAATGGGAATTCAACACCTGATCAACCAGTTCTGTGCTTACTGTAGCGACTATGGTTTAGAAGTAAACATTAAGAAAACTAAATTCATGATATTCACTAACTCTAAAAAACGATTGCGTACTGATATTAAGATGAATTCAACCCCATTGGAGAAAGTTGAAGAGTTTGACTATTTGGGTCTCAGATTATCTACATCAGGCAAATGGAAGGCAGCTATTGGTAAAGGGGCTCTGATCATAAGCCAAAGAGGTGGGGCCTTAGTCCGTAGATCTAGAAAGGCTCCGAGCCCCCCTCTGAACATTCTCGCGGAGATTTATAATGTTCAAATTAGAGCAGCGGCCTTATATGGAGCGGAACTTTGGGGGTCCAACAAAAACCTGGACATTCTGCAAACCAAGGAAAACATTTTCCTTAGGCAGGTGTCCAGGCTAGGTACAGGTACACCAATGACCCCTTTAAGGCTTGACCTTGGTTTAAATGGCATTAAAACCATAGCGGCCTTAAGACCCCTTTCCTACTGGATTCGTCTATGGAAATCTGCTGAACTTGAACCATATAGGCTGGCTATAAGAGAGTTGATAGCTGCCCCCAAGGCATTGGAGAGAATCCCTTGGCTGAAAGAGATGAAAACCGCCTGGGATAAAATGGGTCTTCCCCATTATTGGAACCACCCGGATCAAATCCCTGATAAGGCTAGGAGATTTGTTACAAGCAGATATTGGGAGAAAGTTAACGAAGATTCCTTGCACCAAAAGGGGGCGGGTAGGTTAACAATGGATTTTCTTCAAATTAAGCATGAACCCTGGGCTGAGAATTTCCTGAACCTCCCTATCCCTCCGTATGCCCGCGCTCTTTACCTGCAGTTAAGATATGGTACATTGCCTATCAATGGGTTCACGGCCCATTGGCCATCTAACATCGCTACAAATGATAGGTGTATTTTCTGCCAACATTGTAAAGAATCATCAGAGCATGTATTATTCTTCTGCCCTCTGTATAAGACACCAAGAAAGAGGTGGATTATTCCCCTCTGTAAAAATATGTCATTTCAGGATAGAGCGACTGCCATTAGAATCTGCACGCATGATTTCTCTCCCAGGGTAGCCATTCCAGTTACCAAATACTTATCGGAGACCTGGTACATCCGTCGCAAATTCATTGCATCTAAAAGCTCCTGAGTCATTTCTATATTAGTCTTTAGAAGGATTTTAATCTGCTCTTTTTATCTTCCTGTATTGTTTTTAGCAGGAAATTTCCATTAGGAAGTTGTTGCCTTCTTCATGATTTCCTGAGACTGCACTAGCCTATATAGCCTTCCCATATAGCTTTTACTGCTGTTTTTTGATTGGTATTCTGATAATGTTTTTTATTCTATTTTTTATTTTTTAATCTAATCAGACTATCTCTATTTTTTTGTCTTCTGGTCGTGCACACTGGTCCCCCAGACAAAAAGTTTTATACCTTAATTTTTAGCTCTGTCCCCTTTTTTTTACTACATCTATTTATGTCCTACTTTATTGTATTTATATATTTGATCAAATGCTCTGTCCTGTTGTTTCTATTGCTAGAATGTTTTGACGACTATTGGTTTTACATTGTTACCATGTTTTTATCACTCTTTTCTTTTATGTATGATTGTTATTATTACCTCAAATGGTCTAGATTTCTAGACCGAATGAACTCAAATAAAATAAATAGCCTCATACAATCGGATAATATGGCCTTGTTTAGTCAAGTGTACTCTGAGGTCCACCCTTTCTGCCATAGTAATACTGGCTGTATTTTTATCAAGTCAGCTACAAAAGGAACCCCTAGATCCACATGGCTAATGTATGACGATGTACCGTTTGGTACCATTAACAAGTATCTGAGAAAATCATTCTCCACCGTCTGAATAGGATTACAATTAGTATACCCCCAGATACCAGAACCATACATGGCAGCCGGGATGCACATAGCTTTGTAGATTTTTACCATATTCAGCGGGGTAATCCCCCCTAGCCTTTTAGAAAAAATCTTCAGAGCCGCCGTTGTTTTGATAATCTGGTCTTTTTTTGGTTTTCACACAATGTGCCCAGGAACCCTGTTTATCAAACATTATGCCCAGATATGAAAAGGTACGAGCTATCTCCACTTTGTCCTCGTGGATGGTAGTATTATAGATCTTACCCGATTGCCTACCACAATTCATTACAAAAGTCTTGGACCGGTTGTCTGAGAGACCCAGATCTGTCATAAAGGTAATGCAGGTGTTTAAGAGTTTTTGGAGGGCTAATGGTGTCCTAACCATAAGTACTGCATCATCTGCGTAGAGCAGTACGGGGACAGGACGGTTGCCTATTTGGGGAAGATCTTTACATTTGCTTATCAGATCGCATTCTAAGTTGTTTATGTATAGTGAGAACAGGAGTGGAGCAAGAACGCAGCCTTGGCGCACCCCTCTATACATGCCAAAAGGCCTAGTGTACTCCCCTCTCATCCCGTACATTACTCTTGCTTTGCATCCTCTATACATGTCCCGTATGAACTGAATTATTGTTAATTCAACCCCCATACTACTTAGAATGTCCCATAAAGTCTCATGTAGCACGCAGTCAAATGCTGAAGATAGATCTATGAAGGCCAGGTACAAATTACCCTCTCTGATCTTTGTATCCTTCCCCAGTAGGAGGCTTAGATTCAGGCCCTGTTCCACTGTGCCTATTCCTGCGCGGAGCCATACTGCACTGGAGATAAAATGTAATTTCCTTCAACCCATGTTTGAAGTCTATTTCAGATTATTCTCCCTGCTATTTTAGCTGTTCGGTCAGGCAGGGAGATTGGCCTGTAACAAGCTGCATTGAGGCGATCACCTTTTTTGTATATAGGGATAATGATACAATCTTGCCACGTCGATGGGGGGCCTTGTGTACATAAGGCCCTCAATACCTGAGTCATTAGAGGGCCCCAAAGGTGCGTGTTTGCTTTATATAAATCTATTGGGACGCCTTCGGGGCCCGGCGCTTTCCCCGCTTTGCTTATATTTATGGCTTCAACTACCTCCCCTAAGCTAAATTGAGGTATTACAGCCGAGCGTGGGCCTTCCTGAGTGTCTAGGACCTTTAGAGAGACCTCAAGGTCTATGTCAGTAAGTTGGCGGTATATCTTAGAAAAGTATACAATCCAATCCTCTTCCGGAATTGCGTTATTCATTCTGGGGATATCTCTGTTCCCTAACACAGGAGTATTTATTATTTTCCAGAAGAGGATGTTATCCTTCGCAAGACTAGCTTTATGTAGGTTTTCCCACAAGTTTACTCTCAGGGTGTGTTTCCACCTTTTTATAGCTGTCTTATATACCTGTCTACACGTGCATATTTCAATCGGGCATCTTGTTGAGGCACTTAAAGCTTTTTTTAAACTCGTTTGTGCTTTTGTGCAATCTTGGTCAAACCAGCCGCTTTTCCTTTTTTTTCCTCCCTTTCCCTGACTAATGGTAAGAAGTTCCTTCACTCCTTGAGTTATCTGAGAAAAGGAGCTTATACATTTTCCTGGTTCTATATCCTCACTAAGGCAATCAGTGAAGGCTTGGTTGTGTTTACATAATAGCTCTTTCAGTAGAGCCTGTGAGTCTATCTGAGACCATTTCAATAAGTATCCATTACTCGGGCTAATTCAATATTATTTACCGTCCTAATCTTCTCTTCTTTGGCCAATGTGGCAGGAGTTAGTGAAAAGTTCTAAACTCTGAGGAAAGTGGTCGCTTATTGCAATGTCATAAATTGAATGGTTAATAAATTTATGTGAGAAATGGGTTGACATTAAAACATAATCAATCACCGTATCGGCTCTCCTTCCATTAAAGGTTGGTTTAAACTGTGGGGACAGATTATATTTTTGGGTCACTAAATTCATCGCGTCTCCTTGAATGGTGTGTGAGAAGAGGGGCCTTAGGCCAATATCTTCAGTGTCCCAACCACACATCTTTTCCGAAAGATCTTTACAGAGGTGAACATTAAAATCACCACCCCAAATAATAAAAGTCTCACATCCATTATTTGCACATATTTCCTCTAGACCCTCTCCCACCTCAGTTAAAATTTTAAGAATTTCTCTTGGTGATGCGTTGTTATAAAAATTTATAATTACTAACTGAATGTTCTGATCCATGTTACAATCTATCATTTGGTAATGTGGTCTCGTAATTCGCATTTTTTAATTCTGTAAGCACGGACAATTCAAAATACACACACCTGACACACATACACAAACCACACCCACACACCCACAACACTATAAAACACACACCCACATTACCCACAACCCTTTCAACGTAAAAAAAGATAGCAAGCAGAGAGAGACAAGCAGGGAGTACCCACGCAATCAGAGGCACAGAACACCATCACCCATACACCATCCACGCACCTCACAGCAAACACTACAACACATCAGCCCACACATCACCCCACACATCCTCACACATCCTCACACATAACACCACATCCATGGCACCCTAAAGACACCCCAGGTTTTTAGAGGAGGAGCTAAGGGTCATGGTGGAAGAAATCATCCGGGTAGAGCCACAGCTATTCGGATCACAGGTGCAGCAGACCTCCATTGCAAGGAAGATACAGCTATGGCGGAGAATAGTGGACAGTGTCAACGCCATGGGACAGCTCCCCAGAACAAGGGATGACATCAGGAAGAGATGGAACGACCTATGGGGGAGGTGCATTCCATGGTTGCAAGACATCAGATTGCTGTACAGAGGACTGGCGGTGGACCCCCACCTCCTCCCCCACAACTGACAACATGGGAGGAGCAAGTCTTGGTGATCATGCATCCTGAGGGCCTCGCAGGAGTAGCAGGAGGACTGGACCCTGGTAAGTCAAATGTTTACTACTATATCCCCCTAGCTGCATGCCATCAGGTACCCCCAGCTTTACCCTCACTCCCATCACTCTATCACCTCACATATACCCCACCATCACAACCCACCCATCCCAATACCACGCCCTGTATGCAACACCAATGCATAGATACCACTCACAGACCTGCATGGACACTCATCACCAAAGAATGCCCAGTAGGGAGACTCACCCAGCCCACTAATTCACGACCCACACAAGGCAAAGCCAACAGGGAAAGCACAGTCATACAGGGAAACACACCCATGTGCAAGATGGCACAGGCAGATACATTAACAATGCATTTGCATCCCAACAAGACCCCTACTCAACATCACCGGAGTGGAGGTGCCAGCTACATTCAGTCCCCCCACAGAAGAGGCCCACAGTGACGACAGCAGCTCTGCACGCCTGGATCAGGATGACCAACCTGGCCCATCAGTGGCCTCTGGACAGTCGTTTTCCCTGCCACAATCCCAACCCACCACAGAGCCACCCCCCTCAGGAAACACCAGCACAGTACCCACCCAGTGGGACCCTGCCACTGTCCCCAGGACACGTCAATCAGCAGTGTGTCCACCACTACAGGAACCCCAGGCAACCCCACAAACACAGGAAGATCAGGGACCTGGGGTCAGTGGCAGTGGGCACATGGTTCAGGGGACAGAGGCACAAGACAACAGGGAAGCCGGGAGGACTGTTGTGCGACAGGGGTAGGACAGGCCCAGGGAACCCACTCTCCACGAGGCACTCTCCAACATCCTGAGAGCATACCACCATTTCCAGGAGACCATGGGCCAGGAACTGGCCAAGTTGCAGAAGACCCAGTGGCTGCAGGAGGGACAGTACCTGAGGATCTCGGAGGACCACCATCCTGGTCACCATTGCAGGTGTGCTGGCTGACATGGGCAAGACCATGAGGGAGACAGTGGCACAACAAAGGGCGGCTGACACTAGCCAAATTGAGGAACAGCCCTCCACCTCTGCCGGCGCTAGTGGACAGGAGGCCCCGCCACAGGACCAACAGGCCACCAGCACCCTACCCCCTGCAGAAGGAGAACCACCCGGCAAAAGGTCCCTGAAATCCAGTCAGAAGACAGAGAACATTGCCAAGACCCCTGCCAGGAAACAGGACACCCTTCTGTCCCACTCTGTTACCCTGTCCACCTTGAACTGCTATTACTTCCCTTCCTATGTCCCCTTGGACAATACACCTGTGACACCAAGAGACTGGACTCTAACTGGACATTCCTCCACCATCACCCCAGCCCCTTGCACATACCCCTATACTTATTGGCACATAAATAAACACCCTTGAAACAAATACCATACTGGAGTCAATGTAATGAATCTCAAATGTATTAGTACAACTTTCTCAAAGAATTGCAACGTATAAGTAGAGTGAAATATACTACAGGAAGACCTTTGGTGGGCAGCAGTACATATAGCAGGAGCCAGAATGGGGCACAGAGATCTGAAAATAGAGAATCCAAAGGGAACAGTCAGTGGCCATAGACATATAGTAAGAGGCTGCCATGTACAATGTCCAACAGATTACTGAAATGTCAATTGAAGTTACAGTATCTTACCTGAGTGTCACTGGAAGTACTGCTATATAATATTTGTTCTGTTGTCAACATCTTCTTCCTCTGCCTCCTCTTCCTCACTGTCCACAGGCTCCACTGCTGCCACAAGACCATCTCCAGGCACATCCTCCTGCAGAAAAGGCACCTGGCGTTTCAAGGCCAGGTTGTGCAACATGCAACATGCCACTATGATCTGGCACACCTTCTTTGGTGAGTAGTACCGGGATCCACCTGTCAGATGGAGGCACCGGAACCTGGCCTTCAGGAGGCCGAAGGTTCTCTCAATTATACTCCTTGTACGCCCATGTGTCTCATTGTAACGTTCCTCTGCCCTTGTCCTGGCATTCCTCACTGTGCTCAGTAGCCATGAGAGGTTGGGGTAACCAGAGTCACCTGCAAATATAGGGTGATAACTGTGAGATATACACTAACCCTTAGGGGCAATCCCATACCCAGACACCAACTTATACCCGGTGGGGACCTTTGGTTCACCTATTAGGCACACCAGGTGCCTCTGGAGTTGGCCCATCACATATGCGGTGCTGCTATTCCTCAAGATAAAGGCGTCATGCACAGAGCCGGGATATTTGGCATTCACATGGGAGATGTACTGGTCCACCAAACACACCATCTGCACATTCATCGAGTGATAGCTTTTCCTATTCCTGTAATCCTGTTAATTTCTCCGGAGGGCGACAAATGCTACATGTGTACCATCAATGGCACCAATGCTATTTGGAAAAAGTCCCAGTGCATAAAAGCCATCACTGTGGCCAAATCCTCCACCTGGGGGAACACGATGTAGCTACGCTTGTGTTTCAGCAGGGCAGACAACACTCTGGTCAACACGTTGGAGAACATGGGCTGAGACGTCCCTGATGCCATGGCCACTGTAGTATGAAAGGAACCACTTGCCAAGAAATTGAGCACTGACAGGACCTGCACTAGAGAGGGGATACCTGTGGGCTGGAGGACAGCTGACATCAGGTCTGGCTCCAATTGGGCACACAGTTCTTGATTGTCATGATCAAGTCTGTATGTGGTGATAATGTGTCTGTCCTCTACTGTTGCAAGGTCAACCAGGGGTCTGTATACCGGAGGATGCCGCCATCTCATAATTTGCCTCAGTGGTTGTAGCCTATGGAAGAGAACAGTGAGCAGAGGGTCATATTTCCACATTTATTACACTAATGTTGTTAAATTCACTCTACAGAACCAGTGTGTGAAGTCGAGAGTCAGTTGATGTGCCAATGTCTGCTGTGACGCAGTTAGGTGCCATGCCCTGTGCCCCCCTGAAATGACGGCTGCCTGACCTGTGAGGACAGACAAGTGGAAATGAGGTAAGAGCGCTGGAGTTGTGTGCCATTGCGGTAGGTGTTCAATGACCGCTGCGCAGATGTGCATTGGTTATTATTGGGCCCTATGGGTTCCAGGAGCCAATGACGATGTACGCCGGCGGTGATGGTACGCACCCCCGCGGATGACACAGCCATTTTCTAACTATTCACTCACTTGCTACCTGACCGTCAACAGGAGAGGACCTACATTGCAAGTGCTGCTGTGCCCTGTGTCTGGAAGCGACAATGGCTAGAGTGTCTTGGGAAAGGGCCCCTGCCTTCACTGCGGAGGAGTTGGAGAAACTGGTGGATGGGGTCCTACCCCAGTACACATTACTCTACGGTCCTCCAGACAAACAAGTGAGTACACTGTGAGCATGATGCGTGGGCAATGCATGTTTGGAGTGGTGTGGATGTAAGCCACATGTTGGGGGGTGCTGAGGTGTCCTGGCTTGAGTGCTGCATAAGAGGTGGTCAGTGTATATGCGTCAGGGCATGGGTGGGAACTGGTGGGCAATGAGTATGGCAGTCCGGATGGGTTAGTAATTACATTTCTGCTGTCTTTCCCTTCAGGTCAGCGCCCACCAGTAGAAGGGTATTTGGCGTGCCATCGCCAAGGAGGTGCAGACCCTGGGGGTCTATCACAGGCGGAGCACTCACTGCCAGAAGAGATGGGAGGACCTGCACCGCTGGACCGAGAAAATGCAGAGTCCCAGCTGGGGCTGGGCTCCCAGCGTGGAAGAGGTGCCCGTCACACCATGAGCCCTCTGATGTTCTGCATCCTGACAGTGGCCTCTCTGGAGTTGGATGGGCGCTTGAGGGCATCACAGCAGCCACAAGGGGGAGAGTACAGATTCTGAAAGCTGACTTTGCGTGCTTCAGGAGTTAGCTGGGTTGGGGATGTGGGCTGTGGGTGCCCCTGGCCAGGGAGATCATGGCAGGGTAGGTCCCTTGTTGGGCAGGCTCTGGTGCACTCCTCCCTCATTGGTGCAACTGGCCATCTACTAATGGGCAGGGTCATGTGGCTTTCAGGTGTGTAGATGCTGGCGTTAGGCATTGTACCCCATGGGCTGGTGACTGTCTCAGTTAATGTTTGGGCATGGCCTAGTGCATAGGGTGGGTCCCTGTGTGTTGTGTCCGCCAACGGTAGTACCAGCCACTGCCACAACAGCTGTCAGCAGCAGTATGCCCAGTGGGCAGCCATCCAAGGCTGCTTGAGACGGCCAGGAGCCTTCCACCACAACTTGAAGCACCCCCAGCAGCACCGGCACTACCACCAGTTTGCAGCGTTAGTCGCCTCATGATGGAATTTGGCCCTGCCTCTATTGAGTATCATGCTACCTGTTCCCTGCAAATCTCAAGCTTCAGACACCCAGGTGAGGGAATGTGAACTGCCACAACCCAAGTGCAGCATCACTGGGTACAAGGCCCCATCCAGACCCAGTGGAGAAATGCATCCACCACCCTATCCTTGGCAGGGTGAAGCCCCCTGGGCACAAAGCCCCCTCCAGAACCAGTGGAGAAATGCATCCACTCACCCACTCCTTGGCAGGGTGAAGCAGACTGGGCACAAGGCCCCCTCCAGAACCAGTGGAGAAATGCATCCACTCACCCAATCCTTGGCAGGATGAAGCACACTGGGCACAAAGCCCCCTCCAGAACCAGTGGAGAAATGCATCCACTTGAAAGACTGTGGCTTTGCCCTCCCCAGGAGCAAGCAGTGGGCAAATCACCCACTTGAGAGACTTGAGAGACTGTGGCTTTGCACTCCCCAGGACCAAGCAGTTGGCAAGCAACCCACTTTAGAGACTTAAGAGACTATGGCTTTGCACTCCCCAGGACCACGCAGTGGGCATGTAGCCCCTCCAGGAACAGTGGCATAGTACCATCTTCTGGCTGAGGTGCCCCCCCTTCCCCCTGAGGTGCCTGTGTGTTCACAACATGATGCTCCTGCAGTGTTCTCTCCGTTTTGGGGCCATGGACATTTGCAAATTACAGTGTACGGCCTTCTGTACATATGGTAAATATTTGTATATACTGTTTTACTAATTGTTAACTGTATCTGCATATTCCAAAATATCACTGATTGAACTAAATTCCTTTTGTCCTTGCGTTCTTCCAAGGAGGAATGGGGTGTTGTGGGTGAGGGTGGAGGTGGGGGTGTTGCGTGTGTGTGTCACTCTCTTTTTCCTCCCACCTCCCCTGTGTGCTAGGTGCAGTACTCACCGTGGTCATGGTTGCCGCCTTTGATATCTATTATGTATGAGGAGGTAGACCAGCATCGGCAGGACCTGCAGCTCGGGCTCCTTGGCATCCTGGTTCTTCGTTTGTGTCGAGCCGTGAGTAGTTTCCCTTCCAAGTCCTGTTTCCGCTGTGCTTTTGATGGCATTGGTACCGCCCCGGAAAAGCTGGCGGATCGGCGGGTTGTGATAGGGTGGGCGGTACATTGTTTTCCGTCTGTCTGTTGGCGTTGACCTCTGTGGTGTTTGTTGCTACCGACGTGGCGGTCGGTGTGTTAAAGTGGCTGTCTATGATGGCGGTTTCCGCCGTGGTCGTGATCCTATTTTTTACGCCGGCCTGTTGGCAGTATTAGCGCCACTTTATCACCGACCGCCAGGGTTGTAATGAGGGCCATAATGTACTCTACAAATTATGGCTTGTTGGAAACAGGAAAGAACGGAAGGTTTAAAAAAAGGATGGATTAAAGGAGTGAAAAGAAATGATGCATGGGTGGATGAAAAAGGATGCATGGGTGAGTTTTGGGTAAATGGAAGGATGGGTGAAAGGATAATTGAAAGAAAGGGTGGACAGTGGGTACTCAATGGATGGAAAAAGGATTGTGAATTTGGGTGAAAGACTGGATGAGAGAAAGTAAAGCTTAAATCATGGTGGCTATGGGTGAATATAGTAGGAGGAATTAAAGGATGATTGAATAAGTGCTTGGATGAATAAAGAAGGGAGCTCTTCTACAGAGGGGCATGCTGCTCATCTACTTCACTCACTTTGTGTTTCATCATTTATGGTTATCAATGCTATGGTTAAAAGTGGGGGGTATTTTAATTTATCTTCTAATCCCTCCACTCACTATATTTTTTTAATGAGGCAGATATGCACCCCATCAGCATTCATCAAACCCCTCCCTGCCTGTGGCATTTTGCCACCCATGACCGAAGAAGCGCAGTGCAGTATTCTCATAAAAGAATTATTTTATGCCTGTTAGACTTTCACTCTACAATAACTGAATAAGCCAAATCTTAGGCACATGATGAATCAATAATCAGTGACACCACTCTACTCTTCTATAGCAAAAGCCCTACCTACCTGTTTAATCCATCTGCCTTAAGTTAAGTATCCTTTCCTTAGTGCCCAGTGAATGAACTTGTTTGAAAGATTTTGTGATGGTGGGCGAGGCCAGTAAGTAAAGTGGGACTATTAAGTGTATGATTTATTTTCAAGTTTGGCGTAAAGAATACTCTGTGACGAACATGCCAAATACAATCTATATAGCCCACTCCTTTTCCTGTAGTGCAGTGCACTGTTTTCCCCAACGTCTGCTTACGGCTGACAGGATTTATATCCACATTTTATACATGATATGTGTGATGTATCTAATATTTATTTATCTGCCTCTTTGGAATCAGGGGGAAACTAAGTGAAGGAGATTTAGTGAAGAGCAGGGCCACTGTAATTAAAGATCGATAATTGTCAACTACAGCTGCCCCAGCTGCAGACAGTAGGAAAGTACTCAAAGAGCTGCCTAGCATGCCTCCAATAATTTGCTTAACAACTGGTACTCCACAGTGCATAATACCTTACTCATAAGTGAGAGGTAATTCATTTTTATTTTTCTACTAACTGTGCCTGTTTAGTAACTAGAAAAGCCTTTAAAAGAAAAAAAGTGAAATCACTGCCTTGTGACTCTCCTAATCATAATCATATCAAATTCCAATGTGCCTAGGGGATCAGTAATGCAGTGCTACTGTGCCACCCACTACCTACCTTTGAAGAAGTGTTTGTTCAGAGCATTGTTTATAATTTGTCTTTTCTATTCTTCTTTTTCTCAATATAGCTACTCCTTCTAGATGACCACCACCAACAACTCAGGAAATAGCAGCACGTCTGTGGCAGCAGAGGCTGGGGAAAATCCAGACTGGGGAAAATCCAGACTGGGACTGGTACTCCTGGAGAAGGAAGAAGCCAAAACAGCTGTCTCGTACAAAGAACTCAGCAGAGCAGCACACCATCCCTCAAACTCCCAGCCAGTACATCACCATTGCTGCTGCCACCAGTCAGAGTCAATATGGGCATTGGAGGGCTGCACCCTCCCGCTACAACAGGGCATTGTTAATTTGCATCCTGCAGCGTATGGACTGCATGCAGAGCCGGCTTGCCAGGATTGAGCATAGCCTGGACCAGCTATGGCCCTCTTCCAGGCCCTTTTTAAACTTTTTTTTGTTTTGGTGAGAGAGAGTGGGGAGGGAGTTGGGATGGACTTTAAACGTTTTGTTGGGCTTTTTGGGGACGGTGTTATTATTTGTTTGGGGAGAGGAGTGGGACTGTAGTGGGTGGAGAGGCAGGGTTTTCTATTTGTAAATAATTAATGGGGATTTTCTTTTTACTTCACTTATGCCTCAAATCTTTATTTTGATGTTTTAGTTTATACTGATGTCTTTTAGTGTAGCATGTTTTTTTAATCTGCTAAAAAAAGTGTATGTCATTTACTTATACCCTTGCTTTTTTTTCTTCGGTAACTATATATTGACTAGGAGGGAATAGCTGCCATAGCCTATTTTGCATATAAAAACATAATATACACAGACAACATCTTCTTCAGTAGGAGATTTTTACTAACTAAACAAGTTCATTTCAATCCATAGTTCTTCTCTTACCTGAACAGATGAAGCAAGGCAATCTTTTTACTGCAGGGTTTTTTACTGAGGTGGCATTTTAAGTGGGTGGTAGGTAGTAGTAGTAGCAGGCTAGCATGCTAACAGTGAAGACATAAGGTGGCACTCCCACCTATGCGAACTCCAGCTACAGAATTAATCAAAGGGTTATCCAACACTTTCAACTAGATTGAAAGAAAACAGAGAGTTATTTCGCCATATATCGTAATTTTAGGAAGACTGAGACCAGACTGCCACAATGACAGCATTATACACACAACATAGAAAATCTGATATGATAATAAAATCTAGAACTATCAATTTCTTCTGAGCAAAGGTGGGAAGCTATAAAACTAAACTTAATAAATAAAATCATGGAGTCAGGAAAAGTGGGCTCAGACTCAAGAGTAGTTGGGCCAAGTTAAGAGTTTACAGGCCACACATACAAGGCATGAATGATGATAGTGATGGGGCCAGTGTACAGTATTACTCAGGTAATAGAAGGTTAGGAGGTAATGCAGTGAGATGGTGATGCTTTCACCACATCTGCCCCAGCAAGTGTGTGAGTCATTTATGGTGTAAAATTAAGTCACACCTCAATAAATCACACAGCGAGGGTTGCAGCCTCGATGAATGGATGGGAAAGGGATTTGGGGAAAAGTGTGACATAGACAAACACTACACAAAAGAAACAATGACATTATTAATTTGGGCGCTGAGCACCAAACCATCATCATACTGTTGTGGAAGGAAAAAATGGGATAAGTATGGCATAGTTCAGTTAAATATCTTGCAAACAGTCTTTCTGCACACGAGAGACCCCAGATAGTATATCCTAAATGTTATGTCTTCTAGTTTTGAAGAATACAAATTATGGAACATTGAAGTTATCCAACCCAGTTCTAAAAATGATGGTTGTTGAAAGGAAAATGATACTGTGTTGCCAAATTGAGCCATGCATCTTCATTCTTCTTGGAATGTCCATGACTCTTGGGTGCCTGTCTGAACCTGTCTGGTGAGTAAGCTAAAGCCTTGAGCTTTCCCCAAGTTTTGTTCATGCAAGAGAGGACTAGGAGAAGTCCTACATTTAAAAAAAACAAAAGTAGCTGGCTGTACTATAGACTAAAGGAGAAGGATAAAACAGGAAGCAGAGTAAACTTCATGAGGAGTCAGGAGTGTACCAAGAAGTCTCAGAGGCTGACTAAGAAAATAGGAGGAGTTTCACATTTGACCCAGCAATGCAGCAAACACATTGTCAGCAGCATTTCCAACTCAACACACCTCCCTCCAGTTTACAGAGCTGAGTGAGTACTAGGCCTCAGAGTCTTCGCCATCATCATGGTTTCTCTTTGAAGTCGATATCTTTTTACTTCTTGCTTTTGAGCTAGTCCTGCCCTGAGTCCTTCCATCCTGCTCCTCCAGGTTCTGAGTAACTCCATCCCATTCCCAAACTGAGCAAGGTAGACCTGATGTGCACTGCTGTTGCAGAACAAATAGAGAAACAGAACTGGAGTATTGTGTGCAGATTTGTGTTTGGTAACTAAATTGTCTGTTCTGTTCTGAGAAACTAGAAGAAAGGAGTGGACCCTGCAGGTTAACTCCAGTAAGTTTGAAAGGTCAATCATTTTCAGGAAAATAATGATCACCTATCAGCCCCCATCTATTGCAAATCATCGGAAACACGTTTACAAATGTGTTGAACTCCCTCCCTCCCTCACTGTCAGCTACCACATACATGAGTCATCACTCAAAAATTCACAATCAAATATCCCCATTCATTGCTGTAATAGTTACGAAGTAGTTACCTCTTCCAATCCTAAGTAATGTAGAAAACTAGGATAGGCAATGGCATGTGAGGGAGGCAGGCATGATCTCCAATGCCCTGAAGGGTACATGGGGGCTTCTTCACTGCACATGGGTCCAACTCCAATCCAAGCTTATATGTGACAATAAAATGGTGGGGCAGCACAAATCTGACACAAACATAATGTTCCACTAGCAATTTTTGCAAATGAAGAAAGAAAAAAAGAAGTTCAACGAGAAATAATTAAAAGGTTCTATGGTGGCACAGGCATACTCTGCCTGGGATGTAGAGTTGGTTCTCAAACTCTGGTGTTTCACCCAGAAGTTAGGCAGCTAATACACTTGATTCTGACCAATCATCCTCTTCATCCTTCTGTGGTGTTTCAGGAACGGTGTATTTGGGTAGTATAAAATGCTGGTTCATTTTGATTATGGTTAATCTCTCCATGTTTTGAGGCAAGAGACTAGTCCTTCTCACTGTAACAACTTCACAAGCTGCACTGAACACATGTTCAGCAGACAAGCTGGCTACAGGACAAGCCAGAAACGTTATTTTCAGCCTGATGAGTCCCTGGCCATTGGCACATCTTCCCGTACCAATGGGTTTTGATCCCCATACACCTCTTTTTGGTCATCCAGATAATCCTGGAACATCCTCTGAATGGTCATTGGTGCTGCCACTTGGTTTACCACTTTTGCCTTTGCCTCTCCACTGGACTTAAGACCTGCGACTTGAAACCAAGCCAATGCAGAGGTTGGTTCTGATTCTTCTGTTGCTGTTGTTGCCAGTTTTCATTTTGGTGGGGTTGGCAGGTGTGAGACAACAAGACTGCCTTCTCTCGAAGTTAATGGTTGAATCCCAGAATGGTAGAGTTCCAGCCGTTCTTCTTCCACTTCTCCTGCTTGCTCAACAATCCAACTCTTGTACGGTGTAACATCCCCTTCAGGAAAAGGAATGAAAGTGGGAAGATTTGTTTGTAGCGTGGCTCAACTAGGATGGCACAAATGTACTCTTTAGAGGAGATAATGCCATTTTGCAGCCTTACATTACAAGTCAGGTGATATCTTAGGCTCTCAATCAAGGCATGTGCTTTTGGGTTTTAATTCGCACCCCTGAATGCAAACCTTTCAGCCACCTTCTTTAGCTGCTCGTGTAGCAGATGCAATAACGGGATAGCTTGGCCAATTGTGCTGTACTCTTTGCTAACTTCCCACGTCAAAATCTCAAAAGGGATTTTTTGATCTGTGTGAGGCAATTGACTAGGCCCCATTTGTCCATCCATGATCATAGCTTTCCCAATTCCATTCCTTCCACTTTGAATGACATAGTAATTGATCTGTTTGTACTGCTCAACGTTGCAACATTTAATAGGTTGAGTTCTAACGTGTTGGCACCTCCTGTGTCAGGGCTTTAAGTGGTACTCTGTCACCATGCTGAATAATCTGCAACTGTTTCCGGGCTTTAAAAGAATGGCTGAACTGGGTGCAGATAAGTCTGCTGGTGGTCAGTATGTTGCTGACTATTCCTTCTTTTTAAAGAAAGTCTTGCACAACCAGGTTGATGCAGTGTGCCAAACACAGGATCTTGAAATTGCCACCAACTACCATGGCCATAACTATGCTACTGCCACTCTCCATGGCAACAAATCCAATTCAAAGACCTCTGTGTCGCAGCCATTGAGACACCTTATTATTAAATTCTTCCAAGATGTTTACAGCTGTGTGTGATTCTTCTATAACAAACGTGGCTACTGTTGCATGCCACCAAAAGCTCTTAAAAATGTCTTAAGGGCCAATACCTGTAGATAGCTTTTGCTTTACCCCCACAAAAGAGATTAAGTGTGCAGTGATGCACATGTAATCAGTGGCCTGACAATGGGTCCACATGTCTGTCATCAGGTAGATAGTGTGGACAACACTCTGCTGCAAAGTTTCTCCAACTCTGGCAAAATAGGTTAGATTCGAAAACTTCCATTTAGGACCGATGGCTGCCCCAACTCTAAGAATTCCACTCCTTCCACAAAAGAAAAAGGTAGAAGGTTCAGCGCTAACATTTTTGCCAGCTTCCCATTGTTCAAACGTGCCATTGGGTAGTCCCTCCTGCCTAAACATGACCGTAATAGTAGCCTGGATTTTCTTCTTTGTGGGGCCACTGACGCAAGTGACTTTTGAGATGTGGGTGGTGGTAGACTCAATGTGCATCATGGTGCAGTCACTGTATGCCATGGTGCCTCCATCTATCTCTGAGTCTTCTTGTGCCTTTGTGAGGTTGTTGAGGGGGCTGATTCTGGTGCACTGCTGGGGAGAGGGCTGCTTTGCTTGGGGATGATGTCACCCTCTTTTCCTCACCTTTTGCTGTGATTTGACCAGTTGTAGCTGATGTTTCCTGGCTCGCCTCACTATCACCACTGTGATCACATTCAGCCATTTTTTTAAGCTGCTCCTCCCACCGGATTGTGTGATGTTTTTTCAGATGGGTCATCTGGCCTGCAGTACCATAATGTGAACCATGCTTACCTCGATGAACCCTCATGTGACAAATGGAGCATATCGCAACGTTTTCATCCTTTAAGCTAATACTAAAAGAGTCCCAAACTGAGGAGGAGTACTTTCTTATTGGGCCACCGCCAATGCCTCATGAAGAATTGGATGTAGGTAGGTAGGTGTGTAGATTGCCTCACTGCAGTGCATACCTCTATTGAGGTACGGGTTGGTGCAGGTCTCTGCTGGGACCTTACAAATATGTGAGCTGGCGGTGCTGGCTGTGCCACATCCCTCAGAGCCAGTTGGATAGTAATGTTGGACTCCTCTATGCCAGAATCCACAGTGACTGGCTCATCGTCATAATCCTCATCATCCCCTTCCATGATTTCAATGCTTTCTGGAACTTTTCTTTTCCCTTGCCCCTCCTGGCATCTCTCAGACTCTGCAGGGGGCCTCTCAATGTCACTATCATCATCATCAGGAGTGGTGCTTAGAGAGGATTGTGGAGTTGCACCCCTCCCTTATCTTGCTGGAAATCTGGGAACCCTTGATTCTAAAAGGGAAGGTTCTTTCTCGACAGAAAGCTCGACTTCCTGTTCTGCTTCAACTTCAGGAAGATCTACTGTTGCTGGCTGTGGCTGCTGTTCACTGTTTCCTGAAATAATCAGGTACTACTTTGCGAAATGGACAAATCCAATTCTACATCACTGCTCATTGGCGTCACATGTTTGTAGTGGCTACCTCACTGACAGCCATGCTCTTGGGCTTAGGTTGGAGTGGTGCTGTTGATGTAGAAGTGCTACTTCCGGGTTCCTCCCAGGAGTCCGGTGTGGCAGGCACACATCTCCTGAAAAAGGTTGCAGTTAGTATGCCACTGGCGGAAAGCTGCTTCTTCTCACTGGCCACTTTCCTAGGGGCAACTTTCATTCAGGCCATCTTGAGCCTTAGGTTGGCAGAGGCACTAAGATGCACAAGCAAAAGAATTAAGAGGGCCAAAGTAACTGTAAGGCATTCCCTTTGGCTGTACCACAGGTGATGTGGAGCTCTTCTTTTGGGCACCTAAAATCAACTAAGCAAGAAAAACACATAGTGAGTAAGAAGAAGCATTGTTGCAAGTTGAAATAGTACAGACAAATGCAATCTTAGTGCAGTTGGTTACTTATCTAATAAATACCAACATTGTAAAGTCAAACCACACCATAAAAAATTGCATTTCAAATCAGACAGCACAACATGCAGATCTAGCTCATTGCTTTATCTCCGTCTGTTTTAAAGAAGACACCTGGGGTAGTCAGAGAGAAGTGCATGAGTAAATGGAATAATCCTTTAAAAAATCTGTGACGGAAATGTGGTCCAAGGGAACTCGAATAATCATTAACAAAATGAATTATGCTGTTGATCTGTCTGCAGTGCTCCACAACCAGAGTGTCCTGGAGGAAATAGAATTACACCTTAAGAAACCGAATGCAGTAGTGCAGCTATGTATCTTTGGTGGATGGATAGATGGACCTGGATCGATGGGTAAAGGCAAAATGCAGAATTAAATAAAAAAGAAAATTTAAATAAAAAATTATAAAAACAATTAAAAAACAAAAATATACAAGTCAAAATTAGAAATAAATTTTAAAGAAAAAGAAAAAACAAAGTAAAATTGTAAAAAATAACACTTAAAAATAAACTAAAATATAAAAAAAAAGAATAACTAAATGAAATATAAAATTTAAATAAAACATTAAAATAGAGAATTAAAATAAAAAGTAAAATAGAAAAAAAATCAACATAAAAAAACTGAAACTTAAAAAACAAATGATCAAAAATGAAAAATGTTTGCATGTAAGCATATAGCAAAGACACACTGTCTGCATCCACAAAATGGCTGCCAGCCACATGTAAAAAAACAACTACAAGGAGGAAGGAGGCATGGCAAACAAAGGACACATGCAAGCCTATGGTGAAGGGACACTGGCTAGATGGACAAAATTGTCACCAGCTTCATGGTCAAACAACAACAGCAAGGAGGCATGTCAAACAAAGGATGCAGGCAAGCCTATGGCAAAGACCCACTGGCTGCATATACAAAATAGCTGCCAGCCAGCCACATGGTTAAGCAACAACAAAGAGCAAGGAGGCATGGCAAAGGGCACATACCTGCCTATGGCAAAGGATCTCTGGCTGCATGCACAAAATGGCTACCAACCCGTCACATGGTCAACGAACAACAACAAGGAGGAAGAAGGTATGGTAAGCAAGGAACATATGCAAGCCTATGGTAAAAGGACACTGGCTGGATGGACAAAATGGCCACAAGCCACATGCTCAAACAACAACTGCGAAGAAGGAGGCATGGAGAACAAAGAATACACACAAGCCTATGGACAGAAAATGACCCCTGGCCACACTGCAAGGAGAATAAAGAGAAATGCGGACAATGACACACACATACGCACACACATGCACATGCTGGGCATAAGAAGGCATGATGGTGGTAACACTGAAGAAAAATGTCCAACATTAATTCAGCAATACAAAACATGAACATTAACTGAGCTATACAAATTTCATAACAACACACATAATCCTACGCCATCAAATATTACCCCAGAACATAGACACTTTTTGCAAAAAAAAACATAAATTTCAAACAGTAGCCAACATTATTAATTGATCCAATGCCACCCCTGCCCTAAATACATTTTTGAAAACATATACCATGGTAATATTTATTTCATTTTCATACACTGATGGCCACTAGTGCTGGCTCCTACTGGCTAGAAGACCCTTTGAAAATCTAGGAAAATAGTAAATTAATATTACAACTGTTACAAACATGTAGAAAAGGTACTGAACTGGGCAACAATTTCCCTTTACAAAAGGTGAGAAATCAATGAAATGCAAAATAAAATAAATCTAGCCCTATACTAAAAGTTCAGGCTGCCCACCACTATAACATTTAAAAATCCAACTAAACTACAAATAAATACTGGTGTATGCCCAAGCCAACAAACAACACCCTTATTCTATAGTTTTTGAACTTACTTGTGTGACTCAACAAAAACAAAGTCCTTAAATTCAAAGGTATATCCAGCAGACAAAGAGAGTGATCCTTCCACCTCGAACAACAAGTGAAAAGTGATCAGGAGATGGACAAAGCACTGGGTGGAGCATGCCTGAAAGGAACAGGAAGTTGGAGTATCTGATGCACTACCTTGCTGTTTGACAAAAAAAAGGCTTCTCAATCTAAAAAACAAATTGCATTGGAAAAAATATCTAGTCAAAATCTCTTTTTGACTAGATTTAGTGGCTCTGGAGTAGACAATCCACTCCAGAAGTGAGTTTGCGCTTTACGAGCAGAACTGATTTGGCTGGAAGCAGGGTGAATGAGTGTGAAGTCTTGTACCCACTCTCTAACAACCTTAGCAAGCATTGGCATTGGTTTTAAACCATTGGACATGTCTGGAATCACAGTTACCTGACTAGGAAGTCTTAGGCTCAGAATAAAGAAGATTGCCTGTAAGCAATTAGAACATGACATGCTTGTCCACCTACTTTGTCATGGTCGTTAATTTATGAGGATATACTGACCTCAGTACAGCTCCAGCATGCAGAAAGTGCAAAACATTACTTAGTAAAATATTCTGCAGTGTAACTAATATTATGTTTTTTTGTTTCTAGGTATCCCAGTCTTATCTATTTTAGCTATGTAGACATACATGTTGAAATACAAGGCACATTTATTCATGTCATTCTTCATTGCAATGTGATAATTTAGCTTGCTTGAATGTACTCATGTTATTTTGTAAGCATCAAGTTGTCAGTTCTTGTGGCAGTTTAGAATGTGTCATAAAAGCTGATAACTGCAATTCTCATTTATTATTTTCAAACCAATGGGCAAGGTTCTCCAGAATGTAAGTGAAAGGGTGCTAATGCCTTTTCTGCTTATTTTGAAATATTCAACAATGATCAGATATCTTATATCAGAAAAGAGTGAGAAAGATAGAGAGGAACTTCGAAGCAGTAACTTTGGGACAAGGCCATGCAGATCAGTATAACATTCTTTTGCTGAAGACTAACAGGAAGCACATTTAGAGTTTTCTCACATGGCGTATCTGTTTCACTGCTGATGCAGATGAGACAAGCAGACTATTTTACTGACTATTTTACAAAGTAAATTACTCCATCACCCAGGCAGAGGGACTGCCTGTCACATTTAAAAATAACCACCATGCGGAAAGTCACTTATAATGCACTGACAGGAACTGCTGCCAACATGGTTCCTCTTGTTGGGTGCAGGGCTGCGTCTGCATGCTGCAGCCCTGCATGAAACAGTTTTCTTATTCTATTTTTTAAAAGAAAATCCCAAAATAAAATTATCTTTTGAAAATAAAAAATGTAAAGCTCTCCTTACCCTGGGAGTCATCTACCATGGCAATGGAGGCATTATTAGGATTTTAATGTCCCTCACCACCAGGGTTTGACTGGTGGTGACTGACAGTTTTAAAAATAGCTACATGTCCTCCCATCTTGATTGGGTGAGTGGACTCATAGGCAATTCTCTGACAGCCCTTACTCTGTTAGGCTGTTGAAGAGGTTTGGCTATGACAGTGATGTAGTGTCACCTCAATAGCCAACCTATGGTCTGCCCACCTCAGGCGAGAAGACCATTATGTTGGAGATAAGGATATTCTGTCACTATTGCAATTAAGTACTCTTAACACCAAAATATAAATACGTCCCTTAGAAGGTTAACAAGAACATCAAGCATGGTCTTGGGTCAGTTACCTCCTGCAGTTCAAAATATTAGTATTGGTCCCTTAAGTAATAGAGAGGCTACATGGCTCATATTAATCAGGTATACAACATACCCTGACATGGAAAATCTGACAACAGCAAGTGTAAGATCCTTACTAAAAGTGCCCTTTTTTACTCAACAGTATATTCAACACTTGCCTGCTACAGGAGCGTTGGTCCCTGATCCTTCATAACAAGCTCATTTTTCATTGCTGGCATAGTCCAGAGACTATTAATGCTGATATGGGCATGGAGCCCATGACATAAGATGAGATTCCATTCTG
Source organism: Pleurodeles waltl (assembly GCF_031143425.1). Lineage (NCBI taxonomy): Eukaryota > Metazoa > Chordata > Amphibia > Caudata > Salamandridae > Pleurodeles > Pleurodeles waltl. The sequence goes on along the minus strand of NC_090443.1, from coordinate 752,845,848 downwards.
GCTTGTTCGAAAAAAAAAGAAAAGCTACAAGTGGTTTATCCTCACACAATGTCCCAAGATAAACATAGAACGTACCAACTGGTTATGGTACCTCCTAAAAAGGAGCACACTACTTGACAAACAATATTTGTGAGTATCTACACTACTACACATGGCATAACCTCATTAGCGGTATAACAGGAGTGTTAAAACAAATGCAAAATGAGCATAAAGCTGCACTTGCTCTGTATTTAGGAATTAATTTGATGGGTAATTTTGAAACAGGTTGTTCATTGATTTTGAGTAAAGTTGGAGGAGAAGCCATAGTTCTGGCAGTTTGCTAGGGATTCACTGAGGTTCCCTTTCAGGATCTTGAACAAGAGCTTTGAAAGATTATTTCAGAAGTTTACTCCTCTCTGGGCCTTGATACCTTAGGGTCTTGGGCTGTAAAACTGCAACTCAAAGTGAAAAATAAGAATAAGGATCTGGTGAGGAGAACGTTGTACCAGAAAAAGCCAAAGGTGAAAACCAGGAATGGATCTCCTCCAACACAAGAGCCCAGTAGAGGTAGCTATACTTTGAGGGACAGTGATGAAATTAGAAAGCCAGATTGCTAACAGTATTCTAATAGCTGTTGTTCCTATTCTTTTCAGGTGTCTTTTCAGCTGTCCTGAGACAGTGAAAAGACAGAAAGGAGTGGACAAATCGAGTATTGCAGAAGGGACGAGAACACCAAGCAAAAACATGTACCGACAAGTGAAGTTGAAGTTTGTTATGTGCATGAAAGGGTTAGGTTTGGACTCAAAGCTCACTTTAAGAAACAGAAACTAGTTGGCTTATGAAAAAAAGTTCAAAACTATGGATACTTCCAGGGAATAAGACTTGAGCAGCAGCACTTTTGGACAGAGCAGCAAAAGTCATAACAGTTCTTCCGATTCTCAGTGAACATCTGTTGGTAACTCCAACTAAAGAACACATACATGTTGAAACATTGGATGGACATGTAAACCCTCAAGAAAGGGTTTATGAAGCAGAAATAGAGATTGATGGTGATAAAGACAATTTTGGGGGCTCATTTATCGGATGTTCATGGTATCATCCTGCAGGGGATAATTGGTATCTGTTTTTTGTTAGAGAAGCACCTCAAGCTGAGGAAGTAATAATACAAGTATCATCCTCTTTCCTTTCTTGAAGAACGCAGGGAAAACTATGCATGATATATTTGCATTATTTAGAAACCCGGTGGGTGCAACAAAGAATTTGTTTCACATGTGATTCCTCTAGGGAGAGTGCCTTAAGTACAGTCTCAATATCTTCTGAAGCCAGAAGTTAAGCACCATAGTAAAGCTATTCCAGAAGAGCTATACTATTGATGAATAATAATGCCTTAATGCTCTGCATTCCAATACGAACTCTCCTCCATTTCTGGTGTTAAAACTTGATAGTTGTAGATTATAAAACTCTGAATGCACATACAAGTGCAGATACTCAACAAAATGCACACAGTACTGGATTAATGACAAACCTAGTCAGGAAAAAATAATATAACTTCATATATATTTACTGGATTTTTGGCTTCAAGAATTATCGAGACCTTTCAAAAAGATCTGGAGTTGCTATCATGTATTTAAGATATTTATATCACAGATGACAATATGACTGAAAACCTGACTAAGGTTGATAGTATAGTGGCACTTTGGGCCCAACATGGGAATAAAGTTAATTTAAAAAATCTACATTTGCATACTTTAATGTGAGGTAAACAAATTAGCACAAGCCTTTTCAAAGAAGTATGCTACTGTACAGCCTCCAAAGACATTAAGGAAGTTACAACCATTGACTGGGTTTCTCAGCTTCATCAGGGCTTCCTTGACATATTATGATAAAATAGTTTAGCCTTTGTTTAAGCTAATTGTGCCAATATTTTCTGAAATTAATTGGATAAAAACACACACAGCTGTCTTATGTAGACTGCAAGCAGTCATGTCAGAGACTAAGGGTCTGATTTAGATCATGGAGCTAACTGTCCCACTGTCGACTTTCTGTCAGATTTCCTGTCACCCGCCTTGTCGGTCCACTCCTTGTAATTATATGTTGGCAGTCGCATAGACGAAAGACCGTCAATAAACCATTGTCACTGCCATGAATCTTCACCTGTGTCGACAGCGCCATAGGCATAATCGGCTGGCAGCAGGACTCCAGACACATTTACCACTGAGCCAATCATGATGTGGCTTCCTGCCAAAGTAACTAAGGCTGGGTGGAGCTCACGGAGCTTCACTCTGCAGAATTCCGCAGAGTCATCGAAAAACTCAGTGGAATTCTACAGAGTTCCGCATGCAGGCAAAGTTGTTACAAACACCTGCTTCTGAGGCGCCCATACACAAGTTGATGGCACACTGCTGTGCTATGCGAGTGGTTGCTATAGACCTGCGCAGGCCACAGCACACCTTTCTCCTTCCTTGCAAAAGGCATTATCATTCAAATGAAATATAAGAGTTACAGTGTTCTCTCCTTTGCAATGGGGCGTTCAGCTCACAAACATGACATGCTACAGCGCACAGCAAAAAACAGGCAAGATGACACCTGATAAGTGGCATGGTGTAGAGAAGGGAAGCCATGTTCTTTTCTGGAAACCATACAACGTGGGGGTCTCATTTCTTAATCTTTCCAATGCATCTTTGCTTTGAATGCAAATTCAAACTGCTGATACGGTCCGATAACAAGACGCCCTTTTGTTTGTTCTGACAACTGTAACCTTCCCTATGAGCAATTAGCACCGGCGTTCGCTAGAGAGCACCACAGTGGCAGGTAGGAACTGACTGGGCTGCACTTCATGACTTTCCTGCCTCGGTCCTCCCCCTCATGCCCAGAAGAGTGAAATCAATCACCAGAATAAGGGCAGCAGTCATTGAAGCCGTCGGGTAATTCCAGCAGCAGCATTCATGCCCATCTGGGTGAGTGTACATCACATAATTCCTATATGAAATGGTTTGGAACTGGATGAACACATGAGGCATGGCACATTATTTAATATGGGGCACACGCTGGCTTTTATTTTGAGTGATCGTAGGGTTCACGCAGTAGATGGGCAGCTGTGCTGAGTTGGAGAGGCTTTGAGTGGACCTTTGCCTGCGGAAGTGGGATTTTGGTTGTGCATGAGAATGTGTTCCATTTGCAGGGGTGGAGTGACTGTACCTGTCTCCCTGGAACACTCAGACTCTTCTCTGTGAATACAGTATGAACACCCACAGTTTACCAGGAGTAATGCTGTAGTGATGGAGGAATGATGCCTCAACCGAATGACTTCCTGTTCTCACACCATGAAGACTGCAAGAAGCTAGAGCATCTGTTGCATGAGTACAACAGAAAGAGAGAGATACGAAAGACTTAACACTACTCATTTCTAGACTTCGCGTTCGAAAGAAGTGACTGTCTCTAAAAGAATCTAGGGGTGAGCTTGGGCACGCCAAACTCTGTTCCACCAACTGTAGGTGAAGTTTTTTGCCAAACTTTGTGCTCCAAGCAGAGCACAGAGTAGCAAAAACTCTGAGAACTCTGCTGGCGGAGCAGAGTTTGCCATCCACCTCTGGACGTAACTGTGGTGGCCAAATCTCCAGACCTGAATTGGTGGATTGGGAGGGATAACATCACAAAACTTGCCATCTTTCAAGTTTTCTCATTACCTGCTGCCATGAACCTGATCAGACAAGTCCTACCGTTACTGCTGGTCCTGGACCAAAATATAAATCAACCATGTCGTCACTGGAACAGAAGGTAATTCACTGTTTAACCTGTCATCCTTGGAATTATCAGTGGACTTTAGAACTAAACTTGTGCATGTTTAAAAATTATTTGCAAGCAATAGTACAATGATGTGCATGGAATATGTGTGTAATGTCGTAGTGTGATATAAATTTAAAAATGCACCTTGATATATTAATAACACCCACCATTCTGGTACTAACTGCCTTCATGGCAATGGACACCTACACAAAAAGTCACATCAGTCCCAAATATAAATGTGCCCATAAAGGTGTGTGCAATAATCTACTGAAAACTACCATAACCTTTAAATAAACATGACACCTAATTTGAACGGCTTAAATCCAATATAAAGTAGAAATTGCACTACACAATGCTACAAGTGAGTGTACACAGAATGTACAATCAATGTTAGATTTAAACTACAAAAGTTTCAGCGATGTGAGTCACATGTCCCCTTGGTATGTGTAATTTCTGTTAAACATTGGATGTGTTTTAACTCTAAAGTGTCGTTTTCCCAGTGTGATGCATATGTTAATATTAGTAATTAGTAACACATCATGTCAAAATAAACACACATGCATTCTCCAGGCATAAGAGAAAAATTTACAATTTTCATGTAAGTGCCCAGCAAAATGTTTGCACCAAAACTAACATGTCCATCACAAATGTACAACACGAATGTATGCATTATAAAAACATATCTCAAAAATAAAACCTGTGCTTGTCACTGTCAGAAATGAAGGAAAATGCATGGCAATAACATTAGCAGAAATAACATTACCAGCAAGCAATTAGTAACAATTACAAAAATAATGGCCGGACAAAGATATTGTACAGAAAATACATGTTTTATAGAAAACTGAGATAATTATCTCAAAACATGTATTTATCCAACTAAATTTTCCAAAAAAAGCTGCTTAAATTTCATTAGTCCCAATCCAGGGGTGAATGCCTAGAGCTTACCTCCTATTTGCATGGCCAACTACAACCTCCTCAATAAGGGACATGTATTGGGCAGACAGAAGGCACCTCAATTATCTTTCGGGGGGTGTCTTTGAGTTTGGGGGTGGTGGGCTTGGTTTTAGGATGGGTGGGTTTGGAGTTGGAAGGGTTGGGTTCGGATTAGAGAGGGGTCGGTTGGGGTTTAAAGAGAGGTGGTTTGGGGTGTGTTAGGGATGGGAATCAGTGCTGGGTAGAACTTGTGGAGTTGTACTTCGCAGAATTCCACGGAGTTAACTAAAAACTCTGCCCAATCCCGCCGAGTGGCGGAGTTACGCCTACCAGCCTGACTGTTTACTTCAAACTGAGTAAACACTGGAAAGACTACAGTGTTTACTGAAGACCTCCAAAACAGACAGCTTCCTATATGTGAACAACGTGTGAAGTGTCAGTTTATACTCCAAGAACACATGCCCAATACAGGGAACACTGAGGGGCAGATTTATACTTTTTGATGCAAAACTGCACAAACGCAGTTTAGCGTCAAAAGGTTTAATGCTGGCTAGCACTATTTTTTAATGCCACCCGGGCGTCATATTTATACTATGACGTTGGGTGGCGCTAATATTAGGTTAGAGTAATTTCTCCTGATGCTAACCATTGCGCCTTCTCGTAAGGCAAAAAGACGATAACGCAGGAAAAATGACTCTAATCCAGTTTACGGCATGTAAATACATTGCAAAATGAAAATGCGCCATTTTTGCCCACAATATTGTCAAAAAGTGACACTAACAGAGCAAACAGTGCAAAGGAGAGGCAAGATGGATCCACAAAGATAGGAGAGACCCCAGGGAGACCCCAGACAACCAGGAACCACCCAGTAGGACAGTGACAAGACCGAGGGGAGAGACAAGAAAAAGAGGAAGTATTGTTTCAGCGCAGAGGACCAAGAGTCCTCTGACAGAGTTGACGGAGCACCAACATCAACTCTTCATCACCTGTAAATTGGAAGCAGAGAGGCTATTTGGCAGCAGATTGTGGACAAGATTAACAGTGTGGCAGAGGTCAGGAGAACTGTCACTGAGTGCAAGAACTAGTGGCAAGAGGAGGATAAATGAGAAAATGGCAAGGAACAGGAAGGCAGCAGTGCAGACTAGAGGTGGGAGTCCAGCAACACAAGAGGACCAATACGAGATGGAGGAGATGGTTTTAGCTGTCATCCCAGAGGAAATCGTCACTGGTGTTGCAGGACAGGACAACGCAGACTACCAGGAAACAACACATATGCAGGGTAAGTTGCATGGGGGACAACAATGCCAAAATGTCAAATGCAAGAAGGGGGAGCCACATAGCTACTACACAATGCATGTTAGCCCAGTAAATTAGGCAGAGGAAAGGGCAAAGAGTCAGGGCATGGGAGCCCCTGCACTGCCCATGCCAGGTGCATGGGATGTGCAGGGACATCCAGGGGCACAGCACAACACAACACAATATCACAAACTTTGCATGGGTTTACACCGCCATGCCAAAGCTGGTGGAAATGCTGAAGCAGACCAGGAGGGTAGGGTAGAATGTAAAACTGGTCTGGTGTCACAGGACAGCTGAAATTGTCAGAATGTAAACTATAGGAAAATGGCCATTGTCAGGCCATTGGCCCAAGGGGCATTCCCCATTGACAACAGTTGCCAGTACTACCTGTACTGTCGGTGCTGGTCATTAAGGAAAAGTTAGGTGCCCATAGAACAAATACACTCGAAATGAGGGCTCAGTTTGACTACGTGATCAATCCCCATAAATCTCTATCCAAGTGCAACTCCTGTCAACTAGTCATGTCCATAGACTTAATAACCATCAGGCACTGCACATACATAATGAGATCAACAGCAGTAATCTCATACCCATGCTGGCCACCCCAGGGTTTACCCCGTGCCTGTGTCACATTAGCTAAAATGCCACCATGCCACATCTCAGGTATCATAGTGGAAAGACAACTGCATTGAGGGTGAGGACATATGTGTGTAGGAAGTCAACACACCCGCATAGTCACAAGAGGAAACGGAACTCTGGCAGGTCCATCAGCGCAATGCAATGTAGCACACATACGCAAACATCAAAATGAGGAACTAGCAATGGTAAGAAGTGCATTGTCTCGTGGCAATGCCATGCATGGGATGGTGCTAGGTCTCAGCACCACATAGGTGTATGTGAAAAATGAAAGACTGGAACAAGGCCATATTGTTATGCTCTCAGGGCCTCACCATGCAAATGGAAGCAGAGGGAGGGTTGATGAGGACAAAAAGGTGGCAATCCACAAATTGGACAGAACCCACACGAAGAAGATGTGACGCAGACAATTGCGCACATTTCCTTGCCCTTCCCTACATGTGATATGCAGGTGGGGCATAGGGCTGAGAGACTGCAAACATTAAGGACAGGAACAATGCATGGAAACCAAGATGACAATGTACCACCAATAGGAAGTCAGTAACGTCACATTACAACTGCCACAACACAGACACACTAATTGTACAATATCTCATTGCAGAGGACGATGGCTCTCCTGTGGATCTGCCTGTCCTGGACTACCCTGATGACCTAGTTGATCAGCTGACAACCATCAGCCAGGAAACCCTCCAAGAAGTCCTGGGAACCCTCCAGACACCACCTTCAGTCGCAAGGAGGTGCATTCATGTAGCAGCCACCCCAGAGGACTCACCCACCACCCCAACAGTACAACCTGCCAGCTCAAGCACAGCTGAGGACTCAGACGACACAGGGACCACCTTCGAGAGGACAGTAGTGGGAGTCCAGCGGGAGGTGGCCAAGGAGGAGCGGGTGGGGATGCAAACTGTGGCAGCCAGCCTTGAGGTTATGCACATGTGCATCATAACGGCCACTGAACAGATAGCAGCCAAACAAGGCACGCAATTCCAACTGCATGGAGTCCAACAGTGTGTGAGGCACCTAACCACTACCATGAGGGAGTTGCCACAACACCTGCCCTCCCAATCTTGCTGCTGCATGCATGACAACAAGCAGCACTCCACGCACCGGGAGCTGGCCTCCCTCAGGGCAGACATGGCTGCCTACTACAGGGATGTTGCTGCCATACTCATTAATCAGCAGCTCCTCCTTGCTGTAGTGATGCCATATGTAGTTCCACAGATGGCAGCTGCAGGGAGTTTGGTGTCCACTTTGCAAACCACTGAAGTGGGTGTGCCCCCCTCTAGCCACCACCACCACCATCAAGGGCAGAGGAGATCACATACACATCAGAGGATGAAGATGTGGAAAAGATCATCTTCACTTGTAGGAGTACCCAGTAGCACCAGCCCAGGCCACATAGGCAGTGATTTCCCTTTGTCCTGTGCTTGACAACATGCCAGTGTTGCTACAGTTGTTGACATGCACTCTACATTGACACACTGTTAACCTTTCCACTATGGACTGCAATTGTCTCTCACTACTCCATTGGCAATACATGTTCCCCTGCACTGAATGACACTTCACCCCAGCATGTCCAATGACATGTCCCTCAAACCTGCACTTGTGTTGTGTCACATAAGAATGGTTTACACTAATGTAAATATTGCACTACAGCACTTTAAAATAAACAACACCTACACAACCACGTTGTCTCTGTATAATGTGACACATCTACTTTGCTATTGGTTTGTGATGCGTGTAAAATGTCTATAGTCACGGAGTGTCAGTACAAGAGTGCAGAAATATTGTGGGCAGATATCTACGTACAAGGTACCTACATAATGAACGTCAATGCTGGCCACATCCCCTACAAGCAAGTCACTGTGTATGTGACATTTGTTTAACACATGTATTCCCGGGTGACGTTCTTGCCCGAGCGCTCTTACACAGCCATTCCTACTGTATGTAGTGGGTGAGGCATACATGTGTTAAACAAATGTCACATACACAGCGCCCAACATTCAGACACAGGACCCAAAAAAATGACAGCTTAAAAAGCACACCTACCTGTCCAATACATGGGAACCATACTTACCTTGAGTGGTGGGTACATTGGATGGCAGATGCATTGAGATGTAGATTTGTTGTAGCTGCCAATGTGACAGCTCAGTTGGAAGTGGGAATTTACATGTCTAGAGAGGGATCTGGATGCAGGACTGAATCCCCAGGCCAACAGACAATTGGCACTGTACACTCATGGAAAAACCCTGAGCCCCAAGCATATGACGCATGCATTAAGGGAGTACCAAAGTTTTATTATGTATGCAGAAAACTGAACTGAAAACTATGTTAAACACCCATCCTAACCTAATCTATCCTACCTATGCATTACCCACAACTGGCCCCAACTACCCTATGCTAAGCTTACCACATTTAACAACACACTCTAAACATTGGCCCTCCTCCCCCTTATATGACGAGACACATGCAGGACAGCATATATTAACCTAAACACATAGGTCCTCATTACAACCCTGGTGGTTGGTGAAAAAGCGGCCGTAATACCGCCAACAGGTCGGCGGTAATAAATATGAAATTATGACCACGTCGGAAACTGCTCAGACAGACAGCCACTTTAACACACCGACCACCAGGGCGAAATCAACAGGCACCACAGTGGTAACCGCCTGCAGCCAGACGGAAGACAATGTTTTGCCCACAGTATTATGACGCACCAATCTGCCACCTTTTCTGGGGCAGTACCAACTACATCAAAAGCCTGGTGGAAACACTGCACAGAAGGGAAACGCCTCACCTCTGGAGACTCAAGGAAGAACCACGCAGCCATGGAGCCCGTGTTGCATGTGTTCCCCATGCTCTTCTACGTTCTGCTCCACTACGAACACCAACACCAGCGAAGACGACAACGGTGAGTACTGCTGCCTAGCACACAGGTATCTGTGTCCGAACTGTCCCCTCCCGTCTCTGCCGTGGTGCTCCCCTGGCCCTCAGTCCCACTGGTGCCCTCACCGTCGGTGGATTCGGCCTCCTGGGTCCTGTGGGATCCAGCTCCCCCCCGTCGCCAGTGCTTCTGCTCCTCTGCCAGATGATGCTAATGCACATAAGGACAGGGTGACAAAACAAAAAGGGGGGGAGGCAAAGGATACACTTGGTCAATGGCGCCAACAACACCACCGTTGACGTACACAACACACTCACACACAGGGAACAGCCCTACACACTAGGTAATGCACTACCAGTCACAATGCTAGTCACCAGGCCATGGATAGGGACAACTAATGCCAATTGCGGCATATCTAAGACCCACAGACCCCTGCCCAGTAGTAGATGCCTACTAGCTTGGTTGGAGTGCTTTCACATCAGAACCCTGCCTAACATGGGACCTACCCTGCAATGCCAGGCCTGGCCTAGGGGCACCCACGGGGCCCACCCCCCCACCAGGATACCACCCCACCAGGTGCAAGTTGTATATTAGGGCACTGTACTCACCCCCTTGTGGCTGCTGTCATGCCTCCAAGCACCCATCTAGCTCTGAATAGGCCACCGCCAGTATGCGGGCCATCGGGGGTGGTCAGGGTTTGACGGGTACCCCTTCCTCATTGGGAGGCCATCCCCAGCTGGTCCTCCATAGTCTCCCATGCCCAGTGTCTCAGGTCCTCCGACCATTTCCTACAGTGGGTGCTCAGCCTGCCATAGACCCACAGGGTCTGCACGTCCTTGGTTTGATGGGCACTTACCTACAGGGAAATGGACACAGTGAAAGGTATTAGTTCAACCGTCATGTCTGTTACACTCATGGCCCACCATTCCCCTTCCCATCCCCATTAGCACAGACATGGCCGACCATACATGCTGCACACTGCTCAGGACCCATCCACCACCCACCCCCTACATGAGACCTTCACACACAGCACTCCATGCATTCATGCCCCCTGCATCGTACTCAGGGTGTACTCACCTGTTGGTGTGGAGGCCCATACAGCATTCAGTACTGGGGTAGGACCCCATCCACCAGTTGCTCCAACTCCACTGAGGTGAAGGCAGGGGTCCTTTCCCCAGTCACACGAGCCATGGTCAGTTCCAGACACAGATCACAGCAGCACACGCAGTGTAGGTCCTCTCCTGTTGGAGGTCAGGTAGCAAGTGAGGAATTAGATAGGCAATGGTGGTGATGTCTGCAGCAGTGCATACCGTCACTGCCAGCGTACACCACCATTGGCCAGTATACCCCATAGGGCCCAATGTTAACCAATGAGGAGTTGCACGGCGGTTCTCGACCGCCTCTCGCAACGGCACACAACATCAGCAGAATTACCTCATTTCCACCTGTCCCTCCATACAGGACAGGTGGACGCCATTTCAGTGAGGGGCAGGTCATAGATCCTAACTGCCTCACAGTACACAAATGCACCATTTGGACATCTCCAACAAAATACGGTTACAATCACAACATGCATTGAACTGTAGTGGTTGGAATTAAGAGATAATGACCAGCTGCTCACTATTTTACCCCATAGTTTGCAACCGCTGTGGATGAATAGGAGATGGAGACATTCCCCCCTGTACAGGCCCCTGGTGGACTTTGCAACAATGGAGGACAGGCGCATTATCCTCACTTATAGGCTTGACAGGGCCACAATCACGGAGCTGTGTACCCGATTGGAGCCTGACCTAATCTCTGCTATCTGTCACCCCACCGGGATCCATCTCTTGTGCTAGTGCTATCAGTGCTCCATTTCCTGGCAACTGGCTCCTTCCAAGTGACAGGGGGCTTGGCAGGAAGAATGACTCAGCCAATGTTCTCAATAGTGCTGACTAGAGTGTTGTCTGCCCTGATTAAACACATATGCAGCTACATTGTTTTCCCCCAGGTGGAGGATTTGACCACAGTGAAACTGATTTCTATGCAATGGGACATATCCCCAACATTATTGGGGCTATTGATGGAACACATATTGCATTTGTTTCCCACCCCCCCGGTGAAATGAACAGGTGTTCAGAAATCGAAAGAGCTTTCACTCCATGAATGTGCAAATGGTGTTTGGCGGACCACTACATCTCAGACGTCAATGCAAAATATCCTGGGTCTGTGCATGATGCCTTTATCCTAAGGAATAGCAGCATCCCAAATGTGATGGCTCAACTCCAGAGGCACAGGGTGTGGCTAACATGTGAGCCCTGGTTCTCACCCAGCACATGTTGGTGTTTGGGTATGGTGTGGGCCTTAAGGGTTAGTGTGTGGCTAACAGTTTTCCCTCGATATTTGCAGGTGACTCTGGTTACCCCAACCTCTCATGGCTACTGACCCCTGTGAGGAATCCCGGGACAATGGCAGAGGAACGTTACAATGAGGAACATAGGCAAACAAGAAGAATTATAAAGAGGACCTTTGGCCTCCTGAAGGCCAGGATTTGTTGCCTCCATCTAACTGGTGGATCCCTGTGCTACTCACCCAAGAAGGTCTGCCAGATCATCGTGGCATGCTGTCTGTTGCACAACCTTGCCTTGCATCGCCAGGTGCCTTTTCTGCAGGAGGAGGAGGCTGGAGATAGCCATGTGGCAGCAGTGGACCCTGTGGACAGTGAAGATGAGGAGGCAGAAGATGAGGACAACAGAAGTGCAATTATTTGTCAATACTTCCAATGACACACAGGTAAGACAGTGTAACTTCACATTTAATTGACAGTTTTGTGTTTGACATTGTCACTGGCAGGCTGTTTTTCCCACTTCTAGGGCTACTCACTGTACCCTTTGGCATCTCTATTTGCAGATATTGGTGCCCCACTATCGCTCCTGGTGTGTTCACTGCAGCCAACTACAGGTCTTTCCTATGTATACATTACTGTACAGTTGAACTGCAATGTTTAAATCTTGATAAACGAATATATACTTAAATCATTTGACATACTCCATACTTGTATTTTTTCAAAGGGTGTTTATTTAAGTGCTAAGAAATAGAAGGGGAAGTGCAATGGGCTGGGACGATGATGGAGGAAAGTCCAGGATAGAGTCCAGTCTGTTTGAATCACAGGTGCAGTGTCCAAGGGGGCATAGGAAGGAGAGCAATGGCAGTTCAAGGTGGACAAGGTGACAGAGTGGGACACCAGGGTGATAATCAGGGGAGAGTGTTATTTCCTGGCAGGAGTCTTGGCAATAGTCTCTGACTTCTGCCTGGATCACAGGGAACGTTTGCGGGGTGATTCTCCTTCTGTAGGGGGAGGGGTGCTGGTGGCCTGTTGGTCCTGTGACGGAGCTTTCTGTCCACTAGCGGCAGTGGAGGTGGAGGGCTGTTCATCAGTTTGGCTAGTGTCAGGGGCCCGGTGGTGTGCCACTGCCTCCCTTATAGTGTTGGCCATGTCTGCCAGCACCTCTACAATGGAGACCAGGGTGGTTTTGATGTCCTTCAATTCCTTCCTGATCCCAAGCTACTGTCCCTTTTGCAGCCGCATGTTCTCCTGCAACTTGTCCAGTATCTGGCCCAGCATATCCTGGGAATGTTGGTATGTTCCCAGGATCGCGGTAAGTGCCTCCTGGAGAGTCGGTTCCCTGGGCTTGTCCTCCCCCTGTCGCACAGCAGTCCTCCCAGCATCCCTGTTGTCCTGTGCCTCTGTCCCCTGAACTGCGTGACCACTGCCACTGACCCCAGGTCCCTGGTTGTCTTGGGTTTATGGGTGCCCTGGGGTTCCCGTGGTGGTGGACACACTGCTGATTGACGTCCTAGGAACAGAGGTATGGGCCCGCTGGGTGGGTGCTGTGGTGCTGTTTCCTGAGGGGGAGGCTCTGTGGTTGTGTGAGAGTGCGCGTAGGTAACCGACTGTCCAGAGGTCCCCGATGGGCCAGGTTGGTCATCCAGATCCAGGCGACCAGAGCTGCTGTCATCACTGTGGGCCTCTTCTGTGGGGGGACTAGATGTTGCTGGCACCTCTTCTCCGGTGACATACCTTTGTGGATGTAAATACAGTGATATTGTTTCTGTGTGTGACGTATTGTGCATGGGTTTGTTGCCCTCTATGGTTGTTATTGCTCTGCAGCTTTGCCTTGTGTGAGTCATTATTTGGTGGGCTAGCTGATTCTCTCTAGTGTGCATGTTGTGGTGATGGGTGTTCATGCATGTGTGTAAGGGGTGTCCATGCATTGGTGTTGCATTCAGGGCTTGGCATTGAGATGAGTGGGTTGTGATGGTGGGGTGTGTGGGAAGTGGTGGAGTGATGGGAGTGAGGATAAGGGTGGAGGTATGTGATGGCATGCAGGTAGGGGGGTGATAGTAGTAGAGAGTTGACTTACAAGAGTCCAGACATCCTCCTACTCCTGCCAGGCCCTCAGGATGCATGAGTGCCAAGTCTTGTTCCTCCCATGTTGTTAGTTGTGGGGGAGGAGGTGAGGGTCCACTACCAGTCCTCTGTACTGCGAGCTGGTGTCTTCCTGCCATGGAACGCACCCTCCCCGTAAGTCGTTACACCTCTTCCAGATGTCATCCCTTGTTCTGGGATGCTGTCCCACAGCGTCGACCCTGTCCACAATTCTCCGCCATAGCTCCATCTTCCCAGCAATGGATGTCTGCTGCACCTGTGATCCAAATAGCTGTGGCTCTACCTGGATGATTTCCTCCACCATGACCCTTAGCTCATCCTCTGTGAAAATGGGGTGTCTTTGTGGTGCCATGGGTGTTGTGTGAGGTGTGTTGGTGAGGGTGTGTTGTGTAATGTGTTGGGGTGTGTGATGTGTAGAGCGTGAGTGTTGTATAGGTGTGAATAGTGTGTGGCTCTAGTGGTCAGTGGTCTTGGTGTCCATCTCCTGGCAGTAATTGTTGTTTGTAAAGGGTTGTGGGTAATGTGGGTGTGTGTTTTATAGTGGTGTGGGTGTGTGAGTGTGGTGTGTGTATGGGTGTCAGGTTTGTGTTGTTTGAATTGTCCAATGTGGTATTGTTTTGTATGCAGGTTTCCATTGTGAGAGCGGCGGTGTGTACCGCCTATGGTTTGCCGCCACTGAATGTCCGCTGTGGTGATTTGTGGGCCATAATGTGGTGGGCGTAGTTCTGTTGGTGTAACATTGTGGGTTTTGATACCGCCAGTTTACCACAGACCTTTGGTGTGGCTGATTTGTGTCTGTGGCTAAATATTTACAGATTGGTGTGTGTGTGTCATAATATGGTGAACAGGTATCCTCCACGGCAGCAGTAAGTTGGCGGCCGTCAGCGTGGCGGTAAGTGGGATTTACCACCAATGTCCTAATGAGGGACTTAGTGTATCCTACCTGACCATGGTTGTTAGCACCTCTGAGTAATCTAACAACTCCAGAGGAAGTCCGCTTCAATGAGAGTCTGGAAGAACACGGAGGCCAGTGGAGTGGGCTTTTCGGCTCCTGAAGGTCAAATTCCGGTGTCTGGACAAGACAGGTGGAGCCTCCTCTACTCACTCGATAAGGTGTGGCAAATCATGGTTGTCTGCTGCACAACATCGCCCTGTGAGGGAACATCCCAGTCATTGCAGAGGATAAAGACATTGAGGAGCCACTTGGTGAGGATGCTGAAAAGCCCAATGAAGATGACAGTGGTGAAGTGGAAGGAATTGATCTACATCAAGATGTGATTGACCACTTCTTCACCTAAGCATAAGTGCACCTTTATATATTGTAACATCCAATGTCAGAACAATTTGTGACTAACTGAGCATATCAGTCTGTGATGGTAATTTAGTAGGAATGGTCAGTTCAGGAAAGTCAAAGACACAGATGTTTGTGGATTATGCTTGTACATCAAGGTTTCCCTACATTGACTACTGTGCTTATTGAAATAGATTATCTCTGCTTGTGTTAAGTATATGTGTCCTCCTAGCTTATAATATGAATCAAATTTCTTTATAGGTTAAGTTCATTAATTTTCCATTGTTATTCTGTTTTAGGATCCTTGACCATGCCATCTTCATTTGGGCATTTCAAAGTTGAGACATTTGCAGTGATATGTTACTGCTGAAAAGTACAAAGAGAAGATGGGTTGATCCTGGGACAGACACCCACTTCGGGTGTACAGGTCTTACACAGAGACAACTTGTACTATGATTGAATGGAAGGGTTTGAGATTGTATCAGACCTGTTTTCTGCTGGATGTTGCCACCAAGCACTGATCTTCGTTCACATTGGCTAAATCTTCAATTTGTGTTCTGTGTATGAAGCTGTTGATGCGTCTCCTCATAGTTGAAAGAATGTTTTTGAAGTATAACACTGAAAGGTGGTTGTGACATTCCACCAGATACTGCCACAGTGTCCTGAAATGGGCATGTTGCCTGACAATTTGTTACTGCCATATTGTCGACTATTGGTGTTTTTGAAGTAGGATGCCTATTATGCTCACGTCATGAATCAATAATAGTTAGCCTATTTAATTTGGTTTTCATGAAATTTCCCCTTTCTTCCATGGTGTCAAGGTTGTAGAGTGTAAACTTAATAATGGCATAGACTATTTGTGTTATGCATGGTTATGAAAATCATCTTTGTTTTTGTCAAAGATGTGTTACCTACAAATGTATGGCACCAATACATTGTGATTTCATTGTTTCTTTTTCCATCTTTTTTAAATGGGAAACACATAACCAAGTTGGTGTCTATTATTTGTTTTTGAACCATATTGGTTGACAGGTTTAAAAGTTATGTACGGAAGACATAGAAAAGGAATTCCCACAATAAATACCTCACTAGTCTTTGACTTTGTGTAACATGCATTTATTATTGAAAAAAATATCTTTGAATCCAGAAGTACAAAGAACAAGAATAAAAATCTAAAGTCCATCATGGTGGATGAAACAATAGTTGTTGAGCAAAAATTGTTTGGAGTTCAATGTACAAAATACAACTGTCCTCAAAAGAGGTCAATGTGACCATGATATAGTTCACAGAGTGAATGGTAGACACACACTGGAAGAAATTAGGTTTGGTGTCTCCTGGTGGTGGTGGTGGAGGTCTTGCCATCCTCTCCTGGTGGTCTAGATGAACGTCCCCTCCTGAGGAGTACACAGGTGCAGAGACTAGGGTGGGTGGTGTAGTCTCCTGTTGTGGCACGGCCTCCTTGTCTGTGACTGAAATAGGTGCATTTGTTCTGATGTTGACGGACCACAGACAGGGGTTGATGGTACAGGAAAAGCCCAGCATATATGATGATAGATGCCGAACATCACCCCAATCAAGGAGCACACATTGGATTTGTGATTCTGCATCTCAACATTGTGTTCCCTCTGCATCTCCTTAATGCTCCTGAGCTTTATTAAAAACTTGGCGCATCATGTCTGTTGAAGTGCTCCCAAGACTCGGTAAATGGTGGCCTGAGTAACAATGAGCCAGTTGTCTCACTTTGCTGGCCCTCAGATTCCCTTTCACAGCCCCTACCCCTACTACCCTGTGCCCTTGAGGAAGTGCGGCCCATCCCGCTGGGTCCTGGCACAACAGGAGACAGGGGTGGTGGTTATTCAACAGTAGCCAGGATTGGAGATGGCTCAAGATGGATATTATATTCCTTTGAACACAGGAAGTGGTGGTATCCTGAGGCTGAGGTGTTATAGCAGCCTGGGTTGGAGGTTTTGGTGTGGGCCGAGTGTGACTCACTGATGCTGTCTGCCCAGACAGACCAGATGAACCATGCATGTCCACATCCTCCAGACTTTCAGGAGTGGTGTCCTCACTGAAGGCTTGATCCTGGCCTGGAGTGTCTTCTGTTACAGACGGTGGTCCATTGACCATGGGTATTTGACATAAGATGAATTACAAACAAATTATTAAAGGCCTATATTGTACCTCAAATGTGTCTTCAGCTACAAATGAATCAATCTGAAAAATGAAAAATATAATTAATGGGACGATTATGCCTTTGTGTGATTTTTAACTTTTCACATGTGCAGGTTAATTTACATAGATGCAACCTTCAGTTTCAATGATGTAGAGATGTCCTGAATTGTAAAATGTTATTTAGAAATTGTACATTACATGTACCAAACATGCATCTCAACACAGTTAAGAGGAGATTTGAAAGCTGAGCCATTTCAAGGTCCAGCAATCTCAATAACAAACTATGATACAACTTTTTAAAATAATGGCACTTGTCATCATATGAACATTGCAAAGTAAATTGTGCATCAATACTAATTGTATTTAGCATGCCAAAGAACATGATTGGAAACCTTTGAATCTACAAATTAAGAATTATGCAAGCATGTAGCTCAATTCAGTGGAGCAACAAATAGGTGACAACATACTGGATCAACACAGCATATGAAATTTTCAAACATACCATGAAATGGTGAGTGACAAATACATAATATGTTGCCATTTCTGCATATATAGAATAAAAGGGAGGTTGAGCAACATCACATTGCATTATGGCTTTCCAGAGACAAGAAAAGTGTATCATGGTAGTTGTAGTCATTTGTTAACACAATTGACAATACTTGTTAAGAAGTGGGTTACACATACATATTTAAATTACTATAGTGAAAAAGAAAACACATTTACAGTATGTACACACGTGTATGATGTGAATAGTGGAAAATACCACTTACAAGCTCTACACCTTCATGTGCAAATAGATGGAGTTTGGAACCTGTTTTTTGGAGTACAACAATCTACATTGAGATAAAGCAAGGGACTAGGCAAATGCAAAGGGGTGATCCATGGAAAACACACAGTCTGATAAAACATAGTCCTCATTGTTAAGAGAGATACAACCATGATGCTAGTAATTTGGATGAAACAAGCTATTTTGGATACTCACGTTTAGATACATATGTTTTGATAAGGGTTTTGAACATTATGAACAACTAACGTAATGGCAAAAAGCCCATTTGTAATTAGTGAGACAGTGAAACGTTCAACTTACCAGTCTCCACTTTACCAGGAATTCCTGTAAAGTCTTCAGGATGTAGAATCTGCAAGATCTTCTCCACCCAGGGAAAGAGTTGTAAGGGGGGCTGGGAGAGCCACCACCAGTCCACTAGGTCTCTAGGTGATGCTTGGAGGCCAGTGAGTGTACTCTTCACTGCGGAGTGTTCCACCTCTTCATAGTTTCCTCCAGTGTGCACAGATTGATAGCTACAGCATTCACTCTGTTCACTATTCTGGTTCACATTTCCCTTTTCTGAGATATAGTTGTATTTTGCTCTTGTGCTCCAAACAATTGTGGCTCTACTCTAATAATTTCATCCACCATGACTGACAATTCTCCCACTGCAATAGGTGGATTCCTTCTCCATGCTATAATGAATGTCTAAAAAAACAAACTAGTGCCCCAAAAGTTGATTCAAAATTAAACAAATGTGCAAATAGTAATACAAAATACAGAGGAAGAAAAAAATGAACAAACCTGCCTTCTTTGTGGCAAAATCTGCACCAACATGCTTTAATTCAGTGTAATGGCAAAGCATAATGGTCTGAAATGGAGTGAGTTTTATAGTGCAGGTGTTCACAATGTCCAAAATACATCAGGTGTGGGCTGCTCACATCCATTCAATAGCCACAGCCATAGTGCAATGTTGAACAGGTCCCACAACAGACCCCCGTCATCATGGGACCACCGCTGGTACACCACAGTGCAACTGTGTTATCTAAACATGGTTGGTCAGCATTGGAGTAGGCTGCGTCAGTGGTGGGATACAGCTAAAGCGACACAGAACACTCAGTTGATGCAGCAGCAGTTGAACTGCCATAGATCTAAATACGGGTATTGGAATAACAGCACCTTGACGGAGTACTTGGGACTGCGGCTACCACAAGACGGCGGTATTACCATCAAGATCTAAACCACACACTAAATAATTACAGACTAAGGACAACACAACAAACCTAGTAATTAGGGTTATTCCTACCAGGTCCAATTATGCAGTATTTAATGAGGGACACAAAACTCCCATAGCATATCGATCACATCCACATTCCTCTGCTTAACAATAATTTACTCCTAGTGAGAAATGTCTCACTGCAGTACTTACAGTAATACTGAAGGAGCAGCAACAAAAGCTAGTAATCCTAATACATGTACTCTATACCTTCTTTGGATGCAGTGTGCCACATCTTTAAATGCTACTGATATAAGATTTTAATATGACCATACACCTCACACTCAGAAATGTTTGCAATACCCACAAAACATTCCACAACCTCTTAATGTTTTATCCATAGATAAGTGCCCTTATCACCTCCCTTATTTTGCTGAAGCAGGTGGTTACCGACTCTGAAAATGCCATGGGATCTGGCCAGGGCCAGCTCTCTGTCCTCTAAAGGTATATGGTAATTGGTATAATTTGAATTGGCAAATACAACTTACCTGTAAGTTCCTAATATATGGTAGAGTATGTAGGTTTAGAGACCCCAGTGAACTTAATGCACTGCTGTGGTATCTGGTGTCATTTTAAAGGCAGCCATCCTTTGCAGGCTGGTTTTAAAATAAAACTATGTCCAAAATCGACTTTGGAATTAAAAGTACTTCAAAAGCTCAAAATTACCTTTTTATGGCTTATAAATCACTCCTAAGGTCTGTCCTTGGTGCCTCAAGGGTAGGATGCATTGTTATAAAGAACAGGAACGATATAAAATATGTTTTATATGCCCTGGTAGAGAAAAACAACCAAAGTCATTTTTCCCTACTAAAGGGCTGATGGCCCCATAGGCTAACATTGGAAGGCATTTTTAAACTAAATAAAGTCTAACTTTTGGTTGGAGATAGCTGGATATATAATTCAAAGTATTAAAATGCTGGTAACAATTACTCCAATAGCTTGCTATGTTGGATTTATTATAAGTATTACAGGGAAGTAGTTTTAGATCCTACTACATTAAAGTTACTTAAAGCAGCCTTTTAGCGGCCTCTTCTGAATGATCAGACTTTCACAGCCTGAGCCAAGTTGCTTCCTGAGTAGGTGTGCAGAGGTATGGAGGCTGTTAGACCAGGCATCCTTGGCTTGGTCTCCCCCTGTCTTTTTTGCCTCTGCTTCCTATGTTTTGACTGTGTGCTGGACTCTGTTTTTGGAATATTTGAGTTCCTAGTAAGTCCCTAGTAAAGTGAATTAGCACTACTATAGTCACACCTGTTCTACCTGGAATTAAACAGAGTACTAGAACTAGCTAATGGTATACTCAACCATACCTTGACAGCTCGTGTATTGGATACAGGATTCACTTGGTTGTATACTCTTTATGGAGATCAGAAAATACTAAACAACTTGCCTAGAGGAGTATTAGGTGATTAAGGCCCCTTAGAACTACTTTTCAGGTTACCAAAAATATGTGCCTGATCTTGAGGTCCCTGGAAAAGTTTGCTAATTTAAAAACACCTGACACTCTTTCCTGATTCAATGTTATAGACTGTCCAAAAGACTAGAACTACATTTTCCAACATGAAGATCTCTGACTCTGCCATCAACAAAGATAAAGTTACTAAAGCTGCTGATGGGTGGCTGCCCGAAGTGGGGAAGCTAGTTCAGGAAAGGATGAAAGATAAACAAGTCTACCGACCATTTCCTTATGATAGCAGGCACTCAAAAAAAAATCTTGCCACCATTTCTTGATGTAAAAAAGAACAGGAAGGTGATTATTGATAAGATTAAAAAACACCATGTAACTGATTCTGTTCAGCAGACCACAATCAAACAACAAGGTTCCTCTAGGTTAGATTAACACATCCTCTCTCTACTCGAGAGGAACTAACCAAAGAAGATCAAAGTCACACTGAAATCTCCAGCCCCACTCCAGGGGCTAATGACTCTGTTGTGCCTCTAGCTTTACACCAAGTGCCAGTTTCAACAAGCAAATCTGATGCTGTAATATTTGTAATTCCAATCTGTTGGAAATGCCTTCCAGCAGGATTTCCTCTGTCTTTTTAGCTTCTGACCTCCTGTTTTTGATCCTGTGCTGAATTTAATTTTTGCTGGCTTTAGTACTCTGGGCACTGCTATAGTGCAAGTGCTCTCGGTCTAAATGGTATTGGTGATTGGTTTATTCACGATTAGCATATTTGATTTACTTGCAAGTCCCAGGTACAGTGCACAGTGTGTGCCCAGAGCCTGTAAATCTAATACTATTAGTAGCCCTGCAGCACTGATTGTGCCACCCACATGAGTAGCCCTGTAAACCTGCCTCATAGTATAGTATAGTAGTGGGACTGCCACTCCAGTGTCTGTGTATGCAGGTTTAACTGTCAATTCAACCTAGCAATTGCACCCACTTGCTAGCCAAAATCTTCCCTTTTACTACATGTACGACACCCCTAAGGTAGGTCCAAGGCAGCCCCATGGGCAGGGTGCAGTGTATAAAAAAAGTAGGACATGTACTCCTGTGTTTTAAATGTCCTGATAGTGTATTACTGCTAAATTAGTTTTTCATTACTGCAAGGTCTATCTCTCCCATAGGGTAACATAGGGGTTTGCATGGTTTAACGCCACCTTGTAAATATGGGTCCCACATGCAGTTTTCTCTGGGAGAGTGGAGTGCAATTGGTGTTGCTGTTCCACAGTGCATTTTGACACTGACCCAGATTTACGAGGATTTGTAAACCTGAGCCAGCATCAAAACCTAATGCCACCCCAGTGGTGGTGATAGCATGGTGCTAAGAAATATTCTTATTTCTCCTAGTTTTTGCTTTCCCTAGGAAAAGAAAAACGCAATTAAATGGTTGTTTATGTGCCCCTTCCTACACATAAACAATCATTAAATAATGGTAATTTGCTACTCATATGTGTGCTGCATTGCGCAGCACATATAGGACTAGCAAATCACCATTACTGATGGTTTATGTTCAGGAAGGGACACTTCCTGCACATAAACAATCATTCACTTTAACACAAGCACCCTTGCACTATGGTGCCCTGCATTGATACTAGGGAGCAAATTTTAGCACCAGTGGTAGGGAAAACACAGGGCACCATATTGTTTTAAATACACTGTGCCACTTCGTAATAAATGAGGACCTCTGTGCCTTTCGCTGTCTGTTTAATACACATCTGGGTCAGTGTTAGACCTGGCATCATTGGTGTGGTCTCCCGTGTCTTTTTTGCGTCTGCTTCCCATGTTTTGACTGTGTGCTGGACTCTCTTTTTGCTGTTTTTGGTACTCTGGGCACTTTACCACTGCTAAACAGTGCTAAAGTACAAAGGGTTCCTGTGTAAATTATATGTGTAGTTGGCTTATTCCTGATTGGCATATTTGAATTACTCGTAAGTCCCTAGCAAAGTGCACTATAGGTGTGCAGGGTCTGTAAATCAAATGCTACTAGTGGCCCTGCAGCACTAGTTGTGCTACTCACATGAGTAGCCCTATACACATGGTTCATTACTACCACTGCAGTGTCTGTAGTTTTAAACTGCCAATTTGACCTGACAAGTGTACCCACTTGCTAGGCCTAAACCTGCCCTTTTTCTACATGTGAGACACTCCTAAGGTAGGCCCTAGGTAGTTCCATGGGCAGGGTGAGTGTATGTTAAAGGTGGGACATGTACTGGTGTGTTTAGCGTGTCCTAACAGTGAAATACTGCTAAACTCAGCTTTCACTGTTGCAAGGCCTATCTCTCTCATAGGTTATTTTGTGGGGCTGCCTTTAAATATCTTTTAAGTGTAGATTCCCTTTGGGAGCAGATATAAATATGAAGTTTTGTGTCTCTGTACTCACAATTTAAAAATACATCTTTTGGTAAAGTTGATTTTTAAATTGTCAGTTTGAAAATGCCACTTTTAGAAAGTGGGCATTTCCTTGCTTAAACCACTCTGTGACTCTGTCTGTTTGTGGATTCCCTGTCTAGGTCAGTCTGACAGTTAGACTGTTGTGAATTCCCTCTAGACAGTGAGACAAAGGGAGATGGGTATTAGCCTGCTTATCCTGATGGGCCATCTGAGCTAGAGTGAAGGGAGGAGTAGCCACTTACACCTGAATGGCCTGTGCCTGCCCTCTCACAATGCAGCCTCCAAACCCCTGGTGTGAGCCTGGAGCCTGGCCTGGGCAAGGCATGATCTTGTGAATGACAGAGACTTTCCTTTCAAGTTTGCCAACTTCAAAGGCAGAAAGGGGTACAAGTATTGGACCCCAAAACCCCTGAAAATCAGATTTCTTCAAGGATTCAAGAGGAACCTCTGCCAAGGAGAAGAGCTGAAGAGCTGAGGAGAAGTGCTGCCCCTGCCTGTGACTGTGCTTTGTTCGGCTGTCCTGCAGTTGCTGCTTCTGCCTGTGAAAGGGGACAAAGATTGGACTGCATTGTGCATTCCTGCTTGAGAAGAATCTCCAAGGGCTTGAGTTGAGCTTCCCTCCTGTTGTTGAAGTCTTGGGGCCATCAAAGACTTCCTCTGCCGGCACCTGGACTTTCTGGTGAGACTCCTGCCCTACCAAGCGGTGCCCCATCCAGTCCCTGGGCCCTAAAAAGATTAAGCTGGTGGAAAAGGATTGAAATCCACGTAAAGACCACCGTGCAGGGAAATTTTCGATGCACTATCCGCAACGTGGCTGATAAACGACACGCTGCCGGCTTTGTGGCTGAAATTGAGGCTATGCCTGCATTGCAGCTGCAAGATCAATGCATCACGGCTGGAGAATCGGCACGCAACACCCGCTTGCAGCTGCTGATAACAACGCAAACCCCACACAGTGCGGTTTCCTGACACCTTGCCACCGGCTTTCAAATGCAACAGAGATGGGCGTGATAAATCAACGCAAAGCCTGCCCGGACCTGAGGTGGCCATCTGGGAAATGATGCATCACTCTCTTGCAGGAGAGAGAAAACAACGCATCACTGACCTGACTGGAGAAGAAACGACGCAGGACCTCACCTGCAAGAAAGGAATCAACGCATCGCTGACTTTTCTGACACACCCTCGCCCATGCAGCTTTATTTTTGACGCAAACCAGGTACTTTGTGTAACAACAGCATTCTCACTGTTTTCTATGGATTAGAACTCTTATTCTTTTTTTAAAATTCATATCTTGACTTGTGTATGTTGAATTTTTGTCGTTTTCGTCTTGTTTGATTTAGATAGATACTCCCTATTTTTCTAACCTGGTTTAGTGTCTCGTTTGTAGTGTTTTCACTGTATAATTGTGTGTGTTGCTACAAATACTTTGCACATTGCTTCTGGAGTTAAGCCTTTCTGCTCGTGCCAAGCTACCAAGAGGGTGAGCGGGGGTTACCCAAGTGTGTTTCTCCTTCACCCTGATTAGAGGGTCTCTGCTTGGACAGAGTGCAAACTGACTGTCAACCAGATACCCCATTTCTAACAGTCATGATGACAGTTGGGTTGTCTGTGAATTCACTCTAGACAGTCACACAAAGGGAGCAGAGGTGTGCCCTGGATACACTGATGGGTCTTCCTAGGCTAGAGTGGTGGGAGGAGCTGACACTTTCACGGGCTGTGCCTGTCCTTACTCAAAGCAGTCTCCAACCCAGGGGCCAGGACAGGAAATGCAGGGTCTTGTGCACTGCAAAGACTTTACTTTGAAATGTGTCTACGTCAAAGGCATAAATGAGTATAAGTATTGGACCTCTGAGACCACAACTTTAGGATTCTTCTGAACTGAGGGAATTCGGCCAGGAAGAAGAGCTAGATGCTATAGGAGCGACAGACACTCTACCTGTTGCTTTGCTCTGCTGGCCAGTTGCTTGCTGCTTCTGTCCTGGGAGTGAAAGGACTGGACTTTGCTGTCTACATCCTGCTTTCAAAGGTTCTCCAAGGCCTTGACCTGAGCTTGCCTCCTTTTACAAGTCTCAGGGACATCAAAGACTTCATCTGCCAGCACCTGGGCTCTCTTGCTGAGAGTCCTGACTCGCAAAGTGGTACCAAATGCAGTTCCTGGGCCCTTGGGCATGAGTACTGGTGTCACAAAGGAAAACCAAGTACATTGACTCCAGAGCGATTTCGCAACCGGTGCCCCTGTCTGACTCCATGCTGCTGCCTGCAACAGAGCCGTGGTCTCCATTGAGTGCAACAACCACGACCTATGCCACAGGCCCTATGCCGCTGCAGCATGTCTGAAGTCCCACCATAGCATAAGTCCAAGTGCTGTGTCACTGTCGTCCATGACACCCAACTCCAACTCCGCTGCAGCACCTGTGACCCCTGGTGATTGCAACACCACAAAGTTGACACCTCAAGTCTTGACCTGCTGTATTCATCGACCCTGCCGAACTGTAAGGAACTGATGCCTCGACACCGATGCTGCATCACCTGCTCTGCAACCGTAGTGGACCATTGCCTCACCTCCCCTGCCTCAGCTTCCTGGTAGCAATAAGGAACCAAAGCCGCACTGGCTCGAGCAATGCCTCAGCTTACCAACTCCATGCAACGTCTTTGCTTCCTCATTGCTTTCAGAGGTACTGTGCCTGAGGTCCGTGCAGCTCCATGACTAGCCTCCACTCCCTTGTGAGTGGCATCAAACCGTTGGGAATTACTCTGTCAAAGATGTCACAATAGCCTTAGTTGGAGCTATTATGTTTTTAAGTGCCTTACTGAGATTTTATCTTTAAAAATTTGTATCCTTGCTTGTATATGTTAGATTTTAGTTATTTTGGTGTTGTTTTACTCAGATAAACATTGGATATTGTTCTAAACTGGTGAGGCGTACATTTGTGGTGTTTTCATTCTGTTGTGTGTACAAATACTAAACATATTGCCTCTGAGATAAGCCTGACTGATTGTGTCAAGCTACCAACGGGGCGAGCAGGATTATCCTAGCTGTATGACTCACTTACTCAGACTAGAGTGAGGATCCTTACTTGGAGAGGGTGCAAACCACTCCTAACTAGAGACCCCATTTCTAACACAATCTTTGTAATGAAGGTTTATTACGAACCACCAACTAAACCCAAATCGAGTGAAATGATGCCACTGCAAGAAATTGTACCGTATGAAAATGATTCTGATACAGATTTTTTGAAGAATAGAAGTAATCATCCCTTTTCCAGTCAATCAACACCACATATGGCTCCTTGCTAGCTGTTGGTTTGGTGATAGATTCCTTTTTTTCCACTATGGTCTTATACTTTGATTGTTGTTGGAGCAGCACCCATTCTAATGTAGATTGTAATGTTAATTACAATGTTAATTTTAGTACATGAGAACTATATTCCTGACAAAACAGTGCTTTTTTCTATGATCCAGGAATTGCAGCCATGTGTCACAAAGCACAACAGGATTATTGTGCTGTGCACAAGGGTATCCTGTGCTTTATGATGTTATTTGGGAAACAATTACATATCAAATCAGGGTCTAAGAGAAATGAATTAAATCCCTTCTGGTCTAAAGATACTTTCAGATGACATCATAATTACTACCCCTTTTGAAAATTCATGGCAAATAAAGACTGTCATTAATTTGCAAATAAATGCTGTTAAACAGTAGGTAGTTGATTTCGTTTCCAGAGTCTTTAGACAATTAAGATTCCTAAATAATTGCCAAAAATCACAAAGTGCTTTGTTTTCATCACTATGAAGAACATTGGATTCATAGAATTAAATTTTTTTCAAGGTTCTTGGCCTGCTGGCAAACACGCCATACATTTGATATAATATATTTTTCCCTGTTACATTAATTGCTGATAGAGCCTGACTCACAAATGTAAATTTACACCTTTTTGTAAGCTTTCTATTTTTTGTTGTTCACTTACTACACGTTTAATTTTACTAATAGTAATTTTACAACTGTCAAGACTCCACAGTCAGAGTGAAGAGGTCCACACATACAAAGATAGGACAGGCCTATAAACAGTTTGTGCAGAGTATACATCATTTCCACCTTTATTTCTTCTTCCTTTAATGTATTAAAAGAAGATTGGAATCTTCTGTAGCAAGGACGGTCTCAATAGCAGGCAATAAAAATACT
This sequence comes from Pleurodeles waltl, assembly GCF_031143425.1. NCBI lineage: Eukaryota > Metazoa > Chordata > Amphibia > Caudata > Salamandridae > Pleurodeles > Pleurodeles waltl. The sequence continues at coordinate 752,818,383 of NC_090443.1, read as the reverse complement.
GATTTAGGCTTTGAAAACTTTGAAATTGAATGAAGTACATCACAGCTCATTAACAAAATTCACACAGTTACCACTTGAAAACATTAGCAGGTTGTTCACAGAAAGAGAAGATGGTTAGGTACTGAATGAGAGTCAACTTTAAGTGCAAATTAGCATTTGTGCATCAAAGTATCCATTGATGCTCTTTGCACTGTTTTGTGTTATGTGAGTGCCAGTGTAAACCCTTAGTAAAAATGGGCTTCACTGTTCAGCAATAAAAGGCCTGACAAACCACCCCTAATTATTTCTGCTTCCTTTTTCAGCCAACAGTCCAACCTTGGTGCTCCGGTTAAACTGATCCTGTTTAAGATTTTGCAAAACACTGCCAGAGAAACCATTTCTTCTTGATTCTTCCTACCTGTGATAAAGTGGATTATATTATTTGGGAAGTGGAAGTCTACCACAAATAATAATGTTACTATTCTTGAAAGGTATGGTAAAGTTTTCAGTAATTGTATTCTGAGCTCAACACCTGGTAGCGATTGGCACAGAACAGACAGGGCTTAACTTCAGAATATGTGTAAAGCATCTAAAAGTAAAAAAAGAGTTAAAAAGTCAAAAACACAACACAATAGAAATTCCACTCTAATTTAAATAGAAAATAATGTAATAACATAATTGACACCAAAATGACAACTATCTAATAAGGTGAACAAAAGATATGAATATTCGAATGTAAAAATGTAAAAACAGAGCTAAGAAGTGCTAATTGTCAACCGTGGTCACATGCCTGAGCTTGATCAGTACCTAGGCGCAGTTTGAGCCAGACTGTGATGGAGCACAGGTTGGATACAGAAAAGAGGTTCATCCCAGTCAGAAATTGTTCCTACTGACTGAAAAGGGAGTCAAAAATACTGGGCCAGGAAAACCTGCGGCAGAGCTTGGTAAAGATGTTGAATTCTGTCAGAAAAGCTTTGAGTGGGGCAAAAATCGGAATTTGCACCTAATGAAGATCCCTCATTAACTGGACAATTTCTTGCCCTTTTGCCCCATGAGGATTTCTGCATTGTAACATAATCCCTTTTTTGAAGCTCGGATTCCTCCAGTGGGGCAAGGCTGCAATCTGTAACTGAACAAGGCCAAACTCAGCCTGATATTCTCTCTGCAAAGTCTTGCTGCAACTGATTTACTGCTGTGGAAAACCTCAGAGTAGGAGCAACCTGAATCTTAGGTCCAAGACTAACATTCCTTCATTAGATTGACTTGGCAGATGTACTTGGTCCTCTAGAGGTCTTTGGAGCCAAAAATCCCAGGTTTTCTAGGATGTTAGGAGGAGTGCACTTTGACACAGCTAAGGGTCGCAGGACCTCAGGAACACCGCCTGGGGGTCAAAACTAACTACAGCAGAAGCCACCAGCAGAGTCCAGAGCATATGTAGTTGAAACTTGTCAGCTGTGATCTTCAGGAAAAGGGCTTCTAGGAGAATGTTGTTTTCTTGTGGCTTAACAGGAGTCCTGCCAACTTACACTTCTTTGCCCTGGATGCAAGCAGGATCAGGTCCAGCCTCTCAAGTCTCCTCACAGGTCTCAACAACAGGTCAGTCCATCTTCTGTCTTCCACAGTTCCAGTACTGATCTGAAAAGTGTGCCCAGGGGTGACACATTTGTTGTTTGCACTAGCTCATGAGTGGGATCCCAAACTACCCCTCAATGATTTCCTTCCCAGAACCCTAGAAACCCTTACTACCCTTTAACAGCACCAATACCTTAACCTTAAAAGTCAATAACCACCATGTAAAACTAATAGTCCCTAAACCCTACTAATCCCTTATTACCCACTATTGCTACCCTTCCCTGAATCCTATAAGCCCTCACTTCCCCCTTATTTCTATCCCTCCGTAAACCCTAAAAACGATGTCCTAATCCTTAACTCTACCCTTCCCTGAACCATAAAATCCTGTACTATCCTATTACACTACCTGTCCCTGAGCTCTAAAAACCCCAAACCTCCTATTAATGCTGCCCTTCCCTGAACACTAAAGAACCTTACTAACCATTAACGCTATCCTCCCCTGAATTCTAAAAGGCCCTTACTCGTCTCAGTTCCCAAGCTCACTGTAAATGTGCCTCTCTACTTATGCAAGAGAGCACATATTTGCCCCTGCTTCCAGTACACTTACATTTGCCCTACAAAGTATGATATTTTATTTTCATTTTACATATACATTTTTTATTCTATTTTTCAGAGACAGACCTTTTTTTGACACAACATTTTCAGTCTATTTTTGCACACAATATTTTACTGCAAAAGTCTAATTATAATTTGTGTGTACTTAATGTAGGGGAGTATTAGTTTAAAAAAAAAAAAATATTTGTGTAACTAAGGGGACCCAAGTTACAAACTTTCATATATTACGTACTGGGCACCTAGATTTTTGGAAAACCACTGTTTGCAAATCCTGCATAAATCGATATTCTCAGACATAACCATACATCATTTTTAAGTAGTGCTAAATTGAATTCAGAGCTCTTGCTCACACAATGTGGCATGCTTCATCTTTGAGTCCACATCCAGCTGTGGTGGCATTAGTACAATGAAAAGGACAAGGATATTTTGACTTCTGTGTCTCAAATCACTCTATGTGTGTTGGTGCAGCTAAGAATTGACTGTTATCTTTTATGTCACTATGATGATCCATACGTGACAAGTTTTTTGTTTTAATGTGTGAAATGCCTACAAGTTAGCTTAAAGTTGTTCACTCAAAACTCATATTGAAGTGCATTCACTGTAGACTAGTGATTCAATGTGATGTGGTATAGCTATTTTCATCTAAGTATAATCATTCTTTGTGCTTCCATGTTTCCTAATGAAGTTAATGAATCGTTTTCACTGAAACGATAATTAATTTTTCTATAAAAGTGTTTTTAATGTTGCATGCGAATGTAGGAAATTATAGTTGTTGAAAAGTATTAACTAAGTTATTTCAACATATATTTACTGAAATACGAAACAAAGCAAAGATTTATTAATGGCAATTCTGTAATTAAGATGGTATATGTGTTTTATGTAGTCTGAATAAATGTGCCATTTTGACTTTGCTTTAGTTAGCCAATGTGAGGCCTGCAAGACCCTGTATAATGAATTGTGTGAGAAAATTTTTTCCATTCTTGCTAATGTGTCATTTCTTTCAGACTTTGTTTCCATAAAATGTTAGTTTTGGAGAGACTGAGAAAGTAACCTTGAAATTGGAACACTAAGAGATTGAGAACGGGAACATTGTAAAACTGTTGCAAAGACGTACAGGAGAGCAAAGATGGATGCTTTCCCACAATGGTAGTGGGAATCTTTCCTGATGTTGCCAATGTCATGCTATGATTGGACATATAAACCTTCCGATCCATGTGGTGTGATGAATGGACAAATCATCTTACACTTTGGACTTTAATTTACTGTTCCCTTGTTGGATTTTGGGCAGTCACCATTCAGACCTTAAGTGGACATCCTTTGGACTTCGACAGGCACTGACCTTTTTGCCCGTGCCCCTCAACTTGCTAATGCTTGCTGAGAGAAGACTTCAAATTTTTTCTGACCCAATGAGAATCACCTTCCCTTTTTAACTTCTTTTTGCCAACTTTAGTTAGCTTTAACTTGCCCCAGATGTCATTTTTCCAAATTCTTTTTGTCCTTTACTTACTTTTTACTTTTTGTCCCCATGTTTTTTGGTCCAGCACAGTTAGTGACTTGTAACTTTATTGATTTCCTATGCTTCATCAACTAAATTAGATTTCTTTAGATTGCCCTCATACTTAGAAGAAATGGTCAATGCTTATTCTCAGAACATCAGATTCTGGTGCCTATGTTCTGTATCACATTAATGGCATGCTTAGTCTGTTGGATGTTAATCAAGCGTCAGCTGTTCCAAAGTCTTAAACACCTGATGGAAATTTTGTATCTTTATCATTTTGTTTTGAGAATTGTCTATAGTAATTTGAGTCTGAGCTTGTAATAAAACCCTTTAACGTCATTTCTGACACACTTTCCATGTGTGACCACATTGGTCATAATTTTTTTTTTTTGTCCTCATTCATTCCAGGCACCAGATCTTTTTCTTCACTCTTGTGATCGACCTTCCTTCTTGACTGGGGAGGGGGCCTCCTTCTTTCTCTCTCAACATATCCACCACGCAATAAAAGTGGAGGTATGAAAAGGGCATATATATTACCCTGATTTAATGGATTATGAGAGACACAAAAGAAGAATAATCATCGGACAAAATCTATATATTCACCTATTGTTCCTCCAACCAGGCTTTAAAAAGTGACCAACATTTCCTTGACTTGGTGATACCCATTACCGTGTCCATTTTAAATACATATTTCACTTGATCCAACCACTCTTTATAGGAGGGAGTAACCCTGCCTACCCATCTCCTACAAATTTCTCTTCTAGCTAATAAAATAGCCACTTCTGCGAGTCCGCCCTTAGATTTACTATCAGTTACAATCTACCAAAAATGACTAATAGTAAGGTGATCTTGATCTCAACCCCCAATACCTTAGATATCGTATGCCTCACTGCTTCCCAAAAAGATTGAATCGCCGAACATTCAAAAAACATATGCACATCCGTTGCATTTTCCATACCACACTTTCCACATTTGATCACTTCCCCTTTCCCCATCTTTGAAAGTTTATAAGGAGACAGAAATGCTCCATGTAGTACGAATATATGGTTTCGTCTGAATGGGGCAGGTTTGACCACTTGATATAGAGTACGCATAGACACCTCCCAGACCTCCCCAAGCTGTGTTTCCGGAAAGAAATTACCCCATAAATCTTTGGGCAAATTAAATTCACCATCCCCTGCCTCCACTATCTACCAATACCAAGTCACCACTACTTTTTTTGGGAGGGGATCTTCCAGGATCTTATCTTCTATCTGAAACTGCCAACCACATCTCTTATTATCCTTACCAATCCACCCTTTCAATTGGAGGTACTTTAACCTAGACAAGACCCCACCTGTTTTCTGCCAAATTTCCTCCCAAGATATTAAGTCCCCTTCCTTAACTAACTCACCCCAGTATTTAAAACCTGCCTTCTTGATTGGAATAGCCAAAACATCCTTAAGACACTCAGGCATACCTGGTGAATCCGAGATAGGTGACCAACTACTATAATAATCAATCTTGAGCAGAGACCTAACATTAAACCATAATTTTGCTGTGACCCGCAAGACTTTTAACTTAATTTTTTTGAAAAATGTGGGATCTCAAAATTTAAACAAGTAATGGTTTATACCCTCCTTTACTTCTGCTAACATAGCCTTAAACATACACCCCATCTCTGTGGTATCTAAGGAAGAGCCGAAAATCCTAACATTTTTAAGTTGAAACACCCAACCATATAATTGCAAATCAGGTAACGCTAATCCACCTCTTTCCTTTCTCCTCCACAATTTTTCCAAGAAATCCTTACTCCCTTCCGCGCCCACGTAAATTAATTTATATCTTGTTGAAATTTGTCAATCAAACTGTAAAGGGATTGAGTTATATAGGAAAGTGACTTTAGGTAAGATTATCATCTTGACTAAATTTATTCTGCCCAAGATCGACAAAGGTAAATACATCCAATTTTTCAGCAAATTAGAACACTCGCTATGTACCATACTAAGATTAGCATCCGCAAGTTGCTCAATATCTTGTAGTATCTTAATACCAAGACACCTCATTTCACTTTTTCTCCATAGATTTCCCATGCTCTGATTCCATACCATTATAACTGTCTTATCAGCTGGTAATGCTATATGTAAATCAGATGTACAAACTAACAAATCTTCACCAGCTTTTTTCTCCCATTCACCACATACAAAAGATAGAATTTTCTGCTCTTGTCTAATTCTTCTGGCAAGAGGTTCAATATATAAATTGAAAAATAACGGTGAAAGTGGGCATCCCTGTCTCGTGCCCCTAAATATTTGGATAGGAGAAGTCAAGCTCCCATTTACTAAAACCCTAGCTGCCAGTTTCAAATAAATTTGGCGCATCACCCGACAGAATTTATCCCCAAAACCATATTCTTTTAAAATAGTAAACAGGAAAACCCAGTTCGCCCTATAGAATGCCTTTGCGGCATCCAGCATTACTGCAGCTAAGGGGAGACTAAACGTAATAGCAAGATCAATGGTCCCTATGAAACTCCCTGTCAATTCGTGTGAGTACCTGCCCTTCATAAATCCTTTCTGATCTTTATGTAAGAGACCACCCACCACTTTATTCAATCTATCCACCAGAAACTTGACAAAAACCTTATAATCAGCATTCAATAAAGAAATTGGTCTTTAAGACTCAAATCTAACTGGGCTTTTTCCTGGCTTCAGAACCACTGTAATTATAGCGTTATTCTAAGATTCAGGAAGTTCCTCCCCCTTATCATATATCTCTTCAAACAGAGCCAACATTATCGGGACAATAGCATCCCCCAGCATTTTATATAGTTCAATTGGAGTGCCATCGGGGCCCGCCGCTTTCCCCCCCTTACTTGACATAATAGCAGACTTAGGGGGTTATTACAAGTTTGGAGGAGGTGTTAATCCGTCCCAAAAGTGATGGTAAAGTGACAGATATACCACCAGCCGTATTACAAGTCCATTATATCCTATGGAACTCGTAATACGGCTGGTGGTATATCCGTCACATTTGGGACAGATTTACACCTCCTCCAAAGTTGTAATAACCCCCTTAATCTCTTCCATCATCATTTTCTGATTTATCATTTCCTTCTCTATGTCTGTAATTTTAGGGAGTGTATCCGCATCCAACCATCTTCGCACCTCTTCATTCACTACCACAGTATTTTCCTTATATAAGACTGATAAAAACAATTGAAAAAACTCCCTTATATCATATGAGCTGGTCTGTCTCTGCCTCTTTTGATAAAAAATCTCTCTAATTTCATTTTTTGTCCTATCTGTCTTGTCTTTAGAAGCCAACAGTTTACTTGGGTTCTCTCCATATTCAAAATGAGACAACTTACTGACTTCCCATCTTTTTTTAACCTATTCTGTAATAACGTCTCCAATTGCAATTTCAAATGAGAGCTCGCAACTTCTAAGTGTTCTAGAGATTCTAGGCCACCCATCTCCAAGCGGTCACACTCATTCAGTTTGCTTTCCAATACCTTAATTTCCATCCTATACTTCTTATTCCTGACAACGGTGAGACTCGTAATTTTGCCTCTTAAAAATGCCTTGAACGTATCCCACACCATGCTTATTGAAGCTGAACCTAGATTTAACTTAAAGAATTCTTCCTTCTCAATAAACAATTAAGACTTAACATCGTTCTCCAACAATAATGTTCGATCTAATGTCCACCTTCTCATCTCTCTTTTGGTGCTAAGATTTATTGTTAAAACCACTGCCGAATGGTCTGACAGATGGGCTGCCTTATATTCTAAATTGTCAACCATATCCACCAATCCTTGGTCTATCAAAAAATAATCTATTCTGGATGCGTGACCATACTTCTTATTCTTAAAAGAGAAAACCTGTTGAGTACCAGCTCTTACTCTCCAAATATCGCACAGACCCAATTCTCTCATCCTAGACCTCAAAAAGCTCTGAGGTTTTGACATAACTGTGGACCTGGAACTTTGTGATCTATCTAAATCATTATCCAACAAGACATTAAAATCACCCCCTAAAATTATTGGACCAGGAAAATCCAAGATGTGAAAAAACATTTTCGTCATTGGTTCTAAATCATCAGAGTTTGGGCCATAAAAACCAACCACTGTAATCACTAAGTCACAAATCTGGAGTTTAATAATGGCCCAGCGACCCATACTATCTACTGCAGTTTTTAACACAACTACATTAAGTTGCTGTTTAATGATTATAGCCACCCCCCTGGTATTAGTAGTATTCTCTGTAGGCAGCACATGCCTAACCCACTGCTGGGATTTAAATAACTTACAGCACCCTTCAGATGGGTCTCCTGCAAAATATAAGTGTGTGGTGGATAATCCCTCAAGTATTGCAGAATTCTATTTTTCCTACCGTGTATTCTTAGCCCATTTACATTCCATGTCATAATATGAAGGAGACTACTATCCCTACCCGGTGTCTCATCACCTTTCCCTATCTCTTCATGTCCTTACTTCCAACTCTAATGTGTCCTGGTGTATCTGGGGTGAAAGAGGTTTTTCTTTTATTATTTTTTTCTTCTTTTTTTCCCTAATGCTCCCCACCCTGTGCTCCCCATCTACCCCACCATGTGCCCCCAAATCCCCCCCCCCCCGGGGAACCCATCCCTGACTCATACTGGGCTAGCTGATAAAGCCCTGATTAGGAGCGCTACCAGAAAAAAACAACCAGAGGGAAATAGAGAGGAGGATACAACCCCAATATTTGAAGATGGTCCACTTCTTATCGACTCCAATAAATCATCCGCTGTTTTTATTTCTCTTAAATTGTACATCTTATTGTTGTACATCACTCACAAAATAGCTGAGAATTTGAGTTGTGCTGACGCACCCAGTTTCTTGAAATCCTCAATACGATTACCCAGTTCCCACTGTCTATTAATGGTAGTTGTGAGAAAGTAGCCTCTTTCTAGCCTTGTTACCCCCACTTTTGGCCTGTTTGTGAGTATATGTCAGGGTGTTTTCACTGTCTCACAGGGATCCTGCTAGCCAGGGCCCAGTGCTCACAGTGAAGATCCTATGTTGTCAGTATGTTTGTTATGTGTCACTGGGAACCTGCTAGCCAGGACCCCAGTGCCCATACGTTTGTGGCCTATATGTGTTCCCTGTGTGGTGCCTAACTGTCTCACTGAGGCTCTGCTAACCAAAACCTCAGTGGTTATGCTCTCTCTGCTTTCTAAAATTGTCACTTACAGGCTAGTGACTAAATTTACCAATTCACATTGGCATACTGGTACACCCATATAATTCACTAGTATATGGTACTGAGGTACCAAGGGTTTTGGGGTCCCAGGGGTCCCTATGGGCTGCAGCAATTCTTTTGCCACCCATAGGGAGCTCTGACAATTCTTACACAGGCTTGCCAGTGCAGCCTGAGTGAAATAACGTCTACGTTATTTCACAGCAATTTACCACTGCACTTAAGTAACTTATAAGTCACCTATATGTCTAACCTTCACCTGGTGAAGGTTGGGTGCAAAGTTACTTAGTGTGTGGGCACCCTGGCACCTCAGACAGGTTTCTGCACTCTTAAAAAATTGTTTTGAGAAACATATACCAATAAACATTGCGTTTGCTGATTCTGTTACTTTCATGTTTAGTAATTCTCCTTGGTTATGGCTAGCGCGTTCCTAGGAAGCTCACTCTCGATTATGGGATGGTAAGCCTTTCCTTGATGCCTGTTTGTGACACACTGGGTTTTGATTTCTATAATTACATTACACTGTATGTGTTTTTGTACTTGTGCACTAATATACTTTTTTGATTTTTACTAATGTGCAGGGCGACTGTGTGACCAACTGACATTGACAACTTGTCTACATCACGTAAGTGACATTTTAGCACTTTTTTGGAAATTTTTGAATAGGAGAAGTAGTATTCTGGGTCCTGACGAAGCGTCGTGGGATCACTTGTTGACCATTAAGACACGAAACATGTAGACCATATTTTGACAGGATTAGGTACACTACCTTTTTCCCTCCTTAGAGAGTAGTGGAACATTATTCCCGTAGAAACTCTGTTTTGTTTTTAACCTTAGTCTGCACCTTTTCTCTGACTCATTAAAGTGATGTTTGAGGTACAGAGCTAATTTTACCTTTCTCATTCTCTCCTACACTCATTTACAATAATAATTCTCCTTTTCTCAGTCAGTATTCTTTTCAGACCCTAACCTGGCAAGTTGCCTTCGGTTTAGCGCCATCCCCGTTCTCGGGATGGTCCGCCAGACACTGCAGCGCTGGTCTGATAAGGAGACAGCCCAGTGATGAAACTGGTCACCCTTTTGGGTGCTTGAGGGCTCTCCTGATACTATGGGTATCCCTAACTGATTTTGTCCCTGCATCTTTTTCACTTTCTTTGTAATTTTGGAACAGTGTATTTTTTTAGTTTATAAGCCAGTCTACACCGGTTCAGGGATCCCCCAGCCCTGCTCTGGCGCAAAAACTGGACAAAGGAAAGGGGAGTAACCACTCCCCTGACCTGTACCTCCCAGGGGAGGTGCCCAGAGCTCCTCCAGTGTGTCCCAGACCTCTGCATTTTGGAAACAGAGGTGTTTGTGGCACACTGGACTGCTCTGAGTGGCCAGTGCCAGCAGGTGACGTCAGAGGCTCCTTCTTATAGGCTCTTACCTCTCTTGGTAGCCAATCCTCCTTCCTTGGTAGACAAACCTCCTTTTCTGGCTATTTAGGGTCTCTGCTTTGGGGAATTCCTTAGATAACGAATGCAAGAGCTCATCAGAGTTCCTCTGCATCTCCCTCTTCACCTTCTGACAAAGGATTGAACGCTGACTGCTCAGGACGCCTGCAAAACCGCAACAAAGTAGCAAGACGACTACTAGCAACCTTGTATCGCTTCATCCTGCTGGCGTTTACGACTGTTTCCAGGTGGTGCATGCTCTGGGGGTAGCCTGCCTCCTCTCTGCACCAGGAGCTCTGAAGAAATCTCCTGTGGGTCGACGGAATCTTCCCCCTGCAACCGCAGGCACCAAAAGACTGCATCACTGGTCCTCTGGGTCCCCTCTCAGCACGACGAGCATGGTCCCTGGAACTAAGCAAATCTCTCCAAGTGACTCCCACAGTCCAGTGACTCTTCAGTCCAAGTTTGGTGGAGGTAAGTCCTTGCCTCCCCATGCTAGATTGCATTGCTGGGAACTGCGTGATTTGCAGCTGCTCTGGCTCCTGTGCACTCTTCCAGGATTTCCTTCGTGCACAGCCTAACCTGGGTCTCCGACACTCTAACCTGCAGTGCACAACCTTCTGAGTTGTCCTCCAGCATCGTGGGACTCCCTTTTGTGACTTCACGTGGACTCCAGTTCACTCTTCATCCAAGTGCCTGTTCAGGTACTTCTGCGGGTGCTGCCTGCTTCTGTGGGGGCTCCCCTGAGTTGCTGGGCCCCTCCTCTGTCTCCTCCTCCAAGTGGCGACATCCTGGTCCACAGCAGCACCCAAAAACCTCCACCGTGACCCTTGCAGCTGGCAAGGCTTGTTTTCAGTCTTTCTGTGTGGGAATACCTCTGCAAGCTTCATCGCAACGTAGGACATCCATCCTCCAAAGGGGAGGTTCCTAGTCCTCTTCGTTCTTGCAGAACTCCAAGCTTCTTCCAACAGGTGGCAGCTTCCTTGCACCCTCAGCTGGCATTTCCTGGGCTCCTGCCCACTCCCGACACTATTGCGACTATTGGACTTGGTCCCCTTGTCTTACAGGTACTCAGGTCTGGACATCCACTGTTGTTGCATTGCTGGTGTTTCTTCTTCCTGCAGAATCCCCCTATCACGACTTCTGTGCTCTCTGGGGGCAGTAGGTGCACTTTACACCTACCTTTCAGGGTCTTGGGGTGGGCTATTTTTCTAACCCTCACTGTTTTCTTACAGTCCCAGCGACCCTCTACAAGCTCACATAGGTTTGGGGTCCATTCGTGATTCGCATTCCACTTTTGGAGTATATGGTTTGTGTTGCCCCTATACCTATGTGCTCCTATTGCAATCTATTGTAATTTACACTGCTTGCATTACTTTTCTTGCTATTACTTGCATATTTTTGGTTTGTGTACATATATCTTGTGTATATAACTTATCCTCATACTGAAAGTACTCACTGAGATACTTTTGGCATATTGTCATAAAAATAAAGTGCCTTTATTTTTAGTTCTTCTGTGTATTGTGTTTTCATATGATATTGTGCATATGACACCAGTGGTATAGTAGGAGCTTTACATGTCTCCTAGTTCAGCCTAAGCTGCTTTGCCATAGCTACCTTCTATCAGCCTAAGCTGCTAGAAACACCTCTTCTACACTAATAAGGGATAACTGGGCCTGGCACAGGGTGTAAGTACCTCTGGTACCCACTACAAGCCAGGCCAGCCTCCTACAGTAGTACTTGCAAGATCCGACCTAACTTCAAAGGAAAAATCATTCCCTCTTAAAGTTTTTTGTTTTAATGCTTGCAACAGGATCTTCTCTTTTAAAGCATAGGTCAAATAATTGATCAAAACCTTCCGAGGTTTCTTCCTGGCACGGTCTCTCTTAAACGGGTCCCTATGTATCCTCTGAATATCCGCCGCAATCTCCCGATCGGTTTCTTCCAATTGTAGGGAATTCTTAATAAGTGAGGCACAATATGCCTTGATATTGATCCCCTCCTCCCCCTCCGGCATATTTAGAATTCTCAGATTATTCCTCCTTGCCGCATTCTCAACCTGTTCCAATTTATCCTGTAGGTCTTGTTCACAAGCTCTTGACTTCCGCAAATCCTGCTTAATCTGTGCTACATCTTCTTGCATGGATCAACCAGCTCTTCCAAAAGCTGCGTTCTTTTAGCCAATAAGTCAAATTTAGTTTCCAGTATCTTGCACACCTCTTTTATGCTAGCCTGATTTGCCTCGGATACCGAGAAACCCTTTTTGATCTCCCCCGCTTACTTTGGAATCATCTCTTCCATGGGAGAGAGCCTGGCAGTCCCCTCCCCATTCTCCACCCTTAATGTCTGTGATATGCCTGGTGCATGATTATTATTTACCATTGGAACTGGGGAAGACTCACCAGTCTGATCTTGTAAATTTAAGTCCACTGCTAAAACAGGGCACTGGTCTTTCTTTTTTCCGCTCTTATCCCCTACTGCCGTTTCCACACTCACTTCAGTCCCCACTTCCTCCACCGTCTTGATTACAGAGGGCTGAACCCCTTCCTCTGGTCCCATAAACCTAGTACAATCGTCTGACGCCACTAGGCGGAGGATTTTGAAATAGGACCGCAAAGAGGGGGTAATTTTAGGCCTTACGTTACCAAGGGAGTCTGCCTTCCCCTTTTTGGCCAGCTTGGCACCAAGTATTTTTTTCTGGTGGGAGCTCACTAATGGAGTCTCCTTAAACAAAAATCACAAATCACCCCCCCACACTCTCCAGTCTTACCTCCGAAGTTCACCTCCCGAGAGGGACCAGATTGTTTTGAACTGCCCAAGTTTCCCCTCCCCAAGTCTCCTACTGCCTCTACCTCTTCCCAAGCCAGCTGCTTCCTCCACTGTTTGAACTGCCTGGCTTCCTCCTTTCACATTGGGCACAAATGCTCCAGTGCCCCTTCATCCACTCTCTGCTCCCGAGGCAGCAAGCTGCTTGTGCTGGTTCTGCCGCTTCTCCTTTTGCTGCCGCTGCTTCTCCCTCGAAGAGGGAAACGCGCCACAGCCAAGCGTGTCTTTCACAGCTCCAGAGCTGCACGCTGCCAAAGCACCACTCAAGCGGTGCCGCTTATGCCCTCCTCTACACCGGTAAGCCGGCACATGTGCCCTCCTCTCCCCCAGTCAGGCTCCTCTATGCAGACACTCCGCGGCCCGCGGCCTGCGGCCCTGCCGGACGCCATTTTCCCCAATGCAAATTGGTCATAATGTGAATCTTAATGTTGATTTGATTGGATTTTCTCCAACCCCTTTTCATAGGATGAAAAGAACTGTTAACCTCGTTTAGAGCATACCTGAAATGCTCCACCAGTGATCAGGTGTGAAAGATAGTGTGCTTCCTAATGCTGGAGTTGAAGGTACTTTTTAAACCATGTCAATCAATATGAGTTAATGGAAAACAGTTAAGATTGTAGTCCTTGGAATATTAACCCAGTGGAACATAAATGCATGAAAATCGCTACATATCACCTATTGATGTAGCTACCATAATCATAGCCTGCTCCATCCATAAATTCAACCATTTGAGCATCAGTGTCTTAGAGTCAAACCTCTTGTAAGTGCTACTAACACAGCACACAACATCATGATGTAACAAACGTGATGCAAAAACTTCAAGACCTTAAGAAGTCACTGTTATTCAAGTTTTTTATGCCCAAGATAAATAGGGGAGGTATCCCTTGAGTATGGCGTGGGGAGGGGGGGAATTCAGAGGGCACTTTACACCTATCCTATAACAGTATAAAAATATACTTTTTTATACACGTATACTTAAGTTATGAATTCTGCCAGTAAAACCAGCGTTATCATTTGTATCTTATTTGAGTTGTTTGGTTGTACGTAATACTTTAAATTGGAGAGTACCGGCAATTCTCAGAAACAAGCAGGTACTCTGGTACAGAGTACCTGCACTTCTATTTTTCCATTTAAAGCACTGCTGCTATCTACTACGAGTCCCACAAGCCCAAATGAGAAACAGGAAGCCGGCACTGGTTAAATCGGAAACATGTCTGCACACCGCAGCATGAAGGCATTAGTCCAGCTAGAGCCACTGAGGTAAGAGATAGTCACATTGAGAGCTATTTTGGGCAAGATCGTGGAAAATGTAGTGCAGGCGCCGGTCGAGTGTATAATAAGCCCATCGTTGGCATTAATATACTCTAAAGTAGTGTAGATCATGCCACTTGACTTATTCTTAGACATTGACGTTTTCTCAGGCAGGCGGCATGTGGTTCCACATGTATTGCGAAGGTTGAAAGTGCCTTAATTACAATCTTGTTTATAAAGCATTGCTAACGAATTAAAAAAGAAAGGAAATGACATCTTTTAAACTAATCCACTCACTGTCTTTGTGCAATGGCTCCACGTTTGAGGATCGTTGACCTTTGACCATGTCGTTCACACGTGGCATATAGGGTCAATCGCAATTCAAATAGTCAAACCTCGCTTTGAAGCAAACAGCGAGCGAGAGAACATTTTCCATCTGGGGAGTGCAGTATTTCAAGGCACACAAGCCTGTTAAACCTATTGATCTAGGGCTCCAGGCACTGTGAGTATAACATAAACATTCCACCTGCAATAGTTTCAACTTGATCTGCCTTTTGAGCTACCCACTAAGTACATGATACATTGGGTCTCATAACAAGCAGACCTTAAAAGATGCCATAATTGTTGCATCTGATAGAAATCTAACACAAAGGCTAATTTGTCCGTTGTTATAATGATTGCGTACTCCGAGTTTGGGGGGAATAGCATGTGGATTTTAGTGCTTACTGCACCAAAGCCAGTATGTCCGATACACGTGGGAGTTTTGTACCTTGTTAATTTCCCAACAGATTTGACCTGCTGGAATTGAATGAACGGTGTGATATTTATTGCGCTTCGCAGTTACCGGATGACATAAGGATCATACCACTTGGGATCCCAATTTAAATGGCCACGTAAATTGTAATCGGGCCCAAAATCGTAATAAAAAATAAAATAAAAAAGACATTCAGCTAGAAACTAAACATTCCAACAATCTGATGCTAGAGTCTGCAGCATGTGTTCATCAGTCTTCTTCATCTATTTTGCACGTGATTTACTTTAAAGAGTTTAATCTTTCTCAAACACCCTCTCATAACTGATGTCAATTGTACTTCACGCTTTGGAATTATACGAATATTCGTTTGCATTATTTAGAGAATCCTTTACCCACTTCTATCTTAAATATTTATCGCTTCTTTGATGAGTGATTCGAAAGAGCATACAATCACAACCCTCCTCTCAGGAGCTGTATTTTAGGATGCTGATGCTGTTTTGATTTCAGTTTAAATGAATCAGTCCCCATCATTATAATATTTGAAGTGGGCTTGCACAGTCATCAGTTTTAGGAAGTTTTTGCTGATGTAACATCCCCCGTTTTAGCAGAATCTTTAAGAAAATATGTTGTATTCCCTAGGGTGGAGAAGGTATAACACAGCAGCAGGGTGAAATCATACATTATTCACAGAAGAAATACGTTATTAAATACACTGTCTTTAATATATTAAAAAGGTAAATAATAAAATGATTTTAGTTAAGCCATGGGAACATGTCATGGATTATGGGGCTTGGAAAACTGAAGTGGCACATTTTACATAACATAGCAGTGCAATACTAGATCAGAGCAATACATTGCTTTCATAATAACTATGTAATTTTACAACACTTTTTGTATTATGTAATGTTGTCACGTTTATTGTATGATGGGTGCGCTAAATATCAAAGTGAGAATATCAATGGTGCTAATTACTGAGGATAAAATATGGAAAAAAACATCTACATGTAAGTCTAGATTTTCGATATCTAATTCCACATATATAAATTTACGCAGTACATATATCTTCAAGGTACATAGATGTGGAGCTAGGAGTAGTAAATCTCTGCATGACTTCATACGCTTACCTTTTGCAAATTTGTCCCTCGATATACTTGTATGTCAATATTCTTCATGTCGGTATTCATTAGTACAATCGGTACAGTGTGGATTAGAGTTGTATTTGAATCCACTAGCCTCCTATCGTATACACTGGTTTCAAATTCACAAAATGGCAATTATTTACAGAAATATGCGAATGAGTGTAACCGTGAGAAGGTATGTGTTGTGTGAATGCTAACTGGGAATGACCTTTTTCAACAACAAATTATAAGTTTAATTATTTATGAGCCAGTTCTGAAATGGGCCTCCATATTAGATAATGTGTACTTACTAATATGTAAAATCAAAGAAACGGTTAAAACACACTTGTTTTACTAAATGCACTTCAATAGCACACAGTTTTGCTTAAAAGTGGAGCACATGTAGCCTGACCCAGCACTAAGATGGCCGCATGACCTGGTCTCCGAGCCAAAAAGAGAAAAGCTTGTTTAGAAGGATTATCTGCTCTTAAGAAAGGCTCATTAATTCTATTGTTTGTAAGGCAATATGACGACTCAGTAGTTGGTCTCATTTGAATATAACAGTCTCTGGAACACTCACTGTGCTTCACTAGGTGACAAATATAGGTACCCATGTCCCAGCTGGATGAAGAAGAGGATAGCTTTCTTGTGACTGTTATCTTATTTATGGTCATGCTGATGCATGTGAGTAATGCCCCTCCTTTTCTGGGACTAAGAAGAGAGGAGAGCTGTCTAGAAACTGAAAATGTCTTAAGAAGCCATTGGCCTTATTGTCATGACTGATGCTGGGTCTCTGGTTCAGTTAACACATAAAGGGCCTCATTATGAGCCTGGTGGTCACCTGACCGCCAGACTAGCGGGGGTGCTCGGACCGCCGCCAATTCGTCGGTCAAGCACCACATTATGACCATGGCGGTCGTGCTGCAGTCAGACCGTCAGCAACACCAGGATCAGAGATCCGGCCAGTCTGGCAGGTGCGGTGGGCCTAATCTGCCAGGGCAGCCCTGCTCTGGGGATTGCAACCTTGTTCTCTGTCAGAGATTTCATGGCAGTAGCACCGCCATGAAAAGGCTGGTGGAGAAAAGGTTCAAGGGGCCCCAGGGGGACCCCTGCACTGCCCATGAACTTGGCATGGGTGGTGCAGAGGTCCCCCGGCCAGTACCTTCACAATGTTCACTGCGAGGGTGCTGGTGCACCCTGCATTCTACAGCATTGCCGCAGGCTGTATTACAAGCTGGAGAATGCTGTAGGGTGTTTCCACTAGACCGATGGGTGGAAACTGAGTTGTCCGCCCACTGACCTAGCGGGAAACTCTTAATGGGCCCAGTGGGGAGTTAGCCACACTGGCAGCAACCTCCCTGTTGGAAGTTCGGTGGACGGCCTAAACTGCCCACCAAACTCATAATAAGGCCCAAAGTCTACTAAAAGGAAGAAGCAATCTGGTTACTAACTCTATTGAGCAATCATGATCCCATAACGGTGACAGGATACTAGCCTTCCCTTTGTTAGAAGCACATTTTTGATAGTTATAGTACTGAGGAAGACTACATACCTACAACTTGATTTTCAGAGAGTGTGGTCAGTCAATTAGCTGGAACATGCTGTAATCAGGACTTTATTTTGGTGAAGTACTGAACAGCATGTTTTACAGTAGTCAGATGTTAACTGCATGGTTCTTTCAACCAAGTGATTGTGTAAAGTGAAACAAAGCATTCCCCAAATGAGACTGGATGAGTTTTTTTGTGAGTACAATATCTTAAAAAATCAACTTTATGTGTGTTGGAACTGGACTGGGCTGGGAGACAAAGCTCAGGGATCTGTGCTCTGTTCTGATATTTCCTCCCTAGTCTGTAACCACCTGGCAAAACATATGTGTAGGAAAGTATCATCTTTCTTGGCACGGTTACCCCCATTTTCTGCCTGATGTCAGTGTATTTGACTGTGTTTTCTTGGATCCTGCCAACCGGAACCCCAGTAATTATGCTCTCTCCCTTCTAACTCAGCAACTTTGTTACCTACACCCACAGTTGGCATACTGGTGCCCCATGTAAGTCCCTAGTATATGGTACCCAGGTAACCAGGGCATTAGGGTACCAGGGGATCCCCAGGGGCTGCAGCATGTATTATGCCACGCATGGAGAGCGCATGTAAAATGTTCTGCAGGCCTGCCATTGTAGTCTGCATGAAAAGGTGGATGCATCCTTTTTCGATACAGGTCACTGCACCACGTCACTGTAAGTCACCCCTATGGCAGACCTCCTAGCCCAGAGGGCAAGGTGCCAGTACCTGTGTGTGAGGACACCCCTGCACTAGCAGAGGTGCCACCACAAACTCCAGTCCCATTTTCCTGGACTCTGTGAATGTGGGGACACCATTTTATGTGTGTACTGGACATAGGTCACTAACTATATCCAGCTACATTATGGTAACTCCGAACCTAGGCATGTTTGGTATCAAACATGTCAGAATCATACCCCAATACTGTTGCCAGTATTGGAAGTATGATTCCATGCACTCTGGGGGCTCCTTAGAGGACCCCCAGCATTGCTCCTACCAGCCTTTTGGGGTTTTCTGGGCAGCCCAAGCTGCTGCCACCCCTCAGACAGGTTTCTGCCCTTCTGCTGCTTGAACAGCTCAAGCCCAGGAATGCAGAACAAAGGATTTCCTTTGGGAGAGGGGGTATCACCCTCCCCTTTTGGAAATTGCTGTTACATGGCTTGGGAGGGGAGCCTCCCCAAGCCACTGGTATGCTTTGAAGGGCACATTTGGTGCCCTTGGTGCATAAACCCATCTACACCAGTTCAGGGACCTCCAGTCCCTGCTCTGGCGCAAAACTGGACAATGGAAGGGAGGGGGACCACTCCACTGCCCATCACCACCCCAGGGGTGGTGCCCAGAGCTCCTCCAGAGGGTCCCTGAGCTCTGCCATCTTGAATCCAAGGTTAGCAGGGACCTCTGGGAGCATCTGAGTGGCCAGGTTAGCCAGGTGACATCAGAGCCCCCTCCTGATAGGTGTTCACCTGGCTAGAAGCCAATCCCCCTTTCAGGGCTATTTAGGGTCTCTCTCTTGGGTGAATCCTCAGATTCAGCTTGCAAGATTCCAGCAGGACTCCTCTGCAACCTTACTTTGACTTCTAACCACTGGAACTGCAACTGGACCCTCCAGGAACCGACAAGCTGCATCCACGACGAAGACTGTGCTTGCAACATTGTTTCCAGCTTTTGCAACACTTCCCTGGCTGTGCAAGTCTTCAGTCTGCAAGAGAAGGAAGAAGGAATATCCCTTAGAGTGAAGGAGTCACTCCCATGCATCTGCAGGCACCAACTGCAACGACGACTGGCTGCATGGATCTCCTCTCATCCTGAGCTGCATGGATCCTGCATCACAAATGATGGTCCAGAGTAGTCCTCTTAGTCCTCTCTGCCAGCTGTCCAATTTTGGTGGAGGTAAGCCCTTGCCTTACCACACAGGACAGTATTCCCATGCCCCGTGTCTCTTGCAGCTCCCAAAGCTTGTTCCCATTTCCTCCAAGGGATCTTCAGGCTTTGTGTAGCCCCAGTCCCCAGTACTCCTTCCTGCAATGCACAGCCCTCTGAATGCTTCCCCTGCAGCTTGGGACCCTTGTGCAGTAGTGCTGCATGGGCTCATCTGCGACTCCTGGTTCCTCATCCAGTAGGTACCTTGTGGGGGCTGCCTCTTCTGTGGACTCTCTGCCTTAATGAGGGTGCCCCTTGGACACCCCCCATGGATTGAGACCTCCTGGAACTTTCTGGTCCCCTGCAGCTCCACTTTTGCTTCACCGTGAGTTCTGCCTTTGCCAAGGCTTGTTGGTGGCTCTTCTATGCCACTGACTGACTGCAATCATCCATCTGGCCTGGAACGTTGACGGCATCCTCCAGGAACTTTTCACCTGCTCCAGGGCTGCATTCCTGACTGTCTTCATCCTACCGTCGACCAACTCCTGCATCCAGAGCTAGTTGGGTAGTAGCTCCTGCTCCCCCTGGACTCTTTTGTGACTTCTGGACTTAGTCACCTGCTTCCACTGGTCTTCCTCTTCTAGAATCCACCACTGGTTTCCTGTAGTCTTGTCTGAGTTTTGCATTTTCTTCTTTTCCTTCCTTTTGGGTGGTTTGAGAAAATCCGGTAACTTTCTCCTTTCTTCCTGGTCGCTGGGGAGCACTGTGGTATTTACCTTTGGGGTTTTCTAGTACTCCCAGCTCCCCTCTACACATTCCACTTACCTAGGTGGGGCTCCTGTGTTTGCATTCCATTTTTTTGGTATATAGTTTGAGATCTCCCAAGGGCCACTATTGTCTATTTGCATTTACATTGTTTTCTAACACTTTCTATGCCTATTGCTGATAACTAGTGTACATATCTAGTGTGTTACTTACCTCTCATTGGACGGTTGCCTCTCTAGTACTTTTTGGTATTGTGTCACTAAAATAAAGTACCTTTATTTTTGTAACACTGAGTGTTTTTTCTCATGTGTGTAAGTGCTGTGTGACTACAGTGGTATTGCATGAGCTTTGCATGTCTCCTAGACAAGCCTTGGCTGCTCATCCACAGCTACCTCTAGAGAGCCTGGCTTCTCAACATTGCCTACACTACACTAATAGGGGATACCTAGACCTGTTATAAGGTGTTAGTACCTCAGGTACCCACCACACAACAGGCCAGCTTCCTACATTGGTGTGCCTCAGTAGGATAAGCACTTGCAATTGCCTTACCACTCTGTCACTTGGTACTTTCCACAGAAAAGACCACTCACTGACCAGGGATACACACTGTCCCTAGTATCAGGGAAGTAGTCTCTTATGTTTGGCTGAGCTGGGGTCTAGGCATATCCCTTTCTCCAAACATCTTTGGGGAGACTAAGGTAGAGTAGTTAGAGACCCTACACCACTCTAGCTAGCTGACATTTCTTCAGCAAACCACACCTCCCAGGTCATGGATTCTCCCTATGAGAGCCTGGCCTTCCAAGAACCTAGGCAGATGTGTGCTGGGTGAAAGCTGAAGACACAGAGAAATACCAATAAGACTCTGCTTCTGGGCCTGCTCCTCCAGGATGACCAGGAACATGCTGGTAGCCAGGAGGAGGAGGAAGAAGAAGTAGCCTCTGACTCATCAGTGCTAGAAAAGGAAAATGTACGTACTGAGGGGTCAGGATGAACCCAGGTAGGATCAGAGAAACTCCAGGCACACCCACAGTCCTGTTAGGAGCACTGTTAGCAGTGTAAAGGGGGTCACACCAGTAGGTTCAGCTTTGTCGCAAGAGCGTTGGTTGAGAGGGTGTTCAAGGGTAGAAACAGATCATCCTCTGCCCACTCTCACATCTCCTCAGTATCTGAGGGGACTCCCTGTTCAATTCCAGGGAAAGATTCCCTACATAGGGCACTCAGGCTACTGAGACTGGAGGCAACAATAGAAACAGCTAGCCTTAGATAGCGAGGCCCTGGCAGTGGAAAGAAGGAGACAGGAGTTGGGGTTAGTACCCGAATGTTGCAGCAACCGTTGTTTCAGGGAGCCTTGGGTCAAGGAGGACTCTTTTGACTCCAGAAACCTAAAGAAGGTTGTTCCCTCCTACAAGGTGTGGGATGACATATACAAGTGGTTCACTGTTCTGAAGAGGGCCTATAAGGTGCAAAGGGTCCCTCAGAGACACTGGCTGCTATCCTATGCCTCTTCTTCTCTGACAAAGGGAGATATAGACCTCTCGCTGTCAGAGAGGAAGATGCTGACAATTATGCTGTTCTGAAATCTGCACTTTTAGATGGATTTTGTATCACCACTGAGCAATATAGAATTAAGTTCAGGGAGACCAGGAAATAGTCCTCCCAGGATTTGGTTGGTTTTGTGGACTGCTCTGTTAAAGGTTTGGAAGGGTGGTTACATGGCAGTAAAGCCAGTGATTATGGGGGCTTATATAATCTGATTTTGTGATAGCATATTTTGAACAACTTTGTGTCTGACTTGCTGCACCAATACTTGGTTGACTCAGATCTGACCTCTCCCCAAGAATTGGGAAAGAAGGCAGACAAATGGGTCAGAACTAGGGTGAGCAGAAAATCTCATACAGGGGGTGACAATTATAAAAAGGAAGCAGGTAGGTCTCAGGACAAGGGTGGGGACAAAGATAAAAACAAAGAGTCTTCATCAGACCAGACAAAACTTTTATGGGGTTAGGTCTAAAGCCTCTTCATCTTCCTCCCATAATAAAAAGCCTTGGTTCTATGTTTGTAGAAACAATGGCCAATGGCCAGGAGACAGCTCCTGTCCCAAGAAAAGCACCAAGCCACCCACCACTAAACCCCACCTCTACCACAATTGACCCTAGTAATAGCAGTAGTGGTGGGTCTGGTAGCAATAAGCAATCCAAGGGTGTAGCTAGGCTTACTTCAGGAAGTGTAGTGGGGGCCGGTTTAGTCAGAGAGACTACAGACGCTGTTTCAGTTTTTGATGGGGGTATTGATCTTACCACCCATGCTACCTGTTCCCTTAATATGGTAAGTACAGGCAGCAGTCCTTGGTAAGTGGTGTTCAGGCAGAGGCCTACAGCAACACAGGTACTAGTGTCACTATGGTGACTGAAAAACTGGTGTCCCCTGAGCAACACCTACTTGGTCACCAGTACCAAGTGACTAACACCCACAACAATACTGTGTGCCACCCCATGGCAGTTGTTGATTTCAGCTGGGGAGATTACTGGTCCTAAAAACATTGTTGTGTCCACAGACCTACCTGTAAAGTGTCTACTAGAGAATGACTTGGAGACTTCAGCTTAGGCTGAAGTAGAATTGGAGGCCCATGCAGCAATGCTGGGCATCCCAGGGCATATTTTTGCATTGACCAGGGCACTTTCCCAGAAGCAGAAAGATGAAGGAAACTTGGAGCCTGGAACAAGGCCCAAGGGTAGAAAGGGCAACATGTTGCCCCCTGCCCCACCCCCAGTGAAGATTCCCCCATTGAGGAGGAGGAGGAATATACTCCCTTGACAGAACAGAACCTACACCTGAGGAGCTGTAGGCTGATACACCTGAGCTCTTAGCTGTGGAGGGGGGGGGCTGCCAGGGAAGAATTCAGTATGAGACAGAAAAACTGTCTCACACTGGAGGGCTTGAGGCAGCAAGCTGTCCTTCAAGAAGCAGGGGCTGTCAGTGTCACCCAAAAGGTGGGAAGACAACCTCTTATATTTAAAGGCAAGGGAACCCAAACCTGATGCTACCAGGAGATTGGTAGTACCTCTGCAATAGAGAGAATTTTTGTTGAGCCTGGCACATGACATTCCCCTGGCAGGTCTCTTAGGGCAAAGCAAGACTTGGGACAGACTTGTCCCACACTTTCACTGGCCCCACATGTCAGAAGATACTAAGGAGTTTTGTCATCCCTATGTCACCTGTTAAGCCAGTGGCAAAACAGGTGGCACCCCAAAGGCCCCCTTAATTCCTCTTCCATTGGTTGGGGTTCCCTTTGAGAGGGTTTGGATGGATATTGTTAGTCCCTCAGCCCTTAGAGGCTGACCCACAGCCTCTGGGAACAGATCTATCCTGGTGGTGGTGGGCAATGCTACCAGGTCCCCAGAAGCTATTCCTCTAAGGACCACTACAGCTCCTGCATTGGCAAAAGCCCTCCTGGGAATTTTCTCTAGAGTGGGCTTCCCTAAATAGGTGGTATCAGACAGGGGTACCAACTTTATGTCACCATACCTAAAGGCCATGTGGAAGGAATGCGGTGGTACTTACAAGTTTACCACACCTTACCACTCCCAAACCACTAGTTTGGTGGAGAGATTTAATAAAACTCTCAAGGGCATGGTCATGGGACTCCTTGAAAAGCTCAGAAAGAGATGGGATGTCCTACAGCTATGCCTCCTTTTTGACTACAGGGAGGTTTTTCAGAAGGGAGTGGGCTACAGTCTATTTGGACTTCTCTGTGGATACCCTGTTAGGGGTCCTCTTGCTCTTGTAAAGGGGGAGTGGCTGGGAGCAACCTCTCAAGCCCCCTAAACAGGACATAGTGGACTATGTACTTGGCCTCAGATCAAGGATGGCTGACTACATGAAAAATGTCACTGAAAACGTTCAGGCCAGCCAGGAGCTGCAAAAGCAGTGACATGACCAGAAGGCTGTTCTGACTGTTTACCACCCAGGGCAGAAGGTGTGGGTCCTGGAGCCTGTGGCTCACAGGGCACTCTAAGACAAGTGGAGTGGCCCCCACACAATATTATGAAAGAAGTGTTGAGGTCACCTACTTGGTGGACCTAGGCACTCTCAGAAGCCCCCTCAGAGTGCTTCATGTGAACCGCCTGAAGCCCTACTATGACAGGGCTGACATGACCCTGCTCATGGCCACTGATGAGGGACAGGATGAAGAGAGTGACCCTCTCCCTGACCTCTTCTCCAATACTGCAGCTGATGGCTCAGTTGATGGATGTAGGAAAGTACCATCTTGCCTGGCATGTTACCCCCATTTTCACTGTATGTATGTTTGTTTTTGCCTATGTGTCACTGGGATCCTGCCAGGCAGGACTCCAGTGCTCATAATGTATGCCCTGTATGTATTCCCTGTGTGGTGCCTAACTGTGTCACTGAGGCTCTGCTAACCAGAACCTCAGTGTTTATGCTCTCTCTTTGCTTTAAAATTGTCACTGCAGTCTAGTGACTAATTTTACCAATTCTCATTGGCACACTGGAACACCCTTACAATTCCCTTGTATATGGTACCTAGGTATCCAGGGTATTGGGGTTCCAGGAGATCCCTATGGGCTGCAGCATTTCTTTTGCCACCCATAGGGAGCTCAGACAATTCTTACACAGGATTGCCACTGCAGCCTGAGTGAAATAACGTCCACGTTATTTCACAGACATTTTTCACTGCACGTAAGTAACTTATAAGTCACCTATATGTCTAACCCTCACTTGGTGAAGGTTAGGTGCCAAGTTACTTAAGGGGTCATTATGACCCTGGCGGAAGGCGGA
This sequence comes from Pleurodeles waltl, assembly GCF_031143425.1. NCBI lineage: Eukaryota > Metazoa > Chordata > Amphibia > Caudata > Salamandridae > Pleurodeles > Pleurodeles waltl. The sequence continues at coordinate 752,793,139 of NC_090443.1, read as the reverse complement.
GAAGCGGCGGTAAGACCGCCAACAGGCTGGCGGTCTTTTTTTTTTGTATTGTGACCATGGCGGTTACCGCCATGGTCATCCGCCGCTTCTCCGTTCCGCCCGCCAGGGCGGAGACGACTGCCGGGCTGGAGACCTGGGTCTCCAGCCCGGTGGCCATCACTATACCGCCGGCGGTATTTTGACCCGGCTTACCGCCGTGGATTTCCTGCGGTTGGAACCGCCATGAAATCCTTGGGGTTAGCACTATCAGTGCCAGGGAATTCCTTCCCTGGCACTGATAGGGGCCTCCCCACCCACCACCCCCACCCGACTCTCTCCCCTACACCTCCCACCACCCCTGCCACCCCCCAAAGGTGGCAGGACCCCCCTCCCCACCCTGACCCCCAACATAACATCATTCATACACACACGACACGCACGCAGGCACCACCAACACACAGACACGCTCACACACTGACATACATGCCAACATCCACACACATAGTCAGACACGCACACCCACATTCAAACATACACGCACACATCCATACAGTGAAACCTACAGACATACACGCACTCATTCCCAAACACACAACACCCCCGCAAGCATACACGCACTCACACACCCCCTCTACATACACACACGCACACCCCCATGCACACACACAATACACAACACACCCCCCCACCCCCCTCCCCTCATGGATGATCAACTTACCTGGTCCGACGATCCTCCGGGAGGGGACGGGAGCCATTGGGGCAGCTCCGCCGACACCACACCGTCAACAGAACACCGCCACGGCGAATCACAGGACGTGATTCGCTGGGCGGTGTTCTGTTGGCGTGGCAGTGGAGGTGGGGCAACCTCCACTTCCCCGCCTCCCGCCAGTATGGCTGTTGGCGGCTCTCCGGCCGAAAAAGGACGGAGAGCTGCCAACGGTCATAATAGGCCGAGCGGCAAACCGCCACCACTGGCGGTCTTCCGCACGGCGGTCCCTCTGCGGTCTTGAAAAAAGACCGCCGAGGTCAAAATGACCCCCTTAGTGTGTGGGCACCCTGGCACTAGCCAAGGTGCCCCCACATTGTTCAGGGCAAATTCCCCAGACTTTGTGAATGCGGGGACACCATTACACGCGTGCACTACATATAGGTCACTACCTATATGTAGCGTCACAATGGTAACTCCGAACATGGCCATGTAACATGTCTAGGATCATAGATTGTCACCCCAATACCATTATGGTATTGGGGGAACAATTCCATGCATCTCCGGGTCTCTAGCACAGAACCCGGGTACTGCCAAACTGCCTTTCCGGGGTCTCCACTGCAGCTGCTGCTGCTGCTAACCCCTCAGACAGGTTTCTGCCCCCCTGGGGCCTGGGCAGCCCAGTCCCAGGAAGGCATAACAAAGGATTTCCTCTGAGGGAGGGTGTTACACCCTCTCCCTTTGGAAATAGGTGTGAAGGGCTGGGGAGGGGTAGCCTCCCCCAGCCTCTGGAAATGCTTTGATGGGCACAGATGGTGCCCATCTCTGCAAAAGCCAGTCTGCACTGGTTCAGGGATCCCCCAGCCCTGCTCTGGCGTGAAACTGGTCAAAGGAAGGGGGGGAGTGACCACTCCCCTGACCTGCACCCCCCAGGGGAGGTGCCCAGAGCTCCTTCAGTGTGTCCCAGACCTCTGCCATCTTGGATTCAGACGTATTGGGGCACAATGGACAGCTCTGATATGCCAGTGCCAGCAGGTGATGTCAGAGACCCCTCCTGGTAGGTGCTTACCTCTTTCAGTAGCCAAGCCTCCTTTCTTAGTAGCCAAACCTCCTTTTTTGGCTATTTTGGGTCTCTCCTCTGGGCTATTCCTCAGATAACAAATGCAAGAGCTCACCAGAGTTCCTCTGCACTTCCCTCTTTGACTTCTGCCAGGGATCGACCGCTGACTGCTTCAGGACGCCTTCAAAACCGCAACAAAGTAGCAAGACGACTACCAGCAACATTGTAGGGCCTCATCCTACCGACTTTCTCGGCTGTTTCCTGGTGGTGCATGCTCTGAGGGCAGTCTGCCTTCACCCTGCACTGTAAGCCAAGAAGAAATCTCCCGTGGGTCGACGGAATCTTCCCCCTGCCAACGCAGGCACCAAACTTCTGCATCACCGGTCCTCTGGGTCCCCTCTCATCCTGACGAGCATAGTCCCTGGAACACAGGAGCTGGGTCCAAGTGTCTCCCACAGTCCAGTGGCCCTTCTGTCCAAATTTGGTGGAGGTAAGTCCTTGCCTCCCCTCGCCAGACAGCAAACCTGTGTACTGCGTGATGTGCAGCTGCTCCGGCTTCTGTGCACTTTTCCAGGACTTCCTTGATGCACAGCCTAGCCTGGGTCCTGCATTGCCCAACTCGTTGAGTTGGACTCCGACGTCGTGGGACCCTCCTTTGTGACTCTGAGTCGACTGCTGTCCTCAGGTCTTCTAAGTGCCTATTCCGGTACTTATGCGGGTGCTGCCTGCTTCTGTGGGGGCTCTCTGAGTTGCTGAGCACCTTTGTCTCCTCCTCCAGGGGGTGACATCCTGGTCCTTCCTGGGCCCCAGCAGCACCCAAAATCCTCAACTGCAACTCTTGCAGCTAGCAAGGCTTGTTTTCTGTATTTCTATGTGGAAACACTCCTGCATCCTTCAGCATGCCGTGGGACATCTTCTGACCAAAGGAGAAGTTCCTGTCACCTTCCATTGTTGCAGAATCTTTGGCTTCTTCCACCAGGAGGCAGCCCTTTTGCACCTTCATCCAGGGTTTAGTGGTGTCCTGCCCCCCTGGACACTTGCGTGACTGTTGGACTTGGTCCCCTTCCTTTACAGGTCCTCAGGTCCAGGAATCCATCTTCAGTGTTTTGCTGGCGGTTGTGGTTCTTGCAGAATCCCCTATCTCGACTATACTGTCTTTCTGGGGTAGTAGGGTAACTTTACTCCTACTTTCAGGGTCTTGGGGTGTGGTATTTTGGACACCCTTACTGTTTTCTCACAGTCCCAGCGACCCTCTACAACCTCCCATAGGCCTGGGGTCCATTCGTGATTTGCATTCCACTTTTGGAATATATGGTTTGTGTTGCCCATAGGCCTATGTCCACCTATTGCATCCTATTGTGATTCTACATTGTTTGCACTACTGTTCTTACTGTTTCTTACCTGTTTTGGGTTTGTGTACACATAATTTGTGTATATTACTTACCTCCTAAGTGAGGGTATCCTCTGAGATACTTTTGGCATATTTTCACTAAAATAAAGTACGTTTATTTTTAGTAACTCTGAGTATCGTGTTTTCTTGTGATATTGTGCTATATGATGTAAGTGGCATAGTAGGAGCTTTGCATGTCTCCTAGTTCAGCCTAAGCTGCTTTGCCATAGCTACACCTAACAGCCTAAGCTGCTAGAAACACCTCTATTCTACTAATAAGGGATACCTGGACCTGGCACAAGGTGGAAGTACCACAAGGTACCCACTATAAGCCAGGCCAGCCTCCTACAATGGAGTAATCCTGGCAGTCTGTCTTTCTGAATCTCAGAAAGAAGACTGCAGGAATCTCCTGAGGTAGTTCCCAGAACTGTTCTCTCTAACACCTAGCCAGACAATATGGTATGAGCACACCATTGATACAGGGGACAGTTTGCCCATAAAAAGTAAAATCTATAGGCAACCTGACCATGTTAGAGACTGCATCAAAGCAAAAGTGCAAAACATGCTGAGCCCAGGAGCCATTGAGCACTCTAATAGCCCAGTGGTGCTGGTCCCAAAACTTCACTCTCAGAATGGGAAAAGAGAAATTAGGTTATGGGTTGACTACAGAGGGCTCAACACTGCCACAAAGACAGATGCTCATCATATCCCTAGAGCAGATGAGCTAGTAGATACACTGGCATCTGCCAAGTATCTAAGCACATTTGATTTGACTGCAGAATATTGGCAGATCAAATTATCAGACAATGCTTAACCAAAGACAGAATTTTGAACCATTGAAGGGCACTACCAAGTTACAGTAATGCCCTTTGGTTTGAAAAATGCACCTGCCACATTTCAGAGGCTGGTGAATACAGTCCTGCAAGGTGGAAACCTATAGTGCAGCTTAGCTAGATCATATAGCTGTCTTTAGCTCCACCTGGGTGGATCACCAGGTCTACCTTTGGAATATCTTAGAGGCTCTGCAAAAGCCAGACCTCACTATCAAGGCCTCTAACTGCCAGGCGGAGCAGGGGAACGTTGTATATCTGGGCCACCTCGTAAGTGGAGGCCAGATTCAACCACAACAGGGGAATATTCAAACTATTGTAGATTGGACTCCCCCTATTACACAGACCCAACTGAGAGCCTTCTTACGCCTCACTGGGTACCACAGGAGGTTCATTAAGAACTATGGCTCCATTGTAGCCATAGTTGATATACATTACCAAATCGTGTATTCCCTGTTTTAATGTCAACTTTTATGTCAAAGGCCATTGAATGTATTTTTCTGTCAAGCAGTTTATACAGTTCATTGTGAAAGACTGTCAGATTATACAGTATAAGATTATTCCTTTGCTTGAATTTAGTGTGCTTGCCTCTAAGTAAGATAAAATGAATGTTGTTTGGCCATCTGGAAGAGTGATGGGCTGACACAGAGAATACAAATAACATTGCTTTAAAAACACATAAAATGTTCAAACGTCGCCAAATAACCTCTCAAGAGGGGCTAATGAGATAACAGCAATTCACATGACCTGTTCCTGGGATGCTGGGGTTCCAGGAGTCTGTGGTATGGGCTGAATTCTTGTTGAAACAGTCGGCAGTGCAGGGAGCTTCTGTGCCCCTCCAGGGGAATTACTACAGCCAATGAGTCCTTTCCTAGAGGTAACAAGGGAAAAGAAGACCTACTAGACTATTCTCTATGTTTTTTATAAGTGGCAGAGAATACATGCTGATGAACCAATCAGACAATTTCTAACTCAGAGTTTGTCTCTAAGTTCCTATAGCACTTACCTCCATTTGAAGCACCAAAAAGATGTGTAAAATAGTTTGTAAGGTTGTGGTTGTGTCCATCGATCAGGCTAGAAGTATTTGGGGCCTATCACAAACAGTGCTCCGTCCTGAACCAATGGTAATAATGAGATGCTTTTCATTTCAACCTCATTTTCACTCCCCGACTCTCTGATATGAACAGGTGACCACTGAATGATCTCGTGGAGGAAGGGGACATTTAATGATATAAATGGGAGGCAACTACAATGAGTTTCAATAGTGCATACACTGTGAACAGACACTCTGCTAAGAAAGACATAGTAGACAATACTGAAAGGCAGCAATACAGCAATTAACACATTTCAACTAGTATGTGTATCCTATAACCCTGTTCATAGAACATCGATTAAACAATGTATTATTTTTCTAAGTGGATAGTTGTATTATGCATTCTGTTTTTGTCTTTTGTTTTTATGTGCCTCTTGACGAAAGCTACTTATCATTTTTTCTGTCTTTTAAGATCTTATTGTGATGCTTCTGCTGAAGCTGGGTTGGTCACAGACTGGACACTTGAATATTCTTCAGACAGAGTGCAGATGTAATTGGAATTGCGCAACATCTATCCTTCTTCTGATTACCTAGCAGTACCCTCAGCTGGAGGACGTGGTGTTCTAGCAGCATTCAAAATGGCCTCCAAGGTTCCTGCAGATCTCAGTTCCTATGGAAATACCAATTCCTAATTGCTGCACCTGTTGGGTAATATAGTTCCAAATGTTGCGGGCAGCCCGAAACTACCTCAGTGGATTTAGTCCTACAGACTTGTAATACAATGTTTCTAAAGGGGTGCTCCCATTTGCTCTTGGAGGCCTGAATGTTTGGAGACTTCTTCCTCTTTGGAAGTGTGCGAAAGACGTGTAAGGCCGAGTAGATGCACATTATAAGGCAGGTTATGATCAACCCTGATAGCAAATGGAGGTTGGTTGATATGTGAAGTAAGGGTTATTTTGCTCAGTGAATGTGCAGTGAGGGGCCACAAAGATCAGGCCCCTACTAGAAGTAAGAAAGAGACGATATGGCAAAATGCATTCCAGCAAAGTTCGGCTGCATTTATCCATACAAACGAAACCCATGCTATTAGGAGTAGGCAGAAAGCAACTGCTTATGGAACCAGCAGAATGAAGATAAACGATTGCTCCATAAAGCGTAACTTATGACTAATTGAAAGAAAACAGGAGAGTAAAATGTTATGTTGCCTTTAGCATGAAAGGTCCTCGAAAACTAACCTGCTACCAAATGCAAATGTCAAGAGCATTGAATTAATAGTAAGCATAACATACATGTAAGAAAGTCAATTGCTACGAATAGGTATGAAAGTAAGTCTAACCTGTCTTCCACAAGACCTTACATCCAATTATTCACACACACGATTGAGAAAAAGCCCTCTTGAAGAAATCTGGAGTATAAGTGCCTATCCTTCTACCTCAAAGTGCATCATTATCAGAGATGCTAGCAAAAGCAAGAATCACATCAACAAGCATACAAAAATGCATTATAGTCAAGAGATAAAGAAAACCACAATGAGAAATAAATTGCTCAAATAGTAAATATGTGCAAGCTTGAAGCCACGAAATTGCAGAGGGAGAGATTGTAATGAAGGTGGGACCATTTATTTGGTCTTAATTAAGTTTTGTAGCTCGAGCCCAAAATTTTAAGGGTAAGATTTATGAGGTGTTTATGCCATGCTTGCACCGCGCAATGTGGTTTCAAATATATGGAGTAAGGCAACACAGTGCAAATCTCTCCATTGCCTTACTCTCCTCTGGGAGGCATTCTTTGGGCATTGTATGGGTGTTCCCATGCAAATCCTATGGTTTTTAATACATTCCCAGATTTACCTACCCTGGTAAACCTGGGAATGTTCCAAAATCCTAAGCCATCTGAGGTGAGGCATAACGGGGAGAAATATTTTATCCTTATCTCCTGCTTTGGCGCTAGGCTTCCAAAAGGGCCACAGGATAGGGGGGAAAGGCCAGGAACCTGCCATAATAGATAAATATGTCATATTCCTGCATTTCCCTGTGATGCAGACCAGCACAGCAAGGTTCCTTGCTGTGCTGCCCCACGTTATAAAGCCCATAAATATTGCCTGCAGTGTGTATCTGGATCACTTTAGTGCGACTGCGGTGAGTGTGCAGAGTGACCCAAGGAAGAACTGTCTCTAACGTTGGTGGAGGTTTGACCTGGAATAATAAAAACAAGGCCATGTCTGTATCTAGAAAAATGTTTCTGGCTCAAATCCATTAATTGACTACTACTGTCGGGTGATGTACATAGTTGGATCCACAGCCAATGATAGGATCATCAGAGCAGTGTGTCAGACTGATTCAAGAATTGTGATGCCACACTTAATGCTAAATAAGCACCAATTTGTCTGGAGGTATGAAGGGGGGTCCAAAAATGTATAAACTGCTCTTTCAATCAATTCTGAAACAGTATTTGTGATGAATACCATGCAGTTGTTGACAACAATGTAAGCCATGCCATTAATGCTGAGACTGACTTAGATACCAATACTAGCAAAACATATATCATTGTTTGCCCTGTTTGAACCTTAGCACAGTTATCTATGCTTCGAAGTCTGCAATTTATTGGGTACCCAGAATGTTACCTGAAAATAATAGTTTAAAAAAACAATGTGGATACCACTTTGAAATAGAATAAACGAAAGTCCAAGTAGCGGCTTGGACTCTTGTTGAGCCCCAGCACCCTTTATCGTTGAAAGCTAGATAGATGCACTTTTCAGACTGGTAAAAACATCATGAACGACTAGGATGTGTTTAAAAAAGAATCAGGCATCATGGGTTATCTGAATCAAATACTCAACCTCGGATTAAGAAGGGAATAGAAAAAGCTCACTGTGCACTAAATTTCAAAGATGTTCTTTATGACTAAGTTGGTGGAAATAGTGTGGCACAGTACAATTATTAATCAGGTTACTGTTGATTTCTTCTGGCCTTTGCATTTTAAAACACTACCACTGTTACTGAAGGTTAATCCATAATACCACATGGCACCACATCTGTTTCAGCTACAGCTCTATCTTCTAGCTGGTTCTCTAAACTCTTTGAATACTTTGAGTACTACAAGGTTTCCCACTTCAACTCCTCTAATAATCTGTCTAAAATATTGCAGTCAGGCTCCCTTGCAGTCCTATCCATTAAAATCGCCATCACTCGTGCCTCAACCTTAATCAAGTAAACTCACTGCAACCATCTACAATCTAGTGTAATCCTCCTTGACTCATCAGCAACATTCAAAACTACTAATCACTATACCATGCTCAACACAATCATCTGCCTTATTACTGCAAGGACCACTCTGGAATTGTTCTTCTTCGGTTGTGTGGTTCTTTGATCAATCCATATCCACCACCAACATGTGGGTATCTCCCAAATTTCCTCACTTGGTCTCCTTCTGGTCGTATGTCAGAATATCAAGGACAAAACTATCATCAGAGATTGATATTGTGTCCTAAGGTTGTGTAACTGCAATTGAGCCATATTTTTGTAAACAATATTTAAGATGTAATATTTGTATCACAGTGCTCTGGGACATAGCCCTCCATTTATTCTCTGTCTTTTCCTCCTCCCTGGAAGCTATCACGTAATCCTTTGCCTTCACCCACAAGTTGATGACTCTCAAACCTTCTTCTCTTTCTCTTCTTACATTACTCAAATACAAACCCAAGTCTCTTGTGCCATTCATTACTTGACGGCTTTGCACTCCTCATGCTTAATTCCACTAAAGTATAAACACCCCACCTACTAGACTGTATAGGCCCCTCTTATTTCCACTAAGAAATCCTCACTACTTCATAGTTAGAAATTGAGATTGACAATAATTCACATTTGAGGCAGTACTCTCTTTTATGTACCACTTGGATGGATGCGAAATTGTTGTTCAGCATAAACATATTTTGTTACCTAGCTTACATTGGATACTGCAAAAAATATAAAAGATATTCTAGTCACAAGAAAACTGATTGACTGCAACAGATTGCTCACTGGTCTCCATTTTCACTGGAATGCCATTCTCACAGAGTTCCCAAGTGTGCATATTTCATCTTCTTTTTAGAACACTGCAAAAATGTCTTTAATTTAAGAATCCCAGCAGTAAAACGTAAATGGCACTTCGCCATAATCCCCACTCACTCCCAATTTCAGATAACTGAAGAGTAAAGATCTATGTAATATCATTTCATGCCTGTTTACTTTTATCCTCCCATTCAATGAAGTCCTTGGTCCGCACCTCCATCTCACACATTTGTGGTCTATTTTGTCCACCACAAAAGATGTAACAAAACTGATTTTTAAGTCAGTGCCTCTGTTCAAAATGCTATGGTTATTAAGTAACAAAAAAAAAGTTGCAATGTTTCCTTTGTGAAATCTCAGAGATCTGAACTGTTGGCCAGTAGACCAATTTGAATGTTATTCAGATGCCTATTTCACAAGTTGCTGATCAAACTTCAAGGTACATTGAAAAGGAGAACCAGTAAAGGCATTGCCAGCTCCCCACTTTTTACCATTACAGTGCCAGTTGATAATGGCGTATGCTGGTAAATAAGGGTGGACTGCAGTTTTATGTAATGGAAAAAAAATAGGAAACTGTAATATGAAAGTATTTAGTGATTTTCTTTAAAAAAATATAAAGTAATCTCTTTTCAAATTAAGAGCCTGATTCACAAAGGTAAACTGGTTGAGTTTTTAATTCTGTCAGCAGAAATGGAGTAATTTAGTAATTCAGCATTACTCATGTAACGTATAATTACTCATTAATCCCGCCGTTCCACTGGCAGAATTAAATCAGCACTATAACTGTGAGTTACTATACAGTGAACTTTAACATAGAGAGGCAGCTCCCTCTTCTAGCCCTGTTTAAGTACCACTGAAGGACACACACTAATCGGGGCTCTACATAAATAAGGGCACCAAGGGGTATGCACTGCACTGGGGTGTACTGCATTTCCCTCTGTGCCCTTATATAGGTATGTAAGGGCATTGAGTGGTATTCACTGCACATTTCGGGTCCCACTCTACCCCTTGGCAGAATTCTGAGGAATTCCACAGAATTTTAATGTAATTCCATAGAAGGAACTCCACCAATCCCCCCATCCCTATATGTTTCTAGTAGCATCTTTACAGCTGTAAAGGCCCTGCACCAAAAATGATAGGACTGTCACATCTTTTTATGTGCTGAGACTCTGCAGTCATAAATATACTACCAGTGAAATGTCTTGCTGAATAGCAAACAATCATATACTTACACAAAAGTGTGACTTTACCTTTGTAAATCAGGTCTGAAATGTTTAGAACACGGGATTCCACTTTTTGGGCATAACAGATAATTTCTTTTCATGATAGTACCCCTCTATTACCATATCTTTCTTTGAACATAAAACTGCGAAAAGAAAAATAAAGGAAGAATTCATATACTATATTTTTACATACATGAATATAAAATATGTCAGACTGAATTGTAAATATTTGTAATGTTTTATGTATTGTGCTGTACATGACTTTTTGTAAGGTGACAGCCATGAACAATAAATATATTTAAATTGAAATTGTAACATGTTCATATCAAAGTCCATGTTTAAATCATTATCTTGCCTTGCACTTTTTGTGCACAGTCGACCTAGGCAAATTGAATGCAGTATGTTTTTGAATGTTAATGTTTTTATTTATTTTTCATTTTTCTATTGTACAGAAATTTAACTACAGTGACGTTTAGTCACATCCTAGTAGGCACCAGGGTTTAAAAGCAGGGCAGCAATAATCACAGAACTCAAATCTACTTAACGTATCTGTTGGGTTCTAAAAGGAAATAAATTGTTGCCTTCCTACCCGGTGTTGTCTTCCTTTCAGCATCACAAGAGTAACCAGTCTCTGATTACAACAACGTGAATCATTTTCAGATAAATCGCTGGAAAATTAAAATTATGGTATTATCAAAATGTGAAAGTTCAGCTCTCATGGAAAACTAAATAAACCTTAAATTGACCGGGTTAATCAATACCATTACCAAGGCTTGGGGTTGACCAAAGGCTACAGGAACACGGTTTGTTTTTTATTTGTAAGTATCATCATCTAAATTCTAGAGTGTAACCAGAGTACAAAAAGAATATACACAGTGGTCGTGTTAACTCAGAGATGCTAACGACCAATTTAACTAAATTTGCTCCAAGTTTGTAATTGGACATGCGTTTATTTTCCGGTCGTAAAAGTCCCAGCTTAGTTGCAGTGTACATGAAATGAGTGCAGTGATTATTATCGATTCTGTACTTCACACCACAGAATACTTTTAGAATTAAACCTCACAGCTGTATCTATAAAAATGATTTGCCTAAATTAAGGGTGTGTTCCAGATTTGCTCTACAAACCCTTAAAGCACAACTGATTAGCAGCAGGTCGTGGCCTGGCAGAACGTCTTTTTGTTTACAAATAAAAGCTCAAAAATAGGTATCATTGAAGAAGTATAAGTTAGGTGCTCAGGATCTAGGTGTGTCCAATGCCAGATCGAAACAACTGCTTAGGAAATTCACAAGTAAATGGCTATTTGTATCTGATTTATCAAAATCATATTGGAAGCTGGTTTCAAAGTAAATAGAACCAGATCTACTAAGCACTTGAGCTGTCCTTGTGCCATGCATGTCTATTCAAGGCAACCCAAGTGCTTAAGTGACATTTTAAAAACATGCAAATTAATATTTGTGTAGCCTTTCTTCACTTTTCACCAGCCTTGTGCTGCCTTGTGTTATCCTGTGTCGGGAGGTGATGAAGGGGTGGGAAACAGATGTTCCCTGGCATTCACCCATGTATTTTGATGCACAGCCAAATTTACTAATGTCCAGAAACCTTCCTGGTTTGAGCCAAAATACCGTGCCTACCCAAACTTAGATTAACAAAAAGAAATATCTTGATTTCTCCTTGTTACTTCCTCTTTGCATGTGAAATGCATTCTGGACCACATGTACAAAGAGGAATAAGTCATTAAGGATTGTTTTTGTACAGGAAGTTATTCCCTCCTGCAAAAAAACACAATCCTGCACACAACACATGCAACCTTGCATCATACCACAAGGGTGTCTGACTTAGTGCTAGGCAGTGACAAGTACAACATTTAAGGGAAGGAACTGAACATCACCATAGCTTTGAACATATGGAACATTCAACTTTCTCCTCTTTGCACAATACAGCACAGCAACCTGCCTGGCTGCGTTGCATGGTGTGAAAGATTAGTAAATCTGGGCCACAATGTCTACCTCCAGTCATGTGGGCTACCTTACTTGACATTGTTGGGCTTGGCCTTTTTTGCAGGGTCATCCCCAATCTCTGTGCCTCCTTCCTCCTATTTTTTTCTGACCTGTTTTTGTTGGCTTTAGGACTCTGGGCACTTTACCACTGCTAAACAGCGCTAAAGTGCATATGCTCTCTGTGTAAATTGCATTGATGAATGGCTTATTCCTGATTGGCATATTTCATTTACAAGTAAGTCCCTAGTAAAGTGCGCTAGAGGTGCCTAGGGTATGTAAATCAAATGCCACTAGTGTGGCTGCAGCACTGGGTTGTGCCATCCACATTAGTAGCCCTGTAAACATGGCTCAGACCTGCCACTGCAGGGTCTGTGTGTGCAGTATTGTACTGTCAATTCGACTTGGCATGTGTACCCACTTGCAGGCCCAAACCTTCCCTTTTTATACATGTAAGGCACCCCTAAGTGAGGCCCTAGGTAGTCCCCTGGGCAGGGTGCAGTGTATGTTAAAGGTGGAACCTGTACTGAAGTGTGTTACATGTCCTAACAGTGAAATACTGCTAAATTCAGTCTTCACTGGTGGAAGGCCTAACTCTCTCAGAGGTTAACATGGGGGCTGCCTTTAAATAATAATAAAGTCAGCTTCCCTTTGGGAGCAGATAGAAATGTGGAGTTTAGGGTCTCGGAACTCACAATTTAAAAATACATCTTAGAGTAAAGTTTGTTTTTAAATTGTGTTTGAAAATGCCACTTTTAGAAAGGAGACATTGTCTTGCTTAAACCATTCTGTGACTCTGCCTGTTTGTGGATTGTTGTGTCTGGGTCAGTTTGACAGTTGGGCTGTTTGTGAATCCCCTCTAGACAGTGAGACAAAGGGAGCTGGGGTGTAGCCTGCATATCCTAATGAGCCATATGTGCTAGAGTGGAGGGAGGTGTGGTCACTAACTACCTGAATGGGCTGTTCCTGCCTTCTCACAATGCTGTCTCCAACCCCGTGGTGTGAGTCTGGGACCTAGCCTGGGCAAGGCAGAATCTTACAAAAAAGAGAGACATTCCTTTGAAGTTTGCCTACTTCAAAAGCAGAAAGGGGCATAAGTAGTGGTCCCAAGCCCCCAGACTTTTAATGTCATCAAGAACACTTCTGGAATCAAGAGGAACATCTGCCTAGGAGAAGAGCTGAAGAGCTGAGGAGAAGTGCTCCCCTGCCTGTAACTGTGCTTTGTTGGGCTATTCTGCAGTTGCTGCTTCTGCTTGTCAAAGGGAACAAAGACTAGACTTTGCTGTGCATTCCTGCTTGAGAAGAATCTCCAAGGACATGAACCGAGCTTGCCTCCTGTTGTTGAAGTCTCAGGGCATCAAAGACTTCCCCTGCCAGCAACTGGACTCTCTGCTGAGACTCCTTCCCTGCCAGGTAGTGCCCTATCCAGTCCACGGGCCCTTAAAAGGTGAAGCTCGCAGACAAGAACTGAAAATCAACGCACAATACACCATGCAGGGAAATTTATGTCGCACCTTCTGCTACGCAGCAGATAAACAACAACCCGCCAGGTTCGTGGGTGAAATCGACGCTCTACCTGCATCGTGGCTGGGGGATTGATGCAACGGGGCTAGAGAAACAACGTGCAACACCCACTTACGGAGGCTGATAATGATGCAAACCACACGCAGTGTGGTTTTCTAACACCGTGTGACCGAATTTTCCACGCATCATCCCTGGGTGTCCAAGTCAACCCAACTCTGTGCGGATCTGAAATACCCTGTCCGGAAATCGATGCATCGCTCTCTTGCAAGGGAGAAAAACTATGCATTGCCGACCCGACCGGAGAAGGAAACAATGCATGGCCTCACTTGTGAGTAAGGAATCAACACATAGTTGATTTTTCCGATGCACGCTCGCCCTTGCAGCTGTATTTTCGACACTAACCAAGTACTTTGTGCAACAACAGCATTCTCACTGTTTTCTAAGGATTAATACTCTTATTATTATATAAATTCATATCTTGACTTGTGTATGTTGAATTTTTGTCATTTTGGTGTTGTTGTGTTTGGATAAATATTACCCATTTCTCTAAACCTGTGTTGTGTCATTTTGTAGTGATTCACTGTATTACTGTGCGTGTTGGTACAAATACTTTACACATCACTTCTGAAGTTAAGCCTTACTGTGATTCTCCTTTACCTTGACTAGAGTGAGGGTCCTTGCTTGGACAGCTGACTGGAACGTAAATTCACAAGGATGATTAAAATAGACGGATGAAACCTATCAGTATAGGTTGAGAGTATCAGTATGTTGAGAGTAAATGTCACACTCAGTCATCTGTACCACTAATGGCACAATGTATGTTGAAAGATATTTATTATTATAACATGCTACTTAATGCATGATTTAGGACCAAAACACACATACTGCATATTTCTATTATCATATTTTGTTAGGAATGTAAAAACAACAAATATTTCTATTGTGTTTCCCAGAAATATGTTTCCTAAATCCTACACCCTATTTTTAGCACTGCTCGGACAGCATAAAGTAAATTAACTCTGCCTGGTGGGAAGGATATTGGAATTGTTGCACTGCATACCTGAACACATGGGCCCATATTTATTTAAAATGACGCAAAACTGCGCTAACACAGTTTTGCATCATTTTATTTAGCGTGAGCTAGAGCCATTCAACAGCGCCAGCTGTGCGTCATATTTAGGATATGACGTACGACTGCCCTAAGGAATGGTGAGCATAAAAAAAATGTCATTAACCATTGCACCCTGTTGTAATGAAAAATTGCATTAATGCTGCAAAAGTGGTGCAAAATCATCTTGCAGCACGTAAACATGTTGCAAAAGGGTTACCAGCTATTTTTACTAGCATTAGTGCCAAATTTAAATGTACAAGCAAGAAAGAGTTCAATCGTAAATGAAAATAGAAGCATCAGGCCAGGAGAGACCCCAGGGAGACCCCAATCGCCCAAGGACCAGCCAGGAGGATCAACAGAAGTCCCTGAATAAGGAAAAGCACAATTGTCACTTTAGTGAGGAGGAGCACAACATTCTTGTCAGAGAGGTGACGGAGCCCTAACACCACCAACCAGTAAGAGTTGGTCACAGGAATCCAAGGACAGTACAGCACAGACTACCAACCACCATCACAAATGCAGGGTAGGTTGCATGGGGGAATCTTACAAATGCCAGAAAGGGGAGGTAGATAGGACACACCAAATGCATGCTAAAGGATTACATGGGGACACATTCGTCCTGAATCAAGAAGCCTCATCCCCACACAAGCAACACATGTGAGACTAGGACGGAAGTCAATACCATTGAGTAGGCTCAGGGTGGTGTATCTCGCAACAATGCTCCCCTACCTCCTTGTTGCATTGCCATTACACATGTGTGCTGCATCTTGCAGCAGACATTGAGATGCCACCTTAGCTAACATGACTTGTACATGTGCAGAAAGAGACACATAAACAATCCAACCCCTCAATGCAGTCACTTCTTTATCATGCTGCAACAATGCCTGTCTCGGTGCAGGGAGAACAAATCAGTGCATCCACAGGGGAAATTGCAGTGCTGTCCCATACCCCAGCAAACATGGTACTTCCCTGCGTAAATACCCTGGTGCAGTGTTGAGCTACACATATTGGTGCTGATCAGAACTGTGCCACAAGAGAAAAATCTTGCAACCTGTGGAACACAACACATACAGGGTGCAACAACAACAACTCAGACACAAACATATTACCCACATAAGAATGGGCAAACAATAGAATGAATGCAATACATGGTGCATGTCTGTGAACATTAGGGTGTCCATTAAAACATTGGTGGCCTGGGCGCCTCATGTGTTGGAAAGACTACCAGTGCGGTCTGTAGAGTAGGTTCTCATTATGGTTAAAAAGCTACTGGATTTGGGCAGTAGGGTCGCCTGGATCGCGGGTACTGAGTACAATTCCACACCAGGTGACACCTGTCGGCCTAAACCAGGTTTTCCTGCTAACCAGAAGCGCCTCATCTCTGACCGAAATGGTTGTGGCAACCAGGCACATGGCAAGACAGACTCCTCGGGGAATCATGGTAAATCAGATCAGATCCCTTTTTCTCAGTAAAACAAATCTCACTCAGGCAAATATATCAAAGGCAGAGTATAGTTCAAAAGGCATTTAAAGAAATAACTGCATCTTAGATAAAAACATGTGTATAACAATAAAGAGGATGATAAAGCAATAAAAGGAAGCGCTTTGCAAGCCGGAGACCGGGGAAACACTTTGCAGCTGTGAAAGGGCAGGAGCCCTTTAAATTAAACTCGCGCTCCCGCCGTCGCGGGAAGCGCTTTGCAAGCCGGAGACCGGGGAAACACTTTGCAGCTGTGAAAGGGCAGGAGCCCTTTAAATTAAACTCGCGCTCCTGCCGTCGCGGGAAGCGCTTTGCAAGCCGGAGACCGGGGAAGCACTTTGCAGCTGTAAAAGGGCAGGAGCCCTTTAAATTAAACTTGCGCTCCCACCGTCGCGGGAAGCGCTTGGCAAGCCGGAGACCGGGGAAACACTTTGCAGCTGTGAAAGGGCAGGAGCCCTTTAAATTAAACTCGCGCTCCCACTGCGCGGGACGCGCGCGGGCGGGCCCGTCCTTGCCCGTCATTGCCCGGAAGAGGCTGGGCTGGGCCCCCCCCCTTTCACTTGCCCTCTGAGGGCCCCAGCTCATAAAGGAAAGTGAAATACTAACCGGAACGGAGAACTATCGTCCTTCCTGACCCGGCCAGCAGCGTCTTTTTGGGAACTTCGGGACTCGCCTTCAACCTTTGTTGGGATATCAAGATCAGGAACATCTCAGGAGCTACCACACGCGGGACAAATAAGTGACAATCTATTCTTTTATTCATTCTTTTTCTTATCTTCCTTCTTTTTTAATCCTAACTTATACCCGAATAGATTGTTACCCCTCGGCAAAGTGTTCTCTATACACATCACTTTCTGCTAGATTGTTTAACTACTTTAGCTGGGTTGGTGTTAACCTGGCTTACACAACTAATAAATATCCCATTTAAAAGGCGCAGTCTGGTTGAAACTATAGCCTATTAGCTTGCCGTTCTTACTCATTTGGAACTGTCTCCACTCTCACTTTTGGTTATCTAAAACCTTAAGTCTCCTTTCACACCTCGGGACTGCTGTTCCTTCTGCTCGCCTCCACGTCTCCCCTCCGCCATCACCTGACATCGCGACCGCTGTGTGGGGGGAGCGTTTGACGGTTTGACGGGACAGGACGGGACTACATTACCTAGGTCCCCTTGCACCCCGGAAGCGGAACCAACGCATTTGCGTGCCCGAAGGCGCTATTAAACTGGTCCTGCCCCTGGTTGAGCGGGACCGCGCACGGGCCGCGCCGGGCTAAGCCCGGGTAGAGGGTGGGCCGTTGTGTAGCCGTTAGGGGGCCGGAAGGGGTCGGGTTGGGCCAATTCGCTAAGCTGTTAATTGCTTCTATTTTAACGCTTTAGTAAGCTGTATACTTGGGCTCCATTTAATTGAATTATTGTGCCTTTTGGGTCATATACACTTGCTGTTCTGTGTTATTGTTGATATATGTAGGTGCCCTATACTTTGTTACGATATAAAAGCTCTGTGTAGGGCAGGGTTATAAAATACTAGACAGTCCATTGAGTATTCTATCAATACTAGTAGTGGTTGTTATATACGTGAGGGTGGTGGAGAATGGCTAAAAATATTTCCACCCTGGATAATTACTTAGTTAAAATGGTGAGCAAGATAAACATTGATAGAAGGAAATCCTTAGGGAAGGAGTCCACCTCAGAAATTTTTTCTTCTGTAGACGATGGTAGCGGTTCTATTATGGTGGATCTCCCTAATATTGAAGCTTTCCTTTTGGAAAACTCAGCCATTTTGCCCTTAGTTTTAGAACCACCAATCCAAGACCCATTGGAGCCCCCGAGTGAGTCTGTATTGTCTAACTCTCCTCCTAAGAGAGCTGTTAGAAAATGCAGAAAAACGCAAATAAAGCGGGGGAACATACATCTTAAACCAACGATAGAATATGGTCATAGAAGTAATGTAGCTAAGAACGAGATTATAATTAATAAGGACGATGTGAATTGTGATCTCTTGGGTCACATCGCTAAGCTATTTGAGGAAAAACTAATCTATATGACTAAACCTCTTATGGAAAAAATTGAAGTGTTATCTACGGAGGTATCTAGGTTGGGTGGTCTTCTAGATAAGATGTGTAAGGAACAGACTATGAAACAGTCTGAGCTACCCGTCCAATCTGGTAGCTCTGCACAATTGGTTGTAGCACAGAGGTCATGTTTACCAGAATCTAGGGAGCCTCCATGTATGGTGGATAGTACCTCTCATATGAAAGCAGCTGCATCCAATACCGTGAGGTACGCTACTCCCGAGAACAGACCAAATCATATTAATCTCCCACCTGATTGTGAACCATATGTCATAGTCCTTTCGAATGTTCCTCCCTTAGACCCAACAGCAATGAAGTTCCGTGAGGAATCACATGATTCTCTCAAACGGAAATCAGTTGCTTGGCTAAACAAAAATTGTGGTTTCCCCCCACATCTATCCGATCATATACTGTCTACTAGACGGGTATCATGGATCGGAAACGCGAGGAAAAAATGTAAGGGGGATTGTGTAATTGTTAATTTTAGGCACCCTCAACATGTTGCGACTGTTCTTCTCAGAGCAGCTTCTCTGGATGTAGAGGAGTCTGACGTGGGTGTGCACCCTCTGGGTTATTTTTATAGACATCTAGCCAGTACATCAGAATTTTCTAAAAAACACAGACTCTTGACTAACAGAAGAAACACAAATTCTTATATTCCAATTGAAAATAGATTTTCGGTACTGAGTACTTTGGATGAAAACGATTGACTCCCACGAGCAGGGGAACCTATCACAGAAATGTTAGTATATACCCAGACGTGGGAGCAAAAACAGAGTATAGAATATTTAGAACCGAAACTTTTAGTACCTTCGAGCCCCAGAAACTCATGGACAGTTAAATTGGTAAATAGCGTTAAATCCCCTTATTCTATTTTGAGTGAGGTAACCAGTTTGGGCGTACCTGATAAGTGCCTCACAGTGACAATGGAGGTTAATGATGTTAGTAAAGACTATAATCAAGACAAAGAGTTAAATCCTTTAGTCGAACTAGAGGATGATACAGAAAAAGACAACTTACCTGTAGTATTAGATTCACCCTGTGTAAAAGGGAAAACAAATATTAGACTGATATCTTGGAATATAGCTGGCTTACCAGGAACCTTGAGGACGTGGTATGGTGCTCGTATATTGAAAATTACGATATCATATTCCTACAGGAAACTTGGATGGTAGAAACCCCCCATAGGTTGGGGTATAAAACATACTGTTCTTATGCTATTCCATCAACTAGAGGTAGAGCCTCAGGGGGGCTGGTTATCTGGGTTAAAGTGACTCTAGAAATAGCTGTCACCCAATTATCCATCCCCTCTCTGGACCTACTAGGCCTTAAAATTGATACAAGAGGGAAAGAAACTATGAGGGTCATTCTGACCCTGGCGGCCGCCACCGACCACGGGAGCACCGCCAACAGGCTGGCGGTGCTCCAACGAGCATTCTGACCGCGGCGGTTCAGCCGCGGTCAGAAGCGGAAAGTCAGCGGTCTCCCGCTGACTTTCCGCTGCTCGTTTGAATCCTCCATGGCTGCGGAGCGCGCTCCGCAGCCATGAGGATTCTGACCCCCCCTACCGCCATCCTGTTCATGGCGGGAAAGCCGCCATGAACAGGATGGCGGTAGGGGGGGTCGCGGGGCCCCCGTAAGAGGGCCCCGCAAAGTATTTCAGTGTCTGCCTTGCAGACACTGAAATACGCGACGGGTGCCACTGCACCCGTCGCACCTTCCCACTCCGCCGGCTCGATTACGAGCCGGCATCCTCGTGGGAAGGTCGTTTTCCCCTGGGCTGGCGGGCGGTTTTTCAGCAACCGCCCGCCAGCCCAGGGGAAAACTCGTAATATCCGCCGCGGTCTTTTGACCGCGGCGCGGTATTTTGGAGGGCGGCATCCTGGCGGGCGGCCTCCGCCGCCCGCCAGGGTCATAATGAGGCCCTATATATTTAATAAATATATATAATAGACCGTCCTCATCTAACAAGGAATCTGAGGTGGTAGAACTCTTGGATTCCCTTTTAGATTCCGTAGGAGATAATGTGAAGGTGTTAGTTGGTGGGGATTTTAACTGTAAATATGAGCCTGTCTTGGGGTTGGAAAAATTGCTTGATGAACAAGATGCTGCTAATGATATCTTGCCCTTAGAATCTGCAAGTTCAGCTAAAAGCACAAAAGCCTCCCTACAGATTTTACAGTTGACTGTGGTACATGATCTAAGGGCTTGTAATGGTCGATTCCGATCAGACAGACCAGCAGCTCCAACCTATTTTAAGGGAAATTCCAGGTCACATATAGATTTTGTAATGGCTACCCGGAATATATGGGACCAAATAACTGATTTCAAGATAGACCATAGGACGGAGAGTGATCATTTCCCCCTCCAACTATGGCTAGACTCTCAATCATTTATTATTAGATCCAAAGAAGAGACCCTATTAAATACCACGGTCGCGGAGCTAGAGGTAACCAATAACAGGCGTGCTCTAAGATGGCCATATATCTTGGGAACAGAAAAGACGCTGATAAATATTTACAATGTATTTACTGAAACGGTAGGAGTCTTACAGTCAGCATTAGTGGGAACACAAGGTGTTCTTGATTTACATCTTAAGCTGGTAGATGCACTAACCCCACTAGTGAGTAAAATTTATAAAAAAGATGGTAATAGGATAAGGAACCATCTTGAGACAGCGAACCCATGGTATAATAAAGATTGTCGAACAGCAAAATCAAGACTGATCCAGGCAGTAAAATCCGGGAACTGTTTGGATATAAAAAGTAGTAGACTAACCTACAAAAACACTATGGCCCAAGCTAAAAAAGTATGGGATGAAAGTCTTTGGGAGGATCTCTTGAGTGCAGCTAAGTTACGGGATCAGAGCATGTTCTGGAATTTAATCGCTAAGGGAAACAAGCAGGGTAGATCAACAAAGGATATTTTTTTAGATGAAAATACTTGGTGTGATCACTTCACTAAGCTCTATGCTAACAAAAAGGAGAGTTTGCCCTTCGGGGACTATGAGACAAACTTAGAAATGAGTATCGCTCCATTATCTTTTAGTTTAGAAGAAACTAATAAGGCTTTATTAGCTGTGAAAATGGGCAAAGCCCCAGGCCCTGATAAAATTCCCGGCGATCTACTAAAATATGATGTGGATGTGTGGGGGCCTTATATAAATTACCTGAGTAATTCCATTGTGGCAGGCACACCGATCCCCGATTCATGGAAAGGGGCAGAAATCACAACAATTTTTAAAAAAGGTGATCGCTATGATCCAAGCAATTATCGCCCAATAAGTTTAATAGACACTTTCCAAAAGATATATGCCAGACACATTTTAAATAGGCTTTTAGATTGGATTGAAGAGACTAAAATAATAACCAAATATCAGGCTGGATTTAGAATAAAAATCAGTACGGTTGACCAGGTATTTAGGTTTATGTGCATCTGTTGGAAGTATATAAACATAAGGAAGGGTAGTCTCTATGTGGCATTTGGGGATCTAAGGGCCGCCTTCGATCTTGTTCCTCGCAATTTGTTGTGGATTACACTAAGGAACATGGCGGTCCCTGGGGAACTACTTAAAGAACTTATCAAGCTACACACAGGGAACTATGCAAAAATTAGATGGGGAAAAGAAGGTGAAACCTCAAGGGCCATACCTGTAGACCGTGGTGTGCGCCAAGGTTGCGTGTTAGCACCTACACTCTTCTCATTATATGTTAATGATATTCCGAGCTATTTAAGGAATTGTGTACATGACTCCCCGAAGCTAGGCGGTGAGCCGGTTACGGCATTATTATTTGCCGATGATACCATCCTTATTTCTCAAACTCCGAGAGGTTTGCAAAATTTGGTGAATTCTTTCCAGAAGTATTGTGTGGGGAAGGGGTTAGAAATAAATCGTACCAAAACTAAGTATATGTCCATAAACACCAAGAAATCCCTCAGGAATAATCCGTCCTTGGAGAATCAAAAACTGGAACAGGTAGAGAGTTTTAATTATCTGGGGTTAATGCTGGATAGTAACCTGTCCTGGAAAGGACAGATGGATAAAAGCATCTTATCCCTTAAACAAAACTCAATGCCTATTTTAAAAGTACACAGAGCTAGTTATTCTAAAGCAATTTCACCGGCACTTGAACTATATGAAGCAAAGGCCCAATCGGCCGCCCTTTATGGTGCTGAACTCTGGGGCTACTATTGTAACAATAACTTTGGAAAAACGGAAAACCACTTTGTACGAAGGCTACTCAAAATACCGACAAGAACTCCTCTAGTCCCTGTTTTCCTTGATATTAACCTTAAAAAAGCAGACTATCAAGCATTATTAAGACCACTGCTGTATTGGGTTAGGTTATGGGTAACCCCGGAGTTGAGTGATTACAAGAGTGGATTGACTGAATTAACTCAGATAGATGGTCATATGAATACTCCTTGGTTAAAATATGTATCTAAGTGGTATAAGAGATTAGGTTTATCACACCTATGGGAAGTTCCTCAGAATATGACAACATGTACCAGGAAACATGTAAAGGACACCTTTTGGTCTTATGTCAACGGAGAGCTATTGCATAGCTCATCGATTGGTATCTTGACTTTGAATTTTTTGAACATAAAAGATACACCTAATTTCGAACAATTTTTGGATGAGATCGGTCCTCCACTGGCAAAAACACTATACTTACAGTTTAGGTATGGGGTCTTACAGACTAATGCATACACATGCAATTGGGGAGGGGTAAAAGGTTGTGAATTGTGCACTCTCTGTACTCTAGGGGCTAAAGAAGATGTTGTTCATCTACTCTTCTTTTGCCCAGTATAGAAGAAACCAAGGGATCGTTGGATCAAACCCGTTTGTAAATATGTGGGGGTTAGATCCTACAAAGAAGCAGAGCGCATATTCCAGTCTAATACTTCACAATTAGTGGTGTTTGGCACGAGTAGATTTTTATTCAATGTGTACCTTATTAGAAAACGACTTGGTCACAAACTGTAATATTTTGTTAGGTGGCCCGCTCTTTCCCTTCCTTGTATAGGTATATGATGCACTGTTCCTTCGAGCCAAGTTAATTTGTTTTTTAGTTCTGGCTTTTAATTAATTTAGAAATTGTTATTTATATTTTTATATGCTGTACTGCTTAATCATGGAGACATCCATATATTTCTTGCCAATTGTATGTATTGTATCTTATATTTAATTGTGAAATGTATATATGTATGTTGTATTTATCTCTTGTCTTGACTTTTATGGCAATATTTGCCGAAATAAAGTTTAACGAACCTTAACGAATAAAAGCAAGCACGTGATTAGAAGTGTAAAACACGAAATCAATCCTATCATACTGTCAAAAGGGGGCTGGATCTATAATCCTCCTTCCTACGCTAAGTATGAACGCAGCATACTTAGCTTAATCTGCCCTTCAGGTTTCCCCCTGGAAAAACATCAACCTTCATACCTGGAGAAGAGGCCAGAAGTCTTGAAAGACACAATCTCCATATGGATCAGGTGCTCAGCCGTCTAAGCAGGTGGCTATAGTGAAGCAATCAGCAATCAGCATACAGTTGTGGTCATTTGGCTGGGATCTCTCTCTAACGTGTCTGGGACAAAGAGGTGTTCTTATAATAAAACTACTAACATTCTAAGAAATAGCCCCCTCTTTTTGTGAATGTTAAAGACACAGCATACCATGTTTGTTGGCAAACCCATCTGACTGTAGCTTTGGAAGGAGCACAGAGTCTCTGTTAAGAACACAGTGTTTTCCTAGGCGACAGGACAATATGATAGAAATAATAAAACAGCACCACAAAAGTGGCTCTTGCTAGAAAAATGAAACCATGCTGATGAAAATGTATCTAGGTGAAAGTGTACAGCTGCAGGCTTAGGTAGCTAAAATAACCTGTGTAAAATATGGCTAAAGCTATAGCTATACAATACCCTCCCCTTGCTGTTCAAAGGTGGTTCAAAGCTAAAGCTAAAATGAGGCATCTAAACCCTAAACTAAAGCAATAACTAAGACGTCAATTATGACAACTTAAGAAACACAAGCCATAGGAAAGAACAATTTCAAATACCACAGAGTGGCACAAGGAACCGAATATCAAAAGTCAGAATCATTTTGGAAATCATCAATTATATCCACGACAATCGAAGCCAGGAGTCGTTCCACTTCGGCAGGTGGCAAAATATCCAAATCATGTCCAAGGAAGACCATAGAGCACTCGTGTTCCAAAGCCTGAGCTTCAGCTGAGGCAGCAGCATTCCATGTATTGCCCATCAGTAAGCCAAGAGTCGCAGCATCCACAAAGGCCAACTCATAGGCATCCTCCCACAGCAGATGCACCCTCAACTCACATGTGTGACAATGACCACTCGTCAAGAACATCAGAAGATCAGCGCCCAATGAAAGTAAGTGCTGAGTAGTAAGACAGATATCCAGTACACATTCAAAGAAGCACCAAAGGCATCGAAATACGAGATGCACACTATCCAAAACCGGTTGGAATAACAAAGACCAGTCACATTCCAACTGTTGCACGAGTTGTGCTCTGAAATACTGCATCATGCATTCACGACACAATTGCGCTGGCAGCAGCGCTCTCAGTCTTTCCTGTTGTAAAGGGACAGCCATTTCTCAGAAAAAGTAGCAACAGCAGAATGCCACCAATTACAGCCAAAGTAATCGGAAATCCCCCCAAAAAACTTGAAAAAATTGAGTGTATGGCTGAAAGTACTAAACCGAATATGGAGGAGAAGGTGTGAACAAAACCAAAACTGACAGCCTTTAAAAAGTGGGCATTTCCAGTAGTACTGGACGCATTGAATATTCGTTCCACGAGTTCACCAAAGTGTCTCAGAAAATTTGTACTTTAAAAGGACTGAATCTCTGCTGATGACCTCGCAACTGGAAGCGCATAGGTCTTGTGTGGTGATGTAAGCGCCACATGTTTTTGAAACAATAAAGCCTTCAGTCTGCTTACCATGTCACAATTCACATCAGAAGTAACAACATGGGGCCAGATGTCCTCTACTCCTTTAAATTATGCGGGGGAGGGAATGAATATTCCCACAACATGAAACAATTTGGGAGACCGAAACGACATAAGGTATTCCTCTTGCATTCCACAACAGCTCTCACTGTTGTGGAGCACATAGCTACCCTTGGAGAACACCTGGAATGCAGGTCTAATCAAGAGTGCCGTCACGCCCTTCAGATAACAAGCCAAATTTGCCATAGAGGCATTAAATGCCCAGTGCACGGACATCTGTTTACAAGTCATTGAATGGCTCACAGAAGTCTTGCATTCGCTGCCGCTAAGAAAGACCTCTTTCATGCTATTGAAACATTTGTACGAAAAGGGAAGCTCCCACACCTCCTGTATGTAACTATCTCCCAGCCTTTCATATCTGCCTACTGGAATGTGTTTCAAGCAGGATGTAAATTGAAGTGTTGAAATAGGCAGATTAATAACCCCATGTATTAATCATTCAGCAGATGGTACTTCAGCCACAGTAAAAAGCAACTTTTCGAATTTCTCTATTCTCAACATGATATATGCCATATTCCTAGCCATCATTTGTTGCTGTTGCATTAAATTAAATGTTGAAAAAATCTCCCTTGCGCTCACATTTTGCCAGGAGATGCGACCTGCCTTCAGTGTTTGTAATGTCTAACCTAACTGCATTATGGATCTTAGCTGACTTTGTCCATGTTACAGAAATGACACACCCGTCTGTTCTATGTCCATTGAAGAGGACACAATGTAATTTAAAGTGTAAATTCGGTCGGACAAGGTGTTAATTCCATTATCCATGATGGCTAATGCTTTCTGTAAATTTCCTGATCTATTTGCCTTAACTGGGAAGCCGCTTCTTGTTGGGAAAGTTTCCAAATTTCATTATGTGTTTCATATAAAAAGCGTTTTCTGTGTTGTCTTCTGGGACCTAACAGGAAATCCTGTAAATCTGTGTTATTGGACAGGAGACTAGGATGTTCTTTGACAGCCTCTATTGAGGAGACCTTCATCAATTGCTGGCATAGTTTCCCTATACTAT
The DNA here is from genome assembly GCF_031143425.1 of Pleurodeles waltl. Taxonomy (NCBI): domain Eukaryota; kingdom Metazoa; phylum Chordata; class Amphibia; order Caudata; family Salamandridae; genus Pleurodeles; species Pleurodeles waltl. Next base: position 752,766,651 of record NC_090443.1, on the reverse strand, counting down.
ATATATATTTTTTTTATATATTTATTTTTTGTCCTCATACACTCTCACCGGTAAGTCACACCTTATTTTGACAGGGTTCTCACTTCTGCATCCGAAACAAAAGTGGGCATACTGCCCAAGGAGGACCCCGTATCACCTGCTCAGCCTGCCTGGGGTCGCCCCCTGTGGCTGGCACATATGTAAGAGTTTTTTTTTTAATCATTGGACAATATACCCCTAGGAAGGGGCCCATTTCAGGAGCGGAGCCCATAGTTTCCTTTTTTTCCACCTCTGTTCAGGGCCACCCACCTTAAGATCTAATTTGGCTGTATTCACGAGCATGTCCAGCCAGCTCCTAAGCAAGTGGGGGGCTGCCTTCACCCACTTCAAACTAATCTCCCTTCTGGCTAATAAAATAGCAAAAAACAACAAGTTCCTACTATTTCTCGACCACCCTACCGAGTCATCGGGTTTGCCGAAAATAATAAGAGGGAGATGTACAGTCAATTCCTTCCCTATAATCTGCGACAACGTTCCCACCACCTCCGGCCAAAAAGAGACGACTCCTGGGCACTCCATAAACATATGAATGTCTGAGGCGTTTGGAGCTCCACATTTAACACAATTCAACCCTATACTATATGTTGTCACAATATCCGAGTGTTCTAAGGATATATAGCAAGGGTCTGGCCTATTAGTTCTAATACCCCTGAGGATTTTACAAAACGTGTATGGCACCCATTGGTGTCTAGAGGCCACAATAACCACCCACCAGGAAGTGAAAAATGATGTGTTATATGTTCCATTCTGGACCCATTCATCGAGCTGATCTTCAGATGCATTTATATACTTTTGCCATTTGTTAAATTTTGCAGGGACGGAAATACTTGGAGCATTTAATTCTTTGATGTCTGCTGAACCTAAACAGCTCGTTTGTTGTACTGTTTCATTAAAAATATATAATTTGAAGAGGAATCATACAGGCTCTAAATAAAGCTTGTAGTCCTCTAATTTGCCAAATGTTTGTTCCCCACGCACTTTTTAAATCAATCGAATTTAACCAAGGTTCATAACCTACTATGGCCAATTGGAAAAAAAAGGAATCAGAATATATTAGTTTTGTATCTGTCAATAAAACATGCAAATCTTCCTTTACTGGCAATTTAAAATAATGTGACTCAGCATTCTTAACATTGTGCCCTGAAAAAATATGCAAACTTTTCAGTATACGTATTAGACTTTTCATCCTTGGCGTGGTCTCCCTTAACTTTTTGCCTCGATTTCCCAGGTTGTTGATGTGTGCTGGCTGTTTTTGTTACTCTGGGCACTTTACACTGCTAAACAGTGCTAAAGTGCAAGTACTCCTATACAAAATGTGTATGTAATTGGTTCATCCATGATTGGTATATTTGATTTACTAGTAAGCCCCTAGTACAGTGCACTAGAGGTGCCCAGGGCTTGTGAATCAAATGCTACTAGTGGGCCTGCAGAACTGGTTGTGCCACCCACACTATTAGCTCTGTAAATGTGGCTCAGACCTGCTACTGCAGTGTCTGTGTGTGCAGTTTTAAACTGTAAATTCGACTTGGCAAGTATACCCACTTGCCAGGACTAAACCTTCCCTTTTCATACATGTAAGGCACCCCTCAGGTAGGCCCTAGGTAGCCCCAAGTGCAGGGTGCAGTGTATGGTTAAGGTAGGACATATAGTAATGTATTTTATATGTCCTAACAGTGAAATACTGCTATATTTGTTTTTCACTGTTGCAAGCCCTGTCCCTCTCACAGGTTAACATGGGGGCTACCTTTAAATATGATTAAAGTGTAGATTCCCTTTGGGTGCGGATAGACATGTGGAGTTTGGGTTCTCTGAGCGCACAATTTAAAAATACATCTTTTAGTAATGTTCATTTTAAGATTGTGTGTTTGAAAATGCCACTTTTAGAAAGTGCGCATTTTCTTGCTTAAACCATTTCTGTGACTCTGCCTGTTTGTGGATTCCCTGTCTGGCTCAGTTTGACAGTTGGGCTGTGTAGGAAAGTATCATCTTTCTTGGCATGTTACCCCCAATTTTACATGAATGTCAGTATGTTTATGCCTGTCTCATTGGGATCCTGCTAGCCAGGACCCCAGTGCTCATAGTTTGTGGCCTAAATGTGTACGCTTGTGTGGTGCCTAAGTGTGTCACTGAGGCTCTGCTAATCGTAACCTCAGTGCTCATGCTCTCTTTGCTTTTAAATTTGTCACTATAGGCTAGTGACTATATTTACCAATTCTAATTGGCACACTGGACCCCTCTTTTAAGTCCCTAGTATATGGTACCTAGGTACCCAGGGCATTGCGGTTCCAGGAGATCCATATGGGCAACAGCATTTCTTTTGCCACCCAAAGGGAGCTCAGACAAACCTTTACACAGGACTGCCATTGTAGCCTGCATGAAATAACGTACACGTTATTTCACAGCCATTTTCACTGCACTTAAGTAACTTATAAGTCACCTATATGTGTAACCTTCACTTGCTGAAGGTTAGGTGCAAAGTTACTAAGTGTGAGGGCACCCTTGCAGTAGCAAAGGTGCCCCCACATAGTTCAGGGCCATTTCCCCAGACTTTGTGAATGCGGGGACACCATTACACATGCGCACCACATTTAGGTCAATACCTATATGTAGCTTCACAATGGTAACTCCGAATATGGCCATGTAACATGTCTAAGATCATGGAATTGTCCCCCCATTCCAAATCTGGTATTGGGGAACCAATTCCATGCATCCTGGGGGCTCCACTATGGACCCCCAGTACTGCCAACCCAGCTCTCTGAGGCTTGCATTGCAGCTACAGCTGCTGCCACCTCACAGACATGGTTCTGCCCTCCTGGGGTCTGGTCATCCCAGCCCCAGGAAGGCAGAACAAAGCATTTCCTCTGAGAGAAGGGTGTTACACCATCTCCCTTTGGAAATAGGTGTTACAGGCTGGGGAGGGGTAGCCTCCCCCAGCCTCTGGAACTGCTTTGAAGGGCACAGATGGTGCCCTCCTTGCATAAGCTAGTCTACACCAGTTTAGGGAACCCCAGTCCCTGCTCTGGCGTGAAACTGGACAAAGGAAAGGGGAGTGACTACTCCCCTGTCCATCACCACCCCAGGGGTGGTGCCCAGAGCTCCTCCAGTGTGTCTCAGACCTCTGCCATCTTGTTTTCAGAGGTGTGAGGACAATCTGGAGGCCCGTTAGTGGCCAGTGCCAACAGGCGACGTCAGAGACCTCTCCTGATAGGTGCATACCTGGTTAGGTAGCCAATCCTCCTCTCAGGGCTATTTAGGGTCTCTCCTATGGGCTTCTCTTCAGATTACGACTTGCAGGAATCCACCATTACTCCTCTGCACTTCTCTCTTCGACTTCTGGCAAGGATCGACCGCTGATTGCTCTAGGACGCCTGCGAAACTGCAACAAAGTAGCCAGAAGACTACCAGCGACATTGTAGCGCCTAATCCTACCGGCTTTCTCGACTGTTTCCTGGTGGTGCATGCTCTGGGGGCTGCCTGCCTTCACCGTGCACTGGAAGCCACAAATAAATCTCCAGTGGATCGACGGAATATTCCCCCTGCTCCGGCAGGCACCAAACTACAGCCTCACTGGTACTCTGGGTCCCCTCTCATCCTGACGAGCGTGACCCCTGGAACACAGGTGGTGGACCCACATTGACCCCGACAATCCAGTGGTCCAACTGTCTGAATTTGGAGGAGGTAAGTCCTTGCCTCCCCTCCCAGACAGTAATCCTGTGCACCGTGTGATCTGCAGCTACAAGGGCTTCTGTGCACATTTCCAAGAAATCCTGCCTGCACAGCTGAGGCAAGGTCCCCAACATTCCATCCTGCAATGCTCAGCTCCCTGAGTTGACCTCCAGTGTCATGGGACCTCTCTTTTCAGTGATGAGATGACCGCTGTGTTCCATGTTCAAGGACTCCTGAGGGTGCTTCTCTCCTTCCAGTGGCTCTAAACATTGCTCAGGGCCCCCTCTGCCTCCCCTCCTGAGTGGCGACATCCTGGTCCTTCCTGGGCCTGGTGGGCACCCTTTTTCTTCAACCGTGACTCTTGCAGGTAGGAAAGCTTGTTTGCTGTATTTTACCAGGGTAATCACTCTGCGTCCACCAGAATGCCATGGGACATCTTCTGCACAAAGCAGAACCTCCTAGCTTATTTCATTGGTGCAAAACCAGCATCTTCTTCCAACCGGAGGTAGTCATTTTGCAACTTCATCTTTAGAGGCCCCCCATGAACACTTTAGCGACTCTTGGACTTGGTCCCCTTCCTTTACAGGTCTTCAGGTCCAGGAATCCGTCTTCAGTGCTTTGCAGTCTGGTGTGGTCCTTGCAAAATCCTTTATCACAACTTTAGTGTATCTTGACGGAAATAGTAGTACTTTACTCCTGCTTTCCTGGGTTGGGGTCTCTTTACACCATTGGTGTTTTCTTACTCTCCCAGTGACCCTCTACACACCACACTTGCTTAGGGGTGCATTTGTGGTTCGCATTCCACTTACTTAGTATATGGTTTTTGTTGCCCCTAGGCCTATTGCATTCTATTGTGTTTTACAGTGTTTTCACTACTTTCTGACGGTCTTACTTACCTGATTTGGTTATTTGTGTATATTTTGTGTATGTTACTTACCTCCTAAAGGAGTACATCCTCTGAGATATTTTTGGCACATTGTTACTAAAATCAAGTACCTTTATTTTTAATAACTTTTAGTATTGTCTTTCTTATGATATTGTACCTATATGTTATAAGTGGTATTGCATGAGTTTTGCATGTCTCCTAGTTCAGTCTTGGCTGCTCTGCTATAGCTACCTCTATCAGCCTAAGCTGCTAGAACATTACTACACTCTACTAATAAGGGATAACTGGACCTGGTATAAGGTATAAGTACCATTGCTATCCACTACAAACCAGGCCAGCCTCCTAAAGGCTGGTTGCACCTCTCACTAGATAGTGACACAAAGGGAGATGGGGTGTAGTCTGCTTTTCCTGAGGAGCCATCTGTGCAAGGAGGGAGGAGAGTAGAGGTCACTCACACCTGAAAGGCAGGGACTGCCCTCACAATGCAGTCTCCAACCACCTGGTGTGTGTCTGGGGCCTGGCCTGGGCAAGGCAGGATTTCACAAACAGGAGAGACTTTGCTATGAAGTAGTCCTACTTCCAAGGGCAAATGGGTGTATGAAGGGCACCCAAAACCACAGACTTTAGAACACTTCTGGAAACCAAGAGGAACCTCTGCCTGGAGAAGAGCTGAAGAGCTGAGGAAGAAGAGCTGCCCTGCCTGTGACTGTGCTTTGTGGATCCCTCCTGCAGTTGCTGCTTCTGCCTGTGTCAGAGGACAAAGACTGGACTTTGTGTTGCCTTCCTTCTTGTGAAGAACTCTCCAAGGGCTTGATTTGGAGCTTGCCTCCTGTTGTTTGAAGTCTCAGGAACAACAAAGACTTCTCTCTGCCAGCACCTGGAGCCTCTGCTGAGACTCCTACTCTGCCAAGTGGTGCCCATCCTGTTCCTGGGACCCTGAAAGGAGAAGCTGGCAGACCAAGAGTGAGAAATCCATGCACTGCCAGGGCCATCAAGATCTGGAACATGCATCCGAGTTCCAAACAGGCACTCGTATGAAGTACATCTCCCCAGGGATCTTCTGGGCAGATTAATAAGTGCTCTCTGAACTCCATGCAGGTATATAACCAACTACGACCTGTGCCTAATACTGTCGCTGTTAAGGGTTGCTTTAAATTGAGGTTTCCTCGCTCCACTACATTATTTCCCTTGGGATGTAATGGAGACGAGTAATGCAGTTGGACCCCTAACAAAGCCATGGTGCCCCTGTAAGCCCTTGAGGCAAAAGCAGGGCCCCAGTCCGAGAAGAAAGCCACAACAGCATGTGTGCTGTCAAAGACTTTCAAATCTTTGATAACAGTTTGAGCGTCAGCCGAGCATTGTGGCCAAACCCATAGAAATCTGGAGCATGAGTCAACAGTGACTAAAATGTATTTGTATACACTGTCTGATGTCAGGGGACCACAATGGTCCAAGTACACACATTGTAAAGGTTTGTTGGAAATTAAGAGGGGTGTCTGCGGTGGGCGCTTAACGCTGGAGCCTTTGATTTGTTGGCAGATGTCACAACAAAGGACCTAACGCTTGGTCTGTTTGTAGAGACCTGGCCACCAATACCGTGATTGCATTATGAAAATTGTAGCTGCCACATCAGCATGTGCAGAAGCAAATCTCTCATGCACTGCTTTCACTAACTCTGGTCTTAGGTCTTTGTTGAGAATCACTCGGACTCCCATGTCTGGAATTTTTACTTCCATGTCAAACATGCCTGCCATCCGGTAGGAGTATTTAGCAGGAAAGGCTTTAGGCAAAGGTGTGCCATCAGCCAAAGCTTTCACAACTGCTAGCATTTCATTATCCACTTCTGATCTAGAACGAGTTACTGCTGCAACAGAAGCCATTGCAACTGCTGACTTTGCTGCTCCATCAGCCAAAGTATTGCCTTTCACGTGTATTCCAACATGTTGGTGTCCCAGTATATATACAACAAGGACATTAGGTAGCGTTTCTTTCAGATCCACTACTTTCCCCCACAGAAGTTTGTGTTTAATGGTATTTCCTTTTGAATCTCAGAACCCATTTTGTCGCCAGCATTGCAAGTATTCATGGAAGGTCTTGGCACAGTAGTACAAATCACAGACAATCAATGTCATCTGTTCAGGATCCGTATGTTTCAGTGCCATCACCAGAGCCTTGAGCTCTGCAAGTTCTGCTGTACAGTCCCCTAGAGTCTGTGCGTAAGTATTTCGTGGATGGAACTTGCCATCCTGGGCGCTGAAACTTGTTAAGTCCCTACTTTCAGGTGCTATGTTTTGGCAGAAAAACCCATTGGAAATACCCAGGGTTGTTTTGTATTTTTTTCGCACAATGTTGTTCATCAGAGCTGTGCTATGTGCATTTTGTATAGCAAATGTCTTTCTATGAGTGTTTAAATGTCTGTAGTCTAAGACTATTCTATATGAGTGGTCGGGATCAACGACTGGAAACAATGGATTATTCATTGATGAATTTGAGGGTTTTAATAACACCCTGGTACTCTAATTGATAGAGGATTTCCCTCACTGGGGCTTTTGCATCATATTTTATTGGGTATTGAGGTTGAGGCTGAGGTTAAGATTTTATTTGTATTACGTGATAGGAAGAATCTTTGTACCACCCTACATGATTGCGATATGATGCAGGTGCCTGCGCCACTGCCCAATCAAAGGCGTACTTTTCAACAAGCTTTTTCAGAACAAGGGATGAGAAAGATTTTCCAATAACGTCCTCTCCAAATGGGAGATAATGGACAAATACTGGTGGCCAATCTTTTTCGGCCAGCAAGATATAAATAGAGACGACGTGGTCCCAAAAGATAGCGCCAATTATGCGTTCAATGCCCCCTTCTAACTGAATAGTTATTTTATGCACCCTGTTGGTTTCCACTTGCAGGTAGTCATCTTTTGCTTTCACCTCCAGATGCTCTGTACTAAGAGGGGTGTCTGCGGTGGGCGAACTATTGTAACTTCTGCCACACTGTCTCGCAGTGCCAGTGCCCTCTTCTAGAGTGGCATGTTGAATTGCAACTGCTGCTACTTTTTTTCTTTTTAAATTGGAGTTTCTCTTGTGGAAATTTCTCTTCTTTCTTAACTGAAACTTCAGTCGAGCGTTGTGAGTCCTTTCTCAGTTTCACTTACTTGGTTCATTGCTCTGACCGCCCACCTCTCTCACTGCATTTTTCCGGTGAGTCCTGAAAGGAACCAAATTGGCGTGTATCAGTATACTGATATTTGTCAGGCATATTTATATTAGCCCTATTTCTAAGGTTATATCTGTTTTGTGGGGTATCCGAATGGGGAGATTCTCCCCTTTCTTTTTAGGTGTTTGTTGTTTTTTATCCCAGCATTTTTTGGAGCCCTCAGGTGTTTGCTTCGCAGCATCCTTATTGGATCTAACTTGTAGTTGTGGTTTAGTCGGTCTGGTTCCCAGACTATCTTGACCAATACTAGAGTAGGTTTCAGTGATAATCTTTGGCAGCTCACGTTCCTGATCCTGTGCAGGAACACCACAGAGTTGCATGCGCACTGCTAATGCAACTGCTTCCCCTTTAAGTTTACTTAATATGATTGAGGACACCGTGGCAAAATTGCCCATTAATTGCATCCCCAAATCTAGGGCTGGGCTAGCCCCATATTCATCTTGAATTTGTTTCAACACCCCTAGAACACTGGCAGGTGCTGGTGTGCCATGTGCGGTACTGCAGAGCGTGGCAAATACTGTGCCCCATGTATTGCAGTTTTCAATTGTGGGAACCATCCCGAATGGCAAACACATTGTCAGTATTCTATGTTTCTCCTGAGGTCTCATATGGGGAAAAACTGCTTAGAGTGCATTTATTTTTTGAGCTAGCCGAAACGGAATTTCCTCCTGCTTGGCAGGTACTTTACCCATGATCAAAAATACAGTAGCAGGATTAATGCCTGACGTTGCTGCATGTGTTGCGCTGGAGCAGCAAGCGATGGGTTTATTTTTAATGTTTGCATCACAAATTGTACTAATAGTCTGTATATTGTCGTAAGCTCTATATATAAACGGTGGACCTCAGCTATCGCCAAGGCTGCTGCTTCAGGATGTGGTGTATACGTTACCATTAAAGGCCAGGTCAGGACATCATTACTCAAAGGACATAACCTGACAGGTAGAATTGTATGGGGTAGGGCACCATCAAGCCAATAATTATGGTCTTGATAAGATAAAGGTATCTCTAAATCTGTATAAGCTCTATGTTGTGCAGGTGGATTTGCAGGTGTGTAGTTCTGAAATTTATGTATGTTCCCAACTGCTGCTGGACAGGTGACTCAAGAATAAAAAAAATCCATTCTGTAGGCTGCATGAGCCTCAACAACAAATGTATCTAGACCCCCTTTGATCGTTAGGCCATGTGCCAATAAAGGTACAGTAAGGGGGGTCTCATATTTACTTCAATTGCTACCTGCTGAGGGTTCGCCATATTACTGGTATTTATGTGTTCAGAGATAAGGATACCAACTGGGGATTAATCTTTTTAAGGTTCAAACTTGAACAACCTACAGCTAAAGAGAGGTCCTACCTACTTAGCTTGGGAGGAAACCCTCAATACCACGAACGTCTCCGTATATAGTATCAAGGTGTCTTTAACATTTAGTGAGACAGAGATACTTAGGAGGATCTGATTATTAGTGACTGACTAAACGTTGGTGGCGTCATTATGGTAATGAGGCTACTGGATTTGGTTGTAAGATCGCCTGCATCTCGGGTACTGAGTACTATTCCACACCAGACGACACCTGTCGGCCTAATCTGGGTTTTCCGGCTAACTAGTAGTGCCTTATCTCTGACCGAGACGGTTGTGGCAACAGGGCACACGGCAAGACCGACTCCTCAGGGAATCATGGTAAATCAGATTGTACCCCTTTCTCTCAGTTACCCAAATTTCACTCCAGCAAAGATAACAGAGGCAGAGTATAGTTCAATAAGCATTTATTTAAATAACTGTATCTTAGATAAAAGCATATGTATAGCAATGACTAGGATGGTACACAATAAAATCAAGCATGTGACTAGAAGTGTAAAACACAAAAACAGTCCTACCATACTTTCAAAAGGGGTATGGATCTATAATCCTCCTTCCTACGCTAAGTATGAATACAGCATACCAAGCTTAATCTGCCATTCGGGTTTCCCCCTGGGAGAACATCATCCCTCTTACCTGGAGAAGAGGCCTGAAGTCTAGAAAGACACTGCCCCTATGTCGATCAGGGGCTCAGCCGTCTAAGCAGGTAGCTGTAGCGAAGCAATTAGCAATCAGCATACAGTTGTGGTCATCTGGCTGGAATCTTCCTCTAACGTGTCTGGGACAAAGAGGTGTTCTGATAATAAAACTGCTAACATTCTAAGAAATAGCCCTCTTTTTCTGTGAATGTTAAAGACACAGCATACCACATTTGTCAGCAATCCCATCTGACTGTAGCATTGGAAGGAGCACAGTCTCTGCTAAGAACTCCGGCCCTGATTTATACTTTTTGACGCAAACCTGCGCTAACTGGGAAGGGCACCTGTGGACTGCTTCCATGGTCTCTGACCATGTAAATGAGCCCACAGGTCCCCTAATGCCTGCCCTGACCCAGGTGTTAAATAATAGCGCTAAACAGGCTTAGCACCATTATTTGAGGCCCTCCTCCTACCGTGCATGATTTTTGCACGGAAGGATAAATAAGGCACAAAGGCCTTAGAGTAATTTTTGTCTGGGAATGCCTACCTTGCATCTCATTGACGCAAGGTAGGTTTTCACAGTAAAAAAATTACGTTAACTCCAATATTTTGACGCTAGACGGGTCTAGCGTCAAAATATAAATATGGAGTTAAGTTTGCACTGGATTTGCATTAAAAAAATGACACAAATCCGGCACAAACAGTGTAGAAATATGCACCTCAGTGTTTTCCTAGGCGAAAGGACGATGCAATAGAAATAATAAAACAGCACCGCAAAAGTGGCTCCTGCTAGAAAAATAAAAGCATGCTCACAAAAATGTCTCTAGGTGAAAGTGCACAGCTGCAGGCCTAGGTAGTTAAAATAACGTTTGTAAAATATGGCTAAAATAGCTATACAACAGGTCTTCCCTCTGCGGTAGGCATTACGAGATTCCATCTGGGACGGTGGGTGGAAACTGTGTTTCTGGCTGCCAGCTCTGTGGGAAACTCTCCACAGCATTGACGCTGGCTTGTAATATAGTGAGCACCAATCTTGGGGTGCACTTATGACTGCCTGTAAATTGGGCAGAGGAAAGCGCAAAGGGGCTGCCCATGGGGGCCCCTGCATTGCCCATGCTAAGTGCATGGACAGTGAAGGGGTACCCAGGGGCACCCGACATCCCATTACCACCAGCCTTTGCATGGTGGACGGACCGCCATGCAAAGGCTGGTGGGAAAGTGGGATAATAATCTGGAGGGCAGCGCTGATTGCAGTGCTGGCCTGCAGCATTAAGACCAGTGAAACCGCCAGCCCATAGGTTGGCGGCAACCTGGCAGTGCCTAATGTGCCTGTTGGACCGCTGCTGTTGTTGGTGTTCCGAGCACCACTGTAAGCCTGACAGTCATAGGACCGCCAGACTCAATATGAGGGCCTATGTGTGCAGTAGTACAAGTAGCTACAATCCTACCATCAAACAAGATAAAGGCCCTGATCAAGCTGGAAATGAAGATGGGTGCTTCTGTACCAAATTAGGCTGGATCATGCACTGACATTTAGAAAACGCAGTCTTGACCAAAAATCGAAAGCATACGGGCCATCCCTGTGTCCACCCCTGTGACTGTGGTAAATTAGCTGTCCAGCGACAACGCCACATCCTTTGCACCATAGTGCAAGGATGGCTGCATTGAGGGGGAGAATATTGTTGTGTAGGAAGGAGCAACTTCATGAACAACAAGAAACTGATATGGCAATCTGCTTGGTCCATGAGTGCTGTGTAATGCAGTACACATAGACAACAGAAAACATGAGGAGGAATTAAAGTATACATCAACATTGCTCCCTGATAATGCCACCCCTGAGGTGCTGCTAGATATTGGCACTGCCTCAGGTCTACAAAAACATGTAAATCTGTGGCATTGTCAAAATGCAATGGGTGTTGGCATGGCCCGCCCACAGCAACAGCCATTGCATGCCCCTTCCACACAAAGTGCTGCATAGGAAGAGGCTATATTACAGGATGGCGTCAAGGCACAATAAGTGGATTAATGCCACCTAGTAAATACGACGCAGCCCATAGCACTACTGGTGCATCCCTTTACGTGACACTCCAGTGGCACAAGAGGCTAAAAATATATGCCACATAATGCACAATAGCAACCTTGGGCCTTTAACTAGTCACTGAGCCTCCACCACCAAATAAATGATGTGCCACGTTAACTGCCACAATAATCTAAGATTGATTTTACACTATCTCATTGCAGAGGATGATGGCTTTCCTCCTGCCGACCTGCTTGTCCTAGATTTCAATGATGACCTGGATGACCAGCTGACAACCATCAATGAACCAACTCTCGAGGATGTCCTAGCCTTCCAGACACCACCTCCAGTTGCAAGGAGGGCACACAGCGTTGTGAGGTGTCCACATGAAACTCCCAACAACCAAAATATACCATCTGCCAGTACTGACACAGCCCTGGACTCCGAGGACCCTCAGACCAGCTTTCAGAGGACAGTGGTAGGAGTCCAGCGGGAGTTGGACAAGCAGGTGTGGGTGGGGATGGAGACCATGGCAGGCAACCTAGAGGAAGTGCCTCAGAACACCTAATTAAAACACAGCTGCCATCCAAGGCACACACTCCCCACTGCGTGGACTCCAGCAGTCCCTTGCAGACGTAGCTGCTGCCATGAGGGAGAGGCCACAACAATTGCCTTCCCAAACTGGCAGCAGCATAGCAGACAACAGGCTGGAGTCCATTCGGCTGAAAGTGGCCTCCCTCAGGGAAAACATGGCTGTCTACCACTGTGATATTGCAACTATATTGAAAAATCTGCAGTCCCTCCTTCCTGCAATGATGCCTTATGTCTTACCACAAATGGCAGCTGAAGGGAACTTGGACTCCACATCTTTAACCCCTGAAGTGTCTGTGGCCCCCTCTACCTCTGCACAAGAGACACCACACACATCAGGGGATGAAGATGTGCAAGAAATTACGTTCAGTAGGTAGAGCACCCAGTAGCACCAGTATGTGAAACATGGACAATTCTCCTCAGTTCTGGCCTTAAAATCATGGCAGTGTTGTGACAGTAGGAAATGTGCTCTCTTCACCCACCCATTGTTGACATGTCTGCTATGTACTGTCATTCTCCCTGACATACCAATTGGCAATTTTTCTTCCTCCTCACTAATGGACAGTACTCCTAAGCATGTTTCATGACATGTCCCTCAACCCTGGACTCTGATTGTGTCACATATCCATGACTTTCACTAATGGGGTCCCAGGCCTGGACATTGTAAATAATTTACTTTCACACTTCCATCTGTATAAACACCTTATACACATTTAGAATGTCTACGTTTTCTGTGATCCATCTACTCAGCTAAGTAATTGTATTGTCTGAATCACTGTCAATGATTACAGAACAGCAGTACATGAGTGCAGGGCTGTAGGACACATAGCTACGCACAAGGATGCTATCATGAGAAAGGTGTATTATGGTGTTGTCTGATACAACCAATTCAATGAGCTCTAAAACAAAAATGTATTCATGTATCATTTACTTTTGATATATGACAGGAATGGATGAGAACCAAATCAAGGGATATCAAGACAGTAAGGATTTTTATAGGCCATTCCCCCAATTGCCCAGTGCAAATTGGGTGAAGACCCAGATACTCAGGCAACTTACACAAAATGTATGCTATTTTAAAGAGGATTTATTATAAAACATTAACCTATATAATAACTAAAACCTACCGTGTCCTAAACTAACCTATACTAACTATACTCATCAAACAACTACATCTATCTTAATCCAAACTTATCTTACACATGGAGCACTACAGTCTATACACAGCCCCCCTTAAGAAACAAAATACAAGTAGGACAACAATTACTATAACTATACATGTAATAACTTATCTTATGGCCTAAACAAATATATATTTTTTCTATATATTTATTATAAACACATATACCCCAACATGACCCCCCACCCCACTCCCACCAATTAAAACATAATAAGAACCACCCCCACTATACTTAACCTAACTTATGCATACCCTACATTAACCTAATACTAACTATCTAAAACCCAACTTAAAATGTATCAACACTTTAATAGGGAGGGGAAGGAACTGGGAGGTAGTACCCAAGTCCAAATGTTTATTTCTTTCCCGTTTTAATTTTCTTTTTAATGAACTTCAACATCCTCCTGTTGTCAGCTGATTCCTCCTCCAATTTGTTCAGTCGCTTGAGGATTGCATTCAGGTCCCTCCTGAGGTCCAGCTCTAATTGATTTTGTACACCGGCTGCTGGTGGCAGTACCTGTGGCTGTGTGGAACTATTGTTGAAGGCGTAGGTCCAGCTGTGATCCTCTGCATCCCTGAGGAGCTTGCTCCTGTGTCCCTTGGTGCCTGCTTTGTCGGACCACCATGTGCAAAGGCAGGCCATTCCCTCTAAGCTTTCTCATGCCTGAATTGCCTGGCCATCCTGCAGTGACCTGCTTCTACCTCAGGGATGTGGTGGTAACGTTCTTCCCCCTTCATAAACATGTGCCTCTGCTCATGAGTCATGTTGGCTCCTGAAATATGTGGACAGACAAGCATCAATATCAGCACTGGATCGGGAGGGGGCGTGGCCTGCTGAGCAGCGAGATGGCCGCTCTTTGAGTGAGCTCCGCCGGCCGGAACGTAATCCTTTAATTATCCTTCACTTGAGGGCGAGCCGTAGCTGCCAGGACCGGTAAAAAGTTTGCAGGTGGCGGTGGGGCACGGGGACTGCGCGGCCTGCGGACGGGCCCGTCGGATGCGCCTGCCGAGGAGCGCCGCTGGGAGCACTGAGACTCGGGCCCGGGGTGCGGACTGGCAGCGGGGCCCGAGAGAGAGCAGCGCCGGGACGTCGAGGATCCCGGCGCAGACAACAGCTGGCCGGGTGATCCTGCGGGTGCCGGTGTGCTGGGGCGGCCCCCGGGCAGCCTAGGAGCCGAGATCTTGGAGCCGCGCGGCCGGGTGGCGGCCGGCGCGGTCGACACTGGCAGGTACAAGGAACCCCTAAAACAATAAGTTGCATGAGCAACACCAGGGCTGCACTCCGTCTTACGGAGGCGGCCCGCTGGACACCTTCGTTGTGCCTGCGGCGGGAGCAGTGGCGGCGGATTCTGGAGGTGGCGGACGACATTTAGGAGCCAAAACACAGGCCTAAGAGTGAGACGGTGCGAGAACTTGTGTGCGGTTGGGCATTGACGCGGGGCCTCGCTGATGCTGTGGGCGCACGGGTGAAGGCTACTGGAGCACCGGTGGAGGTAGCAGTGCCTGGTCTGCCCAGGTGACACAAGTGGCATGCTCCAGGGATGCTGAGGTGAGGAGACAGGGATCCTACGAGCAGGCTCAGCTGGGCTGGAGGCTGAAGGTGGTCAGTTGGGACAGGCGCTGCTGTGACGGGGCCAGTTGCCTTGTGTGTGCGGGGAGTGTATGAAGGGCCTCCCCCCCATCGGTTTGAGGTCATGGAGGATATAGTGGACACTTGATTACATCCTGGCAAAGGTTTTGGTCTACCGTGGAGAAACAGTCTAATGGGAACCCAGTTGAGGTGCTGGCATTGACTAAGTGGCTTATAAGTGAGGAATCAGTCAGCGTAAGCACCAAGTGGGGGATAGAAGTCCCCGGCTACGACTGCTTGGAAGTGGAGGTGGCTGTAGGCCCGGCTGGTAGCTCGCGGCGCGACCCGGTTGATATCTGGCTGCCATGGGGAAACATGATGCTAAGCAGCCTAAGCTGAACTTTGATAATAAGCGCTCTACACGTCATGGAGAGTCGGAGCAGGGGCCCCAGGCGGCGGGGGCCCCGACCTAATCGCTGATGATCAGGGTGAAGATTTGCGCACATTGATGCTGGAGATGCGTTCCAGCCTCAGGAATATAGACACTAAACTGGACAATCTTACCAATCAATTAGACTCTGTGAAAACACAGGTGACCACTCACGAGACGAGGTTGGACACGCTTGAGGCTCGCCAGACTGAGTGTCACGAGTTTCAAGTGGAAACGAGGGACCAGCTCCTACACATCGACAAATTGCTGGGAATAATACAGGCCAAAAATGAAGACTTAGAAGCGCGGTCCCGGCGTAACAATCTACGTATCACGGGGATCCCGGAGACCACTGCCATAAATAAGATGGAAACATACATTACTGAACTCCTACACAAATTATTTGACCCTGACCTCTCGGCGATGTTTGCGGTGGAGAGGGCACATAGGTCATTGGGCCAGAGACCCCCTGTTGGAGAGCCGCCCAGGCCTATAATTGCGAGAATCCTGAACTACCAAGACCGTGATTAGATCCTTAAACTGGCAAGGCAGAGAGGTTCCATCACGCACAGGGGCAACAGCATCTCCTTTTATCCCGACTTCACCCCGGCTGTGCAGGCTGCCCGCCGGGGGTTTCTGCCTGCTAAGCGACTTCTGCTACAGGCGCAGGTCCCTTATTCCCTTCTCTACCCGGCCAAATTGAAGGTGCCCTTTGAGGGGTCTACCCACATATTCACGGATGCCAAGGAAGCGATGAAGTTTGCCAAACATGTGGGACGCAAATCCGCACAAAAATCAAGAGAGGCTGCGGAGACAATGGATAGCAGGCTCAGTGACAATGAGTAAACGCAGGCCCAATCTACTATATCCTTTGGGAATGACTCTTACTTAAATGTGTCCTCTATTTGCTTGAGGGGGTGATGCATATGTGTAGCCTGTGATTCAATCTCTGTCATCTGCTATTCTAGATAGATCTAAATTATAAGGTTTTGAGCGGCTCGGTTCCCCTGCAGTTCTTCCGGCCACCCCGTTACATACGGGGAAGTAGCTGGCATCGCCACACCCTCTCGGGAATGTTCCCTTGTTTAGTAAATTGTCTTTTTGGGGATAGTATGGGGATGGTTAATCTACGACCCGGTTGGGGGGTTGGAGTGGGTGGGGGGCGGCTGAATGGGGTTGTTATTTTGTTGTTTATTGCCAATATCTATCGTATGCTATTTGTGTGGTGTCTTGAGTGTACGGTAGGGTCACTGTCTACATGTCATCCTGCACTTTACATGATGTGTATGAGAAATGTCAAGAGTAGATAAAACCTTGAACTGTCTCACCTGGAATGTTAGGGGGCTCAACGACCACAGGAAGGCTAGGTTGGTACATGCCTATTTGGTACGACATGGGGTGGATGTCTGCCTATTGCAGGAAACTCATCTGAACACCGCCCCTGCCCAAAGACTGCGCCACACCAGATGGGGGCATGTTTACTCGGCTATCTACTCCAACTATGCTCGGGGGTGGCGATACTGATACGTCGCGGGCTGGACTGGCGTGAGGGCGTTGTTCAGTGTGACCCAGAGGGGCGATATGTTTGGGTACAGGGTGTTATATGTGGTGTTTCGGTAATATTCGTGGCTGTGTATGGGCCTAACGCTGACTCTCCAGGTTTCTTTCATAAGTTGTGGGGACAAGTGAAAGCCACTGGGTGCGATACATTTATATGGGGAGGCGATTTTAATGCAGTACTTGATGACAGAGTGGATAGGAAGGGAGTGGCTCGCACTTTAAATCCGTTGGCTGGCTCCGCGCTGCGGGATATAATGTTAGATGGTGCGCTGGTTGATGTGTGGCGAGGTTGGCATGAGGACCTGAGGGAGGGCACTTGTATGTCAGCCTATAGCGGCGCGTGGTCCCGTCTTGACTTCTGGCTAGTGTCGCGGGATGTGGCGTTGTGGACGGTGCAGGCGGAGCATATGCCCCGCACGCTGTCAGACCATGCACCCTGCATGCTGAAGTTGCTGCTTCCCGGGGGTCCTTTCCCGGCTTTCTCATGGCGGCTTCCACCCCAGGCATTACTTGATACTGCATTCAGAGAGGAAATACGGACTGATATCACTGACTATTTTGAGCACAATGAGGGATCGGTGGACACAGAGGCGACTCTGTGGGAGGCCTTCAAGGTCGTCATTAGAGGCCAGTGTATAGCCCGACAGGCAGGTGTATTAAGGGCGATAAGGGGCACGCTGGTGGGGCTGGAAACTGAAATAAAACGTCTTGAGCGCACTTTCTTGGAGGCTGGAGAATCAGAGGTGGCGGGGCTGTTGAAAACCAAATTATTGGAATATGAGGAGGAGGTGCTACGGGAGGTCAAGTTTCTAGGGAAATATGCGGAGGCGAGGCGTTACGGAGAAGGAGGGAGACCGGGTAGGGTTCTGGCAAATATGATTAGACCGCCTCGTCCCGCGACTTATATCCATGAACTACGTACAGCGGATGGCGAACTGCTTCATGACAGGGAGAACATTGTAGGAGCATTCTCCAAGTTTTATTCTCGGTTATATACCAACACTCATGATACATGTCCAGTGGGGTTGGAGCCCTACCTGGACTCCATTGCATTGGCATGGCTCAATAATAACCACAGAGGATATATGGACCTCCCGATAGATGCCGGAAATGTGGCACAAGTCATCAGGAGCCTACCGCCTGACAAGGCACCGGGACCTGACGGTCTGACAACAGCCTTCTATAAGGCATACGCAGATGAGCTGTCGTCCAGGTTGCTGGCGGTGTATGAAGAGGCCCTGGAAAGAGGGGTGTTGCCTGCCACTATGCGTGAAGCGCTGATTATCAAGCTGCTGAAGCCAGATAAACCGGCTGACGATCTAAACTCATACCGACCATTATCTCTGATTAATGTAGATGTGAACATTTTGGCCAAATTGATTGCGAACCGGGTGCAACCAATGCTGTCGATGATCGCACTCCCTGACCAATCCGGTTTTATACCAGGAAGGGCGACCTCCCATAACCTACGAACGATCTTCGCTACATTACATTACCTACACCCCGAGATTAGAGCGGCCGTGGTGTTTTTGGATGCCACTAAGGCCTTTGATACAATTGAATGGCCATATTTATTCTGTGTTTTAGAGAGGATGGGGTTCAGTGCGTTGCTGATTAGGAAAATCCGCCTGCTCTACACAATGCCTACAGCCAGAGTGCGGGTGAATGGTCTGGTGTCTGAGCCTTTCCCCGTCTTGCGTGGTACTAGATAGGGTTGCCCTTTATCCCCGCTGCTATTTGTTATAGCTATTGAGCCGCTGGCAGGGAGGATTAGGCAACATCATTCTGCAAGAGGTATGGGATTCAGCTCTAGAAACTTCTGGTGTCACTATACGCTGATGATGTGACCCTTTACCTTACCAATCCTTTGGACAACTTGGACCCCATCTTGCGGGAATTTGTCAGCTTTGAGGGCTTCGCAGGTATCTCCATCAACTGGTCCAAATCAGTTATCTTTCCTCTCACGAACGCCACCACGGAAATGCGCTCTGAATATCCTTTGCGTTCGGAGGCGGGAAGGGTCAAGTATCTGGGGATTTGGATTAGCCGGGACCTTCAGGAGATTTGGGGCCTTAACTTTGGTAGAGAAATGTTATGGCTGAGCGAGAAAGTGAAATTATGGGCTTCCCTGCCTCTGTCATTGACTGGGTGGATTGCGCTAACAAAAATGATAGTGTTACCCAAATTCCTTTACCTATTCGTCAACATACCTATACCGCTTACAGCACACTTCTTTGCCACTTTGCGGTCACGCCTGGTGGAGTTGGTGTGGGCAGGTGGACAGGCCAGAGTGGCGTGGGACACGCTGACACTGCCATTGCGATGGGGAGGTTTAGGTGCCCCAGATATAAAACTGTACGCCCTCTGTGCTCAGGCTCAGTTCTTGCATTTTTGGTCCCACCCGGTCCCTTTTCAGCCTCACGTGGCAGTGGAGCGCGATGTGGTGGCGCCCCTTCCAATTGGAGTGGCGATATGCGCTAAGGCAGGGCGTCCCAGAGCAGACGTAGACACGGCTAGGATGCTGCAGTGGGTATGGGAGGAATTGCGCAAGAGGGCCGGGGTACCACTGTTGTATGCTCCATCGCTCCCGCTATTGCATAACCCGTTGCTGCCTTGTGTGGCTGATGGGATAGCTAGTCATCTGATTGACAAAATGCACCTCCACACATTTGCAGACCTTTTTCCCAATGGTAAGTTTATACCTCCCCCGACGTCAGAAGAGGGAGGCACAGCGCCTTTTTCTGAACTATTTCTATACCACAGGCTACGTGCGGCGTGCCGGTCGCTATTCAAAAGTTTCCCTGACGCACCACCCGTATTTACAGCTTTGGAGGCGGTGGTGAGCTCCCCTTCCCCCCGAAAACTGGTAACCCGTATTTATCGCCATATGCAAAGCATGGCACCGGAAGCGACGCCTAAATCTATGCTGTGTTGGAATGAGGAGCTCCAGCCTGAGATTACTGAGGAACAGTGGGAGTTCTGTTGTGGGCAGCTTACGGAGCTTTCGCTAAATTACAAGCTGCGTTTAATACATTTTAAATACTTGCATAGGTTCTATAGAACCCCCATCAACCTGAGAAAAATGGGGCTTAGGGAGACAGATGAATCTTGGCGATGTGGGTCGGTCTCGGCCTCTTTTTTACATATAGCGTGGTCCTGCCCAAGGTTAAAGGGTTATTGGTCCCAGATCTTTGTGTCGGTAAATCAGATAGTGGGCCGCTCGGATGTCCCCTCCCCTCTGCTTGGGCTTCTGGGATATGCCAGGGACACTCCGTCAACAATGCGCAGGCTGCATGCACTACTACTACTGTTTGCTAAGCGACGGGTGGCAATCCACTGGGGTAGGCAGAGGGTACCTATGGTGAGAGATTGGCTGGCTGATGTGACTTACGGACACACGCAGTTAACTACATTCTGGGAGTTAATGCCAGCTGCATCTAGGCCCCGTGACATCTGGGACCCGTTTGTGAGTTGGGCTCGGGAACATCGGAGCAGTAGGTTGGGAAGTGATACTCTGAGTGAATGACCCCTGGGAGGGGGGGCGGTGGGTGTTATATTGTACTTCTCTCCTCTCACATCATGTGGGTGGTGTCCATATCGCTAGAGTGTGCTTGGTTACTAACCCTGTTTTCTTCCGCTACCGCCCTATCTACATGCTAAAGCAAAATACAGTGGCCCTCCGATCCCTTGAGCCCAGGCTAGAGGCTTGTAATCTCTATTAATACGGACATGATGACTATTGTAACATGTTCTATTTATTCGACACCTAATAGCATACCATATGTAACACACTATGATGATAACTGGCAAGTTTGTTTGTTGTATTTTTTATACTGTAAAATGCTCAATAAAAAATAAAAAAAATAAAAATATCAGCACTGGATCGAGTTTGTACAGATTTTTAAGTTACACTGCATACAGTCCAACACACATTCCTCAACAATGACTTCCTCCTTATCTATGTCTATTTCAAACCAGACATAAACAGTATTCTTGTACATGTCAGTGAGATGACGTCAATCCATTGTAAATCAAAAGGGCCTATAGCTAAGAGGAACTTATCAACATTTGTGTCATCTAATTTGTGAGGATCAAATGCCTCTGCAGGTCTGAATTTACTGTCTCCATGGGCATGAGGGGGTATGGGCATGCTTTCCATATCCTCAACACCCCTGTGATACATCAAGGCCTCACCACTCATTATGGAGTCAAGGTGTGGCCCATATTGCAGTGGGGCTGCTAACTACCAACCTGCTATTCGGAGGTTTGATAAATCTATATTCATGGTCCTGGTGTAAGATTTGGCCTGAGTGTACGTTACAAGGGACCACGTCATTTCCCGTGATGTGCCCACATGTACAACTGATGCAATGTTGGTAGAAGAAAGGTCGGGCAAAGCATGAGCTGCACATCACAGTTGTCAACACATTACAGAACTGAAGCCCCCTACCCTGTGCCATGTAGTTCTGCATATGTTAAATAGCACACACAAGGTGGCTGTATGGATGGCTTTAAGCTCACAGTGATTTTGGCACTGCATTGGGTGCTGCAACTGTATCCTGAAACGTGTTACATCATTAGCACATGCATGTCATACATCATCAAAGTACCAGCTACACACACACAATTTGCATCACATGCATATTTGATGTGACCTACATCAGTCACAATTATCATGGTGGCAGGACCATGTTGTGAAAACTGCAGACATCTATGGTGGGAAAATCATAGACTTTTCCCACAACCATCTGGAGTGGAGTTGTCCACAAATTGTGTACACTACTGACTGCTGTGCAGCACATTATGGCTCCTTATAGTCCTTCAAACTCATAATATCTGATGGTTACTGGGGCACCTGTGGTGTGTGTGTCTCCTACATAATTCCCATAGTGACTTCTGCAGATAGAACCCACATCAGTACCATCATGTCAATAAGTGTATGCTGTGTGTGGCACACAGTGCTGACAATGGTGCTGTGACAAAGTGGTTGTTAAAAGGCGTGCCATGTGCATATACAGCTGCCACGTGACCTATAATAATAGACAACAATGAGTATGTGGTCAGCCATTACTATTGCTATTACACACAGTTCCATGCCAGCACACGTTGACCCGTGAACTACATGCAAGCCATTCTCATTGCATAACATTCCAACATACATCATGTCACCATCAATCCTCCTATGATATCAGATCATTGGTCAGGCCATACATTTCTGTTATTGCACCCAACACTTCTGACTGACACACAGCATTCCTTGGAATTGTTCACAGGACACACAATATGACACTTACTAGATGCTTCGGGATCTTTAAAACCCATCACAGTCCCTGACACTCCTGTTGTGCTTTTCAGTGCAGCATTTATACATGACATTGTCAGGCAGCTGTCCTGTTAGCTTGACCCCTCCATTACCACATGGGACTGCTTGATAATGTATATTCCATCTGAGGGGCATGCAATGGTTGTTGCAATGATTGGCCCATTGTAACAGTCATAACATTTCAGCCTGCATCAATTGTTGTGTACATCTACATCATTGTCACAGCAAACTGACAAACTACTACCCTGGGGTTGTGTGGGTATTCCAAAGTGTTGAGAAATGGCATCATACATTCTTCAGTGAAGTAGCCATCTCAAAGCACACACACTTTCACAATTGCTATGGGAGTGTACTCATGTGAAGTTGATGTACCTACCTGCACATTGACTTCACATTGACTAGATGAAATCATGGATGTAGTGTCAATAGTGTGTGGCCTGCCATTGTTTCCTTGGTAGACCATTAGTCTAGTGAGGAATAAGAACATGAGCATTGAAATACATCTCAACACGGACACACTTGCTCAGTGGTCAAAGGATGCATCTGGTGGGCAAGGTTAGTGAGTGGTGTGCCAGTGATGGAGCTGATGTAGGGCAGCCCAATACTGTCAGTGAGAAGCAGCAGACCTGTGGAACTGACTCAGCGCATGTGTCTGGGTATAGACTGAGGCTGACTGTGATACACAATTAACTGGAAAATGGAACTGCCAGTAGTCTGGAACCATTGCATGATCAAGCACCCTTACAGGGCCTTGGTTAATTACACAAAGGGCTTGATAGAACTACAGTGGTGCAGCACCAATTGCATCTGTACTGTCCTTGTGGCCCTCAGTGCACCCCTTACTTTCTGCCATGTGTTTGCATAGTCAGAAATATATCACAGCATGATGCAAGTGTCATCCAACATCATCTATTCATGTGAAAGTCAATGATGCACTCAGCAGGAGGTGCAACAGATCACAACAACTATTGCTGAGTACATGGGGGGCCTTCCCATACATTTATATGCCCACATTAAACACCTTTTTCTTAGCAGCCTTTCTTAGTGCTGGAAAATGATACATAGGGAATTATCTTGTGACTCAGAGGATAATACTTTGGGATCCTAAAAATGTGTTAGGAACCCCTTCCATGCATGTTGCATGGCACAGGCCTCATTTGTAGCTGCTCATTACCTAGTTACACTATGCATGCATCAAAACACTTTGAGATGGTTGTGCAGGGTAAATTATACACCTGTCCTGCATTGGCTTCCTTGTTGTACAATTGAAAAGCAACCCTAACGTGGGGTATGGACTCTTCATACAGGTCGCATATGACATGTCCACATCCATGCATGCAGCACTTAAACTTAACAGCAACTGCCATGCACATGCTAACAAAATGACATTGTATGGCAATGGGAGACTTACCAACTGTGCCACCAATCTCAATTCCTAAATGGTAAAGCAGATCCCACTCCCTTAACACCAGATCTGCCCAGAGATGGTTAATTTTGTGGTCGTTCCTTCCTGCTGTACAAATCCAGGTAAGGTGGTGGAGCACCTTGCCCCACCGCAGCCGCCTTGCCTCCGTGGGGTAGCCAAGTATCACCCGGCAACCCAGTTGCTGCTTCATGGGGAGGTGGTGTGCCACAAGTCAGATGACCCCCCCCCCAGCTTATCTGCAGACATCCGGCTCATCCTCCCTTTCCTAGACATTCCCAGTGGTGAATGGAGTTCACCCAAAAAACAAACTTAACTCTTACACCTACCCCAACTACCCAAACTGCCACAACTACTAAACTACCCCAGACAAACACCCCACAATACAGAGACAATAACAGTACACTCACTATACAATACAAGTTTTGAGACAATTAATGTTCAAAATAACACAGACAAAGCACAATGTACAATATAAAAACAGTAAACACTCCACAAATCCACCAGCACCTAAACCACACAACCTCACACAGTCACAGAGAAACAGACTGTGAAATGAAAGTGAAACTACACTCACTGTAGCATGTTTGCAGGCAGGATGTCCTGGTATATCACTTCCTGGGCATGTGCATCATGATTTTCAATCATGCATTTTTGTACGCATTACGGTTATGCTTGTAGTTTCACACCATTAGCGTAAAAAGGCCTGTGCACGTGTGATAGACGCACCGGGGCTATGTGTCTATTTGCTTAGGGGTATTGTATGGCATATGCGTATACATGAAAAAATGTTCACGCATTAAGTCATTGCATGGATTTTTGCATTGTGTGCCTTGAGTGAACCCTGAGTGACTTCACATGTTACATGGGATGTGCAACAATGGTGCATATGTGGTATGGCAACATGTGGGTGATTGTCCAGTGCTGTCATTACGTGACAATTGTATGTTGGATCTATGTGTTTATTTGTGAGTCTGCTGCATATGATTACTCAATACCTCATGTATATGTGTAGCTACACTGTGTCCACAGACCTGTTGGCACATGTGTGCTATGTGTGTATACATATGTATGTAAACTAATTTGGGTGTGGACTAAATTGTTAATTCTGAGATACAGTTGTACACATACCTACAACACGAAACATGTTTGGTGGCCTATGTCCAACACATGGTAATGCATGTGACAACCATGAAAGTTTCTACACATAGGCCCTCATTATAACATTAGTGGTAAAAACCGCCTACCGCCGCGGCGACGGACGCTAAAAGACCATCGTCGCGGCTGTCAGCCAGCCACCATATTATGACCACAGACGGATTTCCGCCAGAAGGATGGCGAAAATCCAGCTGTGGCCACTTTACCAATGCTCATAATACAGCCAACAGCGGTCTACTGGTGTGGCGCTGCCGCTGGCAGCAGCGCCACCTTACAGGCTACCGCCGCCGGCCGTATTATGAGAATTAATATGGCCTGGCGGTGTTCTGTAGTGGTCAGCAGTAGTAAAGTGTTCACAGCAAACAAAGCAGCACAAACAGAGTCTAGCACACAGAAACAACATGGGAAATAGAGGCAAAAAGTTAGAGGAGACCATGCCAACGATGCCAAGTCTAATACAGGAGATGTCAGGTACACGTGTTGTAAAAGATTGATATCTGTTGTGTTTGTGTATGGACATGTGTTTTGTGATTTCTGTCACATATGACGGCAGAGGTATGTTCATGGGATGTGAAATCTCACATTAATATCTTCCTGTGTGGACACATGTTGCCATTTGACAAATGTATGTGTTGTCACATCAGTGCCACCCATGTTTCCATATGTCGGAACACATGTGTAGCTCATTTCTGACAGTCACTGATCTAGTTATACCTGTGCACTACTTTTGCGCTAGGCTGCCTTTTGCTCTCAATCCTTACACATTTCCATGCCTGAGCCAATACAGTGGTTCAGATGGGTTCATACCGTGGCGGAAATCTGCTACAGATATTACGACCCACATCTCGTAATCCGCCACAATACAGACACCTGCACAAGTCCGCCACACCAAAGGTCAGTGATAAACTGGCATTACCAAAACCTACACCGTCATGCCAAAAAGAATACGCCCACACTATCACGACCCATGAATCAACGCTGCGGTCTTTCAACTGCAGTAAACCATTGGCGGTACACACTGCCACGCTCAAAATAAACACACACTTACAAAACACAACCACATTCGACAATTCCAAATACACGCACCTGATACACATACACACACTACACCCACACACTCACAACACTATAAAACACACACCCTCAATACCCGCAACCCCTTACAACGAACTTTTTTGGGAAGAAGCACAGAGAGAGAATAGCCAACACTACACCAGCATCCACAAGCACACCAAACCATCACTCATACAACATCCACGCACCTCAAAGAATACACAGCAACACAACATTTCACACAGCACAGCAAACATCACCTCATACATCACCCACACCACATCATGGCACCTCAAAGACACCCCAGGTTTTATGAGGAGGAGCTCAGGGTCATGGTGGAGGAAATCATCCGGGTAGAGCCACAGCTATTCAAGTCACAGGTGCCGCACACCTCCATTGCTAGGAAGATGGAGCTATGGCGGAGAACTGTCGTCAGGATCAATGCAGTGGGACAGCATCCAAGAACATGGTAACATCAGGAAGAGGTGAAATGACCTACGGGGAAGGTGCGTTCCATGTTATCCAGATACCAGATTGCTGTACAGAGAACTGGCGGTGTACCCCCACCTCCTCCCCCACAACTAACAACATGGGAGTAGCAAGTCTTGACAATACTGCATCCTGAGGGCCTCACAGGAGTAGCAGGAGGACTGGACTCTGGTAAGTCAAATCATTACTACTTTCACCCCCCTCCTGCATGTCATCACATACCCCCACCCTACCCCTCACCCCATCACTCCAACAACTCACATATGCCCCACTATCACTACCCACTAATCCCAAAACCAATCCCTGCATGCAACACCAAAGAATGGACACCCATTGCCAAAGCATGCCCAGTACAGACCCCCACACAGACCCCAAAACACCAATCACACAATGGCAAACACAACAAGGCAAGCACAGGAGTAGAGGGTAACTCATCCAATGCACAAGATGACACACACAGATACTAAAACTGTGCATTTCCATCCCAACAGGACCCATACCCAATGTCATCGGACAGGAGGTGCCAGACATATCCAGTCCCCCCACAGAAGAGGCCCACAGTGATGACAGCAGCTCTGCACGCCTGGATCAAGGTGACCAGCCCGGCCCATCAGGGACCTCAGGACAGTCGGTTCCCCTGCCACTGTCACAAGCCACCACAGACCCTCCACCCTCAGGAAACACCACCACAGCAGCCACCCAGTGGGCCCATGCCACTGTCCCCAGGACACATCAATCAGCAGTGTGTCCACCATTACAGGGGCCCCAGGCAAACCCACCACCCCAAGACAATCAGGGACCTGGGGTCAGTGGCACACGATAACAGGGAAGCTGGGAGGACTGCTGTGCGACAGGGGAAGGACAGGCACAAGGAACCCACTCTCCACGAGGCACTCTCAAACATCATGGGAGCATACCATCATTCCCAGGAGACCATGGGCACGGTACTGGCCAAGATTCAGGAGACCCAGCTGCTGCAGGAGGAACACTACATGGGGATCAGGGAGGACTTGAAGTCCATCAACACCACCCTGGTGCCCATTGCTTGGGTGCTGGCAGACCTGGCCAACACCATGAGGGACACAGTGGCACACAAACGTGCCCCTGACACTAGCCTGGACGATGAACAGCACTCCGCCGGCGCAAGTGGACAGGAGGCCCCGCCACAGCAACAACCGGCCAGCAGCATCCCACCCCCTGCAGAAGGAACCCCACCCCGCAAACGGTCCCTGAGATCCAGGAACAAGACAGAGAACATTGCCAAGACCCCCGCCAGGAAATAAGACCCTCCTGATTGTCACCCTGTCCACCTTAAACTGCCATTGCTCCACTTCCTATGCCCCATTGGACAATGCACCTGTGAGACCAAGAAACTGAACTCTACCATGGACATTTCTCCACCATCACCCCAGCCCATTGCATATCCCCCTCCACTTATTGGCACAGAAATAAACACCCTTGAATCACAAATCAATCTGGAATCAGTCTGTACTTTAACAAATGTGTAATTGCAACCTTTTGGAAATCTAGCAATGTCTATGTTCATGTTCACATACCATGGTTACACAGTTGTTAGGCAACAGTAAACATAGCAGAGTACACAAAGTGGGACCCAGATCTGTGAAACGGAAAGCCAAAGTGTCATGTCAGTGTCCATACACAGAGGTTAAAAGGCAGATGTATGCTATGTCCTACAGTAGTATGAGATGTGAGAAGCAGTGCCATTCTCTTACCTGTGTCTCACTGGAAGTATTGCATGATGATGTTGTTTCAGTTGTCAATATATTCTTCTTCTACCTCCTCTTCTTCACTGTCCACATGCTCCACAGCTGCCACAAGACCAGTATCAGGCCCATCCTCCTGCAGAAAAGGTACTTGGTGTCGCAAAGCCAGGTTGTGCAACATACAACATGCCACGATGACCTACCACACCTTCTTCGGTGAGTAGTATAGGGATCCACCTGTCAGATGGAGGCACCGAGATCTGGCCTTCAGGAGGCCGAAGGTGTGCTCTATTATCTTCCTAGTTCGCCCATGTGCCTCATTGTAGCGTTCCTCTGCCCTTGTCCTGGGATTCCTCACTGGGGTCAGGAGCCAGGAAAAGTTGGGGTAACCAGAGTCACCTGCAAATATTGAGGGACAACTGTTAGACATCCTCCAACCCTCAGGGACTCTCCCATACCCAGTCACCTATTTAAACTGTGTGGGGACCTTGGGCTCACCTATTAGCCACAGACAGTGCCTCTGGAGTTGCCCCATCACATAAGGGATGCTGCTATTCCTCAAAATGTAAGCGTCTTGTACTGAGCCAGGATATTCACATGGGAGATAGATTGGTCTGCCAAACACGCCATCTGCACATTCATTGAATGATAGCTTTTCCGGTTTCTGTACACCTGTTTATTCCTGCGAGGGGGGCCAAATGCCACATGTGTACCAATAATGTTGGGGATATGTCCCAGGGCATAGAAGTCACCTTTCACTGTGGGCAAATCCTCCACCTGAGGGGAAATGATGTAGCTGCACATGTGTTTAAGCAGGGCAGATAACACTCTGGACAACACGTTAGAGAACATTGGCTTTGACATCCCTGAAGCCATGGCCACTGTTGTTTGAAAGGACCCACCTGCCAGGAAATGGAGCACTGACAGGACCTGCACTAGAGGGGGGATACCTTTGGGATGGCGAATAGCTGACATCAGGTCTAGCTCCAATTGGGCACACAGTTCCTGGACTGTGGCACGATCAAGTCTGTAAGGGAAAATGATGTGTCTATCTTCCATTGTCGACAGGTCCACCAGGGGTCTGTACACCGGAGGATGGCGCCATCTCATCACCTGCCTCAGTGGACGTGCCCTATGGAGGAGAAGGGTGAGCAGAGGGTCATACACCACATAGGTTTCACAAGGCTGTTTAGCACAATCGTGAAAAAATCTCTGGGTGCCTTTGTCTATCCGTATTCCTGGCAAAAGTGCTGTGACACAGTTAGTTGCCTGCCATGTGGCCCCGTGAAACGCCAGCTGCCTGACCTGTAAGGAGGGACAAGGGGAAATGAGGTAACTGCGCTGGCATTGTGCAGCATCGCAGTAGGCGATCGAAGACCGCTGCACAATTCAGCATTGGTTATCATTGGGCCCTATGGGTTCCAGGAGCCAATGACGATGTACGCCAGCGGTGACAGTACCCACCGCCGCGCACGTGACCGCCATTTTCTATCAGTTCCCTCACTTGATACCTGACCTTCAACAGGAGGGGACCTACACTGAAAGTGCTGCTGTGACCTGCGTCTCGAAGCGACAATGGCTACAGTGTCTGGGGAAAGGGCCCGGGCCTTCACTGTGGAGGAGCTGGTAAAACTGGTGGATGGGGTCCTCCCCCAGTACACGCAGCTCTACGATCCTTCAGACAAACAGGTGAGTAAACTGTGTGCATGGTAGATGGCACATGATTGTATGGAGTGTCGTGGATGGAAGAGACGGGGGGACAGGCAAGCATGTGAGGATGGTGTGTGTATGTTTTTCTGGGCCATGGTGGGAGGTTTGTGGCCAATGTGTGAGAAGAACTGTATGGAGGAGTAACATCCATTTTTTCTTCACTATTCCTCTAGGTCAGCGCCCACCAGAAGAAGGGTATTTGGTGTGCCATCCCCAAGGAAGTGCAGACCCTGGGGGTCTACCATAGACGGAGCCCCCACTGCTGGAAAAGATGGGAGGACCTGCGCCGCTGGAGCAAGAAGACGGCGGAGGCCCAGCTGGGGATGGCCTCCCAACGTAGAAGGGGTGCCCTCGCACCATGACCCCCATGATGTACCGGATCCTGGCGGTGGCATATCCTGAGTTGGATGGGTGCTTGAGGGCATCATAGCAGCCACAAGGGGGTGAGTACAGTCTCATTCAGCTGACTCTGCATGATTGATGAGGTGTATGGGTGGGGGAGGTGGTCTGTGGGTTTCCCTAGGCCAGGGAAGATGTGCCAAGGTACACCCATTGTTTTGCAGGCTCAGTGCCACTCCAACCCCAAAGATGGTAGTTGCCCTCTACACCTAGTCAGGCTCCTATGGGTTCCAGCTGTGCATGAAATGGGTCTAGACAGAGTCCCCCATGGACATGTGCTTTTCCACTGCACTGTTAGTGCATGCGCTAGTGCATAGGGCTGCTCCCTGTGTGTTGTGTCTGCCAACGGTAGTGGTGTTGCAGGCATTGACCATGTGTCTCTTGTCTCTTCCCCCCTTTTTTGTTTTGTAACCCTGTCCTTGTGTGCATTAGCATCATCTGGTGGAGGAGCATTGGCACCGGAGCAGGAGGGAGCTGCAACCCACAAGGCCCAGAAGGGTGAATTTACAGATTCTGAAGGCACCAGTGGGACGGAGGGTGAGGGGAGCTCCACGACGGGGACAGGAGCAGACACCAACGACAACGACTCCTCCTCTGATGGGAGCTCCCTTGCGGAGGCAGGCACCTCTGTCCCCACCGCAACAACAGCTACAGCCGCCACCCCCCCCTACCAGCACCACCCTCCCAGCAGCCCCTCATCGAGTTTTTCGTGCCCGCTCACCCAGGAGGGTGGCCATCTCCTTCACCAGGTACCTCAGGCCCTGCTCCAGTCAGCCCTGCTGCCCTCAGTGAGGAGGCTATTGACCTCCTGAGATCCCTCACTGTTGGGCAATCAACCATTTTGAATGCCATCCAGGGTGTCCAAGTCCTCCTCCTCCCTCCCTGTCTCATCTCCACTCCCACCTGCATGCACTACATCCTCAGCCACTACCTCCATCACCAGCACGCCCATCACCACACACCGCTCACGTGCAATCACCACCCCCACTACCATGCACATGTCCCCTGTGTCCTCTCCCAGTGTGTCTGTGAGCCCTCCTCCCAAACTACACAAACGCAGGCCCCCACCACCCAACAGCCATCCACCTCACAACAGCCTCCGGCCCATGCACCTTCACCCAAATTCAGCAGACGTACACCTCCTACAGCCACTACCTCTTCCTCCACTCCCATACCCCCTCCATCTTCCCATCCCAGTGTGTCTAAGAAACTCTTCCTGGCTAAAATTGACCTCTTCCCTACACCTCCCCCCATCCTTCCCCTAGGGCCAGGATGTCTAGGTCCCAGCCCAGCACCTCAGCCGCCAAATCCTCCAGCACTGTGGTCTCTGCAAGTCCGGTCACATCACGAGCAGCACCCATCAGGGCTGCCAGTGTGCCACCTAGCAAGGCCAAGGATCAGTCCATTCTGCCATCTGCCAAGGTAAAGAAGGTGTCCACATGCCTTAGGGAAACGTCGCACCAACCACCCAGCAAGGGCTCCTCCAAAGCAAAAGGGGACAGTGCTAAGGAACCATCAGGGACATCCAAAGTTGGGGAGGGGACACAAGGCGAAGGGGAAGTCAGGACAGGGCACGGAGCCTCCGGCTGAGGGACCAGAGTCATCCTGTCTGGCAACCAGAACAGCAACCTGTATGGCGGTGAACACCACCACCTGCACTGCCACCTGCACATCTGCTGCCTCTGCAACAGTCCCCAGCATCTTTCCCAGTGGGCAGCCGTCCAAGGCTGCAGGAGATGTCCTGCTGTCTCCCTCCACAAGTATGAAAACAATCACCACTGGCAGCATCTCCACCAGGGACACTGCCGCAACTACCGCCACCAGCCCAGCGACGTTCTCAGACAGTGCCACCACAGCTGACATGGCTAACATCCCCAGTGGGCAGCCGTCCGAGGCTGCAGGAGGCGTCCTGGACCCTGCACAGCGTACATGAGGCACAACACCCAGCACTGTTTGTACCAGCAGGTGGCAGGCATAGTCGCAGCAGGGTGGAGTGTGTCTCTGCCTCCATGGAGTATCATGCTACCTGTTTCGAGGCAATCTTGCAGCTCAAACACCCAGGTGAGGGAATGGGACCTGCCACACTGCATGTGAAGCTCTCTGGGCACCATGCCCCCTCCAGAACCAGTGGAAGAAAAGCATCCACTCACACAGTCCTTGGCAGGATAAAGCACTCTGGGCACAATGCCCCCTCCAGAACCAGTGGAGAAAAGCATCCACAACCCCAGTCCTTGGCAGGATGAAGCACTCTGGGCACAATGCCCCTTCCAGAACCAGTGGAGAAAAGCATCCACAACCCCAGTCCTTGGCAGGATGAAGCACTCTGGGCACTATGCCACCTCCAGAACCAGTGGAGAAAAGCATCCACTCACACAGTCCTTGGCAGGATGAAGCACTCTGGGCACCATGCCTCCTCCAGAACCAGTGGAGAATAGCATCCACTTGAGAGACTGTGGCTTTGCACTCCCCAGGATAAAGCAGTGGGCAACCCACCCACTTGAGAGACTTGAGAGACTGTGGCTTTGCACTCCCCAGGATAAAGCAGTGGGCAAACCACCCACTTGAGAGACTTGAGAGACTGTGGCTTTGCACTCCCCAGGATAAAGCAGTGGGCAACCCACCCACTTGAGAGACTGGAGAGACTGTGGCTTTTCACTCCCCAGGATAAAGCAGTGGGCAACCCACCCACTTGAGAGACTTGAGAGACTGTGGCTTTGCACTCCCCAGGATAAAGCAGTGGGAAAACTACCCTAATGAGAGACTGGAGAGACTGTGGCTTTGCACTCCCCAGGATAAAGCAGTGGGCAAACCACCCACTTGAGAGACTTGAGGGACTGTGGCTTTGCACTCCCCAGGATAAAGCAGTGAGCAAACCACCCACTTGAGAGACTTGAGAGACTGTGGCTTTGCACTCCCCAGGACCAAACTGTGGGCATGGAGCTCCCTCGTGGTGCAGTGGTGTCGTCGTTTCATCCGGCTGAGGTGCCCCCTCTCCCCTCCCCCTGAGGTGCCTGTTTATTTTTGATCTGATGCCCCAGCAGAGTTCTCTCCGTTTCGAGTCAGGTATCATGTGTGCGCTTCGCCCATCTATTTTGGGACCACTGGTCCACGGCCAATGATTGCAATACTATCCGGACTTGTGTAGTTGCTGTATATATTTGTATATACTGATGATTTACATTTATCTTCTGATTTTTCGATGATTACACTCGTTACAATCATTTCATTTTGTCCTTGCGTTCTTCCAGGGGGTGACGGGGTGTAAATGTAATGTTGTTGCATGTATTTGTGTGTATGTTGTTGTGGGTGAGGGTGTTGCGTGTTGCATGTGTGTGTGTCACTCTTTCTTTCCTCCCCCCCGTGTGCTAGGTGCAGTACTCACCATGGTCATCGCCGGCGTCTTTGCTGCTCCTGGTAGAAGAGGAGGTAAACCAACATGGGTAGGACCTGTGACTCGGGCTCCATGGCGTTGGGTGTCGAGAGGTGAGTGGTTTCCGTTCCAAGTCCTGTTTCCGCCGTGCTTTTGATGGTGTTGGTACCGACCCGGAAAAGGTGGCGGATTTGGTGCCTTGTAATAGGGTGGGTGGTACATTGTGTTCCGCCTATCTGTTGGTGGTTTCCGCCGCAGTGTTTGTTTCTACCGCCGTGGCGGTCGGAGTGTTAAAGTGGCTGTCTATGTTGGCGGTTTCCGCTATGGTTGTGATTCAATTTTTTGGACTGCCGGCCTGTTGGCAGTATTATCACCGCTTTAACACTGACCGCAGGGTTGTAATGAGGGCCTATATTTTTATCTTTAAAATCAAACTAAAACTGCAAAAATCCAATAAAGTGGACCGGAGATATGAATCTTTAAAGATTACAAGTTTGACTGTCTTTTCCGAAGACCGCCGAGGAAGTGGCCGTCAAAAGACCACAATGGAGGCGGTATTCTGACTGCCGTATTGTGAGTCACACACAGCATACCGCCAAAATACAGCAACCAATCCAACACTGCCAGGATGACCAAGGGCAGGAAAGAGGTGTTCATACCACCAGTACTGTCATGCCGACCACATTCCGCCCTCTAGATTACAACCCACAAATCAGCACAGCGGTCATTGCACGGCGGAAAACTATTGGCGATGCGAACCTTCGCAGTCAAAAACCCACCTCTGCCAGAACACAACACCACATTGGACAATACGATTACCCCACACCTGAGACACATATACACCTCACACACACCTACTGACTGTACTATATAACACACCCACAATCTTTTGAAACCAGAAAAACACACACTGACAGTGAGGAGCGGACAAACGGAGACACAGCACTGTTATACCATAGCCACCATCATGCATCACATGCATCACACACCATACAACTGCACCGGCAAAACAATACACACATTGCCACTGCACACAAACACCCCTCCAACCAGCCCACACTGCAACATTGAACACAACACACACCGCCACCCGCAACACAACCACCATGTCCTGTCAAAAGCACCCACACTTTACAGACAATGAGCCGAGGGTCATGGTAGATGAAAACGTCAGGGTAGAGCCACAACCTTTTGGTGCACAGGTCCAGCAAACGTCCATTGCCAAGAAAATGACGTTATGGCAGAGAATTGTCGACAGGGTCATCTCAGTGGGCAACTATCCACTCAAAAGGGAGGACATCAGGAAGAGGTGGAAAGACCTACGGGGCACGGTGTGTGCATGGCATCATAACACCAGATAGTCATTCACAAGACTGGTGATGGGACCCCACCACCTCCCCCAGAGTTTGCATCATGGGAGGAGAAGGTCTTGCCAATCCTACATCCTGAGGGCCTGACTGGAATATCCAGAGGACTGGAGTCTGGTAAGTAACCACTACTCCCCTGGTACTAAGTACACCTGACCAGCATATCCCTCACCACCCTATCGCTTCCCAAGTCACCCAATCTACCACTCCACCTCAGACCCAATCACCTAATCTTTGCATGCCACACCTTCACCCAGCCACAGTGCTCACACAGTCCCACCCAAGTGCACGGATAGCACTGCCAGGAACAATCACTACAACTCCCACAAAGCACCTGTTCATCCACATCAATATCTAACAGCACTGCACAGTACAATTCCTGCATGTGCAAATATTACAACCCCCACACCAACTGGATGCTTAGAATGCGGACCAACTCATGGCAATTACAGCAATGCAATTCCCATGCTCCAACAGTCAATGTAAAGTGTCATCTCGCTCACAATCCACTGTCCACAAACAATGCCTGTAGTGATACATTTGTCATTGCCATAAATTAGATTCAAGTTAAGCCACTGTATCAGCAGACAAACAGACAACCAATCACAATTTCACCAGGTAACAATCTTTCACTACTTTCACAGGTTCCCTAGCCACTTGCACCATGGAGACGATGCCAAAGACCGCCAACCCTCCCAGGATAAAGGCCACAGTACAGGGACCAGAGTCCAACCCTGAAACACAAGACAATGAAGGTCCTGGTGTGGCACAGGCACCTGGAGATTAAGGGTGTGGGAGGGCACCTGTAGGCCAGAGGATGGGGCAGCCAAGTGACCCGAATGACCAGGGGGCCATCTCCCAAGACCTAGGAGCATACGAGCAATCCCAGGATAAGATGGGCCAATTTCTGACCATCTTGGGGGAAAACCAAAGGCTGCAGAGGGAATACCATCAGGAGGCCATGCAGCAGTGGCAGGCTCTCAATGCCTCCATGACTACCATTGCAGGGGTGCTCAGGGACCTCCCCAACATCCTGTGTCCCACCTCCAACCACCAGCATGCCCCTTCCACTGACAACCCCTCATCAAAGCCATCTATGTCTGCGGCAGCCAGTAGAATGGAGGCCCTGCCAGGGGACCCACAGCCCACTGACACCCCTCCCTCTGTAGCTGAGTAACCCCCCGCAAATGTGGTCATTCATCCAGGCATCCGGCAGGAGCAGGTGCTAAGACCAAAACCACTGCCAGGAAGTGAACCTCTCCTGAACATTCTCCCTTGTGTGCCACTAACACAGCATGTTGACTGTTCAATATCATGTTTCACCTTTTCTGATGGCCCTTGGACATTGAACATGTACTACCTACAGCTAGGCCATCTGCTCTAATGAAATCATCCACTATGACCCCACTTATCAACAGTAGGACAATATGTGCACAATAAACAATGTAGAGCATAGCATATGCATTTGTGTCTTTATTGTCTGATATGGAAATGTAAGTAAACTGAAATGCCATGTGTTGTAACACCCATTAACTTACAGCCAGTGCAAATCACAGTAGAGGGAGGTATCCACTTCATGGAACATAGAACACCAGATATGTCACATTAGTCTTCTCAAGGAGAGTTAGAAGCCCAGCCAAACATCAGAGTAGATCCAGTTATCCAATCTGTAAAACGGACACAAATCAGGATGTGAGCCATGGTGTCACCCTATGCACATATGCAGTAAATTGTCGCAGTGCCACTTGTGGCTTGGCAAGGAAACCAGATACAACACATTACATCTCTACTTCAAGAAACACAAGAATGAGATCATCACAAACCTGTAGCTGATATCTGGACTGGGCTCAACACAACACCTCCAGCTGTTAGCAGACCCAACATGCCATGAATGGCTCAGGCAACAGTAAGTATATGAAACAAAACACCTGTATAGAACCCATAACGTGCACACTACAGGACTGTCCTCAGTAAATGTCAAACTAGCAACCTGCATATGGTAGAAATGGCAGTGTTTAGACCACTGAAAAAGCTCCTGACATTAACTCAGTTATCTATCACCACCTACATTTGGTAAGTGTCAATGTGACATCCCCACTGATATACCTGGCCAGGAGGGGCTGTTTATTGAATCCAAGTACAAATATTTCACCTGAAACATTAGACACACAACATACCTGAATTTCATTGGAAGTACTGATTGATCAGCTCTGTGTAAGACTCTGCACCATCATCACCTGCCTCCTCATCACTTTCCATATGCCCATCACCACCCACTGGTCCAATGGCCATCTCCTCATCTGCAAGTAATGGGATTTGACTTCTGAGGGCCAGATTGTGGAGCATAGAGCAGGCAACCATTATCTGGCACACCTTTGGGGTACTGTAGAGGAGGGTACTACCTGAGACATGGAGACACCAGAATATTGCCTTGAGTAGGCCAAAAGTCCTTTCTATCACACGCCTTGTCCTGCTGTGAGCCTCATTGTAACATGTCTTGGCATCTGTGGTAGGGTCTCTTACCGGTGTCAACAGCCAGGGATGATTAGGATATCCTGAGTCTCCTGTATGCCTAAAGGCAGGACCAGGTAGAAACCAAGGATAGCCACAGGGAAGGTGGTGTTGACAGGTGCAACAACAGAGACACATCCACACTGATAGCTATCAATAAGCCAAGCCCTCTCTCTATGTAGATATGCCATCATGTGTGGGACATTGCTGTTCCTCAATATGTAGGCGTCATGGACAGATCCCAAAAACTTGGGAGATGTACTGGTCCGCCAAACACACCACCTGCAAGTTAATGGAGCGAAAGATTTCCAAAAGACCTGTTCGTTGGAACCAAAGCAATATGGGGGACATGAATTGCACCAATCATGTGAGAGATGTGTCCCAGCTCATAGACGTCAGCCTTCACAGGGGCCAAATCCCCAGGTTGAGGGAACCTGATGTACCTGTCTAGGTGTTTTAGGAAAGCTGACAGTACATCCCACAACACAATGCTGAACATGGGCTATGACATCCCTGCAGCCAAGCCCACTGTGAACTGAAAGGACCCTATGGCAAAGAAGTGCAGCACCGACAATACTAGGACCACCCCAGAGGGTGGGTGTCTCCCTCGCCACAGGCACCTCTGCCCTTGCCCCAGTCAGCCCTACTGCCCGTCAGTGAAGAGGCTATTGACCTCCTGAGGTCCATCTCTGTGGATCAGACCACCATTGTGAATGCCATCCAGGGACTGGAACCTCAAGTGCAACAGAGCAATGCATTACTAGAAGGCAGTCACAGCGCCCTGGCTTGCCTGCAGAGATCCTTTCAGGCTCTGGCCTCCTCCCTGACAACAGCTAGTGTCCCTTTGTCTACCGTACCCCCTCCACTTACCTCTTTCCAATCCCAACCCTCTCTCCCCACACCCATCCAGAGCACACCTTCACACATGCAGGCATCCAGTCAAACAGATACGGTTGCACATGACAAACACAAGACCCACCACAGGCATGCACACAGACAACACACACCTGCTGACACAACAACATCCACTTCCTGCAGGGACTCCCCTACCACCCACTCCATCGCACCCACTATACCACTAACACCTGCTGGCACTACATCAACACTCCCTGATCCAGCCACCACTCCCATCTTACCCACAATCACCACAATAGCTGACCAACAGATATCCACCCCAGTCACCATACCTGCACTCACTACAACCACCAACTCACCCATATGCAGCGTGTTGGACTTTTTCCCTTATGCAGGGTCATCTCCAATCGTTTTGCCTCCTGCCTCCTATTTTTTCTGACCTGTTTTGTTGGCTTTTGAACTCTGAGCACTTTACCACTGCTAACCAGTGCTAAAGTGCTTATTCTCTCTGTGTAAATTGTATTGTTGATTGGTTTATCCATGATTGGCATATTTGATTTACTAAGTGCGTCCCTAGTACAGTGCATTAAAGGTGACCAGGGCCTGTAGATCAAATTCTACTAGTGGGCCTGCAGCAATGGTTGTGCTACCCACATTAGTAGCCCTGTAATCATGTCTCAGACAGTGAAATACAGCCAAATTCAATTTTCACTGGTGCAAGACCTATCCCTCTCATAGTTTAACTTGGGGGCTGCCTTTAAGTATGATTAAAGCGTAAATTCCCTTTGGGAGCGGATAGACATGTGGAGTTTGCAGTCTCTGAGCTCACAATTTAAAAATACATCTTTTAGTAAAGCCGATTCTAAGATTGTGTGGTTAAAAATGCCACTTTTAGAAAGTGGCCATTTTCTTGCGCAAACCATTATGTGACTCTGCCTGTCTGTGGATTCCCTATCTGGGTCAGTTTGACAGTTTGGCTGTTTGCACCTCTCTCTAGACAGTGACACAAAGGGAGCTGGGGTGTAGCCTCCATATTCTGATGAGACATCTGTGCTAGGAGGGAGGGGTGGTCACTCACAGCTGAAAGGCCTGTGCCTGCCCTCACACAATGCAGTCTCCAACCCCCTGGTGTATGTCTGGGGTCTGGCCTGGGTAAGGCAGGAATTTACAAACAAGAGAGACTTTCCATTGAAGTAAGCTTACTTCAAAGACCAAAATGGGTATAAGAAGAGCCCCCAAAACCACAGACTTTAGATCACTTCTCGACATCAAGAGGAACCTCTGCCTGGAGAAGAGCTGAAGTGCTGCCCTGCCTATGACTGAGCTTTGTGGACCTATCCCGCAGTTGCTGCTTCGGCCTGGTAAAAGGGGACAACGACTGAAATAAATTTCCAAGGGCTTCGGCCATCAAAGACTTCTCTCTACCAGCACCTGGAATCTCTGCTAAGACTCCTGCCCTGCCAAGTGGTGCCCTATCCTGTTCCTGGGGCCTTGACAGGTTAAGCTGGCTGACCAAGCTGGAAAATCCACACACAGACCGCCGTGCTGGGAAATTTTTGAAGCAACCTACTGAGTGCGGCTGAGAAATGACGCCCCACCGGCTTCGTGGCTGAAATTGGCGCTCCGCTTGCAGCGCGGTTGGAAGATTGACGCACGGGGCTGGAGAAACGACGCACAACCTGCTGAGGGAGGCTGATAAGTCGCAGCCCATACTGTGTGTTTTTCAGATACCGTGCAGCAGGATTTTTGACGCAAACCTTGCTGGGCATGGAAAAATTATGCAACGCCTGCCCGAACCCGAGTGCTGCCCAGATCGATGCATCACTCTCCTGCAGAAAGGAAAACGGACAGATGCCGACCTGACGAGAGAAGGAGAAACGACACACGGTCTCGCTTGTGGATAAGAAATCAACACACCATTTACCTTTTTTTGATGCACACTCACCCGTGCGTGTTATTTTCACGCTACCCAGGTACTTTTCAACACTAACAGTGTTTTACCTGTTTACAAAAGGATTTAAGACTCTTCTGTTTCAAAAATAATGACTTGTGTATGTTGGATTTTTGTAATTTTGGTCTTGTTTTCTTTAGATAAATATTTCCTATTTTTCTAAACCTGTGCTGTGTCCTTTTGTAGTGTTTTCATTAAGTTACTGTGCGTGTTGGTACAAATACTTTACACCTAGAACTCTGAAGTTAAGCCTGCCTGCTCATGCCAAGCTACCAAAGGGGTGAGCGGGGTTAGCTGAGGGTGATTCTCCTTTACCCTGACTAGAGTGAGGGCTCTTGCTTGGACGGGGGTAACCTGACTGCCAACCAAAGACCCCATTTCTAATACAACACATCCACCATGCCTGCAGCCACCACCCCAACACAAAGTCACGAATCCAGCATGGCCATTTCTAGCCCTCCTCCCAAGACACCTAAACGTCCGCACTCACCCACCCAAAAAACACCCAGCATACAAAAGCGTTCCATTCATGCACCTGCACCCAGGACACACACAGGGACACATCTTACAACCACTCCCACTCCCTCCACTCCCAGACCCTTTTCCCATGACTGCCCTTGTGTACCTAAAAAACGTACTTTTTTTTTGTTTACCCAGTCACCTACCCCTCTCCCACCCCGGAGGGCCCTGTGTCCCTGCCAAAGACCAGCCCTTCTACCTCTGCCTCCTCCCTTGCCAAATCCAGAGTACCCCTCCCAAAGCTAAAGCTAAACACCCCCTGCCTAAACCCAAGCCCCCCTTCCTAGCCCAAACTTCCCTCCACCACCACCACACCCTCACCCCTGAGGTGCCTGCCTAACCCCTTGATGCCCCAAACATGTGGAGGTATATTTTGCAGTGATGAGTGAAGTTGAGACAGATGTAAGCTGCCATATGTGCCATGGGAAAGCCTCAATCAGCTTTTTATATTTGGACTTAGAAACTTTTTTGGAGCGTTTTCTCTCCAGTGTTGGATGACTATCCACAGCAAGCTGAATTTGAGTGGATATTGTAGGATTGCCTTTCCACGAGCCCCCGGTGAAATCCTGGAGGTCTGAGGCTCCAGAGCTTTTCAGCGGGATGAACCTGCATGTCAGGTTGGGTCAGGGTCGACGTAAGCCGGCTTGACACACGACATTGGGTCGGCCCACTTATGGACCTTTTTCCAAAGTTGCTCCAAAGTTCTCCAAACCTCTGCATCTTCTACCAGAAGGTCTTTGGAGGTCCTTTAGGAGTCCACAATTCACCCCAAGGTTCCAGAAGCTTTGAGTTGATCCTGACCTCTGGTCACTGGTCAGTTTCTTCAGGACTTAATGCAGGGGACTCTGGTCAGCTATTTTCTACCTGTAGCAAACAGGAAGTCCCTTCTTGAAGCAAGTGAAGACAGGCAGTGTCCTTTTAGTGGTGAAGCCCAGGGGTGCAGCTGGTGCAGTCCTTCAGAGTACAGTGTTCAGGTGCAGTTCAGGGGTCCAGCAGGGCAGTTCTTCATCTTTCTTGTCTTGTTCCTTGCATGGATCTGAGGTGGGGGTGCAGCTCTGCCAATTTTATCCTTGCTCCTGTGGTGGAAAGTGGGGAGGGGTGCTCTTGAAAAATCACATGCAGGCCACCACTCTCTTGAGTGTCCACTTCCTGGGAAGTGTGACAAAAATCAATGCCCGGGATCAACATTCTTCCAAAATCCAAGATGGCAAAAATTAAGTCTCAGACGTTAGGTCTGGCTGAGCCAACCCACTGGTGTGGCTAAGGTTCCCGTAACACACCCCTTTCCAGCCCTCTCCTAATCTAATCTGGGGGCACCTGGCTGTCTGGTTTTGCAGGAAATGGGGAAGGTCCACTTGCTGGCCCAAATGTCCTTCTGTCTTTTGAAGTACAGTTTGGCTGCTCCCCCCCTGTTACATCATCTGCTGAAGCAGTTCTCTGCCCCCAGTCTTTCTTTGTGTTCAGCCCACGCCACTTTACACCTCATCAAGGCAGCCTGGCCAAGCTTCCAGAGGCTGGCCAATCAGAGAAGGGCACTACGGGGCTGAAACTGGTAACTTTTAGAAAGAGTTCTTAAACTCTTTCTAGGTGTGAGGTATATTATATTCAACAATAGCAAGTTGTTGGATTTAATATAACAATACGTTTTCTACCAAACTTGAAATATTTAGCTCCTTTTGAGACTTTATTAATTAAACATAAAGTCTCCCCACGTTAGCCTATGGAGCTCATTCAGTACATTGGGGGAAACAAATGTAGCTATTTTTTCACTTACAAGGGCTTAAAATCATCTTTTTAAAGCCCTTGCTTATAGTTACACTGCATCCAACCCTGGGGACACCTAGGGCACACCTTAGGGGTGACATGTAAAAATAAGGTAGTTTAAAACTTTGGAAGTACATTTAATTCCAAAGTCGAATTTTGAGTTAACTTTAACTTAAAAGTGGCCAGCAAGGCTAGCCTGCCTTTAAAATGACGCTGGGCACCACAGAAGTGCATCTATGTTGTGATCCATGACCCTACATGCCCCATCATAATCTAGGGACTTACAGGTAGGTTGACATAGTCAATTATAATTAGCTTAAATTGCATAACCATTTTAATCAGATCATAGGGAGGCCCTGGGGCTAGTTAGAAGGGCACCATCAGAGTCAGAAAAACACCACCAGAAGTGAAAAATGGTGGTAAAAGGTTAGGGGGTATCTGCAATCAGCCCAGTTTCCCACAATGAGTCAATAACTTTTAGGGGAGATGTGAGTGTTTTGACTTTGACAGTGACTATGAAATAAGATTGCTTAGGCAAAGATAGTGTTCATTAATTGATTGTCTTTTTTATTATTTATTTGATAAATCCATATATTTCTGTCCATCAGCATGACTCATGCGTCTGCAAAAACATTCTGTACAATGGTGCCTATCCGTTGGGTCCTGGCAACTGTGTGTGTACAATTTTATCCTTGGTCCTCATCTTCCTCCTCATACTTATCTGGGCCATCCCGGTCCTCATGTCCCTCGTCCCATGGGACATTGGTCTGCACACTTATGTTGTGCAATATACAGCACACAAGGATGATTGTACATACCATGGGGGGAATAAAGCAATCTCCCCCTGGACATGTTGAGGCAGCAGAAGTGGGAGTTAAGAT
Organism: Pleurodeles waltl; assembly: GCF_031143425.1. Lineage (NCBI taxonomy): Eukaryota > Metazoa > Chordata > Amphibia > Caudata > Salamandridae > Pleurodeles > Pleurodeles waltl. The sequence continues at coordinate 752,723,007 of NC_090443.1, read as the reverse complement.
CTCCAAAAGTCTGCTCCACTATGGACCAGGCCATGCAAAGTGTGTGTTTGTAGCACCTCTGGCCCTCTGCCTGAGGATGTGCAAATGGGGTCATAACCCATTGCTGCAGACTATATCCTTGGTCAGTTGAAAAGACAGGAGAGGAACAATCAAGTACATGTCTGTTATGTGTCCTGAATGACTCATGCACATTTCCATCAGTATGGGACATGCACTGACATTGCTTGGCATACACGCCCTTACATATTTGGTATGACTCTACTGTACTACACATACAAGTATACTGACCTGTGTGATACACTTACTATTGTTAATACTTGTTAATGCCAATGGCATGAATGTGGTGAATCTTTACTGATATGGAGAATCAGTCTGGCATTGGGAGACACTTCTCTCACACGGCTCTATTGTGTTGGTTTGGGACTACTCTTGGTATTTCTACCTACTACATGTCTTAAGTTTCAATGGTTACCCAGTGCAGATGATGTGGTCCTATTCATTCACACAGATTTGGATGTGACAGTAGTAGTCACTGTTGTTTAGTAGCTCCTCTCATGGATAGATTAGTGAATGCATATCAATGTGGGGCACTGTTGTCTACACATGGCAGTGTAGAGTGGCCGCTATGTTGATAGAGCACCAGGAGGGAGCTATGTGGGAGTCTTGCTCTGTACAGTGCAACTGGTACACTTTTAACACTGCACTTCCTCACCAAGTAAGGGCAGTGTAGGACATATTATTGGACATACAGTGGAGTCCTGAGTTTGCAGGCTGAACTGGCACACATGAGGAAGCATAGCACCAATACAGTCACACTTGCAACATGGTTAATGTGTGACTATATTTTCTGTGAGATGAATTTTGTACACGCAGGTCTGCCTTGTGCACAAGTCTTCACAGTCATGATGAACTCTGTAATGAAACTGGCTAAATCCTTATAGTTTTCATCAATTTATGTCTAGACTCTTCCAGACACTTCATGTCATCATAATATTTGGAAGGTTAGACACACAAAATCAACATTTGGTTAAGCTAACATATTATGGCATTTTAGTGCACATGTGAAATACATGATTATATGTGCATCTTCAATTATAATTGCAACATGATTATGAATGAAACATGATTATATGCAAGTTTACAGAGATACCATAAAGTACATGAATATAAATATTCTTGAGTAATACATTTCAGCATAGTAAAATCAAATATTAGAACATACATGTACATGGATTATTATTATTCTATTGTGAATGTGCCTGCAATAATATGTTTAGATGCTCCACTTTACATTAGAAACAGTAAGGCACACGATATATGTGTTATTGATAATGTTATTATGTCACTGTTGTGACACATAACGTCACAGCCAGGTTGTGCATTCTCAATCCTGCCTCTGATGACAAATTAAGTCTTCACAGTCATGATGAACCCTGTAATGAAACTGGCTAAAACCTTTTAGTTTTCATCAATTTATGTCTAGACTCTTCCAGACACTTCATGTCATCATAATATTTACAATGATCCTTCTCCAACTCAATATCTGCCTCCTTTCTCTTCCTTGATTGTTCAACCTTCATCCTCTGACGGATTTTAGAAATTCACAATCAGAACTATTGCACATATGGCAATAACCTATAACAGCTTCAGAACAAAACCTACAACTCCACTTCCTATCTTTCCAAACCCTCTGCCTACGCATTTATCCATCTTCAATAGTCTCCTGTTCCCCTGATGGTTCCAACTCCTTCAAATCCTTCATCAAACCAGAGATGTTCTGAATGTACTTATCTAGTACAGCATTGCTGAACTCTGTCAGGCCCCCCTGTCAGGCCACCCTCTTTTGTGATTTCGTATCCCATACAGGATCACTGAAAGGTTCCACATGATAAATCTTGTGGAAAACTATACTATAATAACATGTACCATTCCATCCCTTGGGCAATTTGAAAGAAGCATACTGTTGACAAGTATAATATACTCCAGGAATCACTGGATCCTTTCCTTCTGAAAAGAATTAATTATTTCTTCTAACATCAAAAGTGTGTTTACATTCACTCTTCTCTATAAGTAAGGGATCAAATAACTCTGCTCAATGTACATGCACAGCTTTTCCTTATATTGTCAATCTAAAGCTAATGCTGGTTGGTTTACCTTTACTTGATGTTCAACTTCTTCTCTAATCCACCTATGGTGTTTCTTAAGATCTTTATCTGTTTCAGCTTTAACGTCTAGATCCCTCCTTCTATCTTCTACTAGATTCACACATTACCTTTCAACATTTGTCACTGAACAAGTTAAATTATGTCTGTGTGCATATGAAGTGTCAAATTGCTTGAGAGATACAAGATATTTGCCTTCTATTTCTGCTCTTTTAAAGGAAGTATTCTTATTCAGTTGTTGAATATATGCAACAAAGGACTAAAGCAAACTCAATATGTCATGAGGATGTGGTGGTAAATGATGCCTTGTGAAATAGAAGCAGGTATTTGGATACAAACATAGTAATCCCTTGTGTCCATAGTGTCGATGTACTCACAAAGCAGTCTAAAATATACATTTTCAGAATACTTTCCTCTCGAATCATCTATATGCAAAGCCTTAACATCTAATCTATATAAACCACTATATAGGACTCAGTGTTTGCAGGGGAACACTAGACTGTAACTCATTTATACCAGAAGAAAATGTTCCTATCAATAAAATGATTACTACTATAAGGAAAACAAGGAACACTGCATCTAGTATGTATCTGTATCTAAAGGTTTTGTTAGCTTTCATGGTTTCTCTAAAGTCAAATCTTTTAGGTGGAATACAGTAGCAATGGAGCATTCTCTGTCAATGCCTACCTGTGCAAAGCAGCAAAACAAAGTCCAAGTGAAAAATTGCAAGAGATTTATTTATGAGGTCTTTCTGAGTCTTCCATAGCCCTATTCCATATTCTTCTAAAGGGCAACCCTCTCTTCTTCTGCAGACCTAGGCCTCAGTACTCTTCATAATTCTTTTTTATTAAGCAAAGTCAGTGCCAAGTCTTTAAAATATGCACAGTTCAACTTTACTAATAATCATACCCAGGACGAAATGTCTTAGTCGATCCAACAGTACAGGAATCTCAAAATAGAATTCAAACACAACACAAAGTTTTCGGAGGTTCAGTTGGATCTGCAGAGTTATCTCAAAAGTCCCAAAACTTTGGGGGTCATTCCTACCCTGGCGGTCCGAGACCACCAGGGTAGGGGACCGCGGATGCACCGCCAACAGGCTGGCGGTGCATCAAAGGGCATGTCCCGCCGGTTTTCCGCTGCCCTATGGAATCCTCCATGGCGGCGCTGCAGGCAGCGCCGCCATGTGGATTCCGACCCCCTTACCGCCAGCCTGGTTCTGGCGGTTTTGACCGCCAGAACCTGGCTGGCGGTAATGGGTGTCTTGGGGCCCCTGGGGGCCCCACAAAGATTTTCAGTGTCTGCTATGAAGACACTGAAAATCGCGACGGGTGCAACTGCACCCGTCGCACCCTTTCCACTCCGCCGGCTCCATTCGGAGCCAGCATCCTCGTGGAAGGGGGTTTCCCGCTGGGCTGGCGGGCGGCCTTCTGGCGGTCGCCCGCCCGCCCAGCGGGAAACTCAGAATGACCGCCGTGGTCTTTCGACCGCGGTACGGTCTTCTGGCGGTTCCCGCTACGCGGGCGGCTCCCGCCGCCCGCCAAGATAGGAATCACGACCTTTGTCTCTATCATCTGCAGAAAAGTATGTTCATTCAGGTGAAGAGCACCTTCAAAAGCTTTTGGCTCTCCTCAGTGCCAATCCTTTGTTCTCACTTTCACTTTGATCAGAATTCTCAGTGTCCTCCAGAATTGTTTGAGGCACACACTCTTTAGGCAGGTTCAGTTTTTCCACTTTCCTGTCTTCTGGGCCAATGGTCTCCAGCTCCCACTCGCTTGCTCACAGCACTAGGGGGGTTATTCTAACTTTGGAGGAGGTGTTAATCCGTCCCAAAAGTGACGGAAAAGTGACGGATTTACCACCAGCCGTATTACGAGTCCATTATATCCTATGGAACTCGTAATACGCTGGTGGTATATCCGTCACTTTTGGGACGGATTAACACTCCTCCAAAGTTAGAATAACCCCCTAGGTCCTTTGTCAGAGTCTGAATCTAAATTCAACTCATTGACCACTACAGGACGAGGCTCTTCCATCTCACTTTCAGGTGTGGATCTTTCCAGATTCCCCTCAGACCAAAATGGTGCTGTTTCAGGCTCTGCTTGATCACCGACAATTTGACTAACCAGAGCACGATATCTCTCGGTATCACCGGTACTTCTGGAACAGGTGTTGTATCATCAAGTGGACACTCAATTCTGCGAGAATGGGCACGGTGTATCCAGCTATGAAGAAATCCACATATATATGCTGTCATTGTCATCAAGATACCCTGATATGACACACACCAAAGAGGCTCCAAACACATCTTCCTTATGGATTCCCTGACCCAAATCCAGTTGACGGGACTGAGGACAGGGCACTGTTCCTGATATCGAGGGGCTGCTTGGACCTGATGAGACACAGAAACCATTACGTCAGCTAGCCCTTTGCAGTAATCAAGGATCACATCAACTGTAATGTTTACAAGTGCATTCACAGGGGCATCTGGCAATCTCATAGCCCTACCAATGATGAGACAGTCCTGTTTTCTCATCAGGTACACACTAAACACTCATCAACACAAGAGGCAAAGCATCAGGCCATTTCAAAGTTCTTGAAGCACACACTTTTGTCAATATGGATTTCAGTGTCCCATTCACCTGTTCAACAAGACCTGAAGCCCCAGGTCTATAGCTGCAATGTAGTCTCTGTTCCAGCTGCAATGCTGCAATGCTGAAATGCTGCGTACAGCAATCTCAGGACCTCATTATTAAAATGAGTCCTGTGATTTGATTCTAGAGACGTTGGGAAGCCAAACCTCCCTATGAGTTTCCTTAACAACAGTTTTGCTACAGGGAGACTGTAATTTCTTCTGGTCAGGTAAGTTTCAACCCAACGTGAGAAAGTACATACAATCACCGGGACATGTCTCAGCTTGTTACATGCAGGTATCTCAAAAATGTACAACTGCGTCCTGTTAAAGGGTCCTCCTGATCTTCCTATGCGGCTTAGCGTTACTGCAGCTCTCTTTCCAACATTGTTCTCCTGGCAAACAACACATCAGTGACACAACACTTCAGCCATCAACCTGAATTTAGGATTAAACCACTTTTGACTAAACAATCACACCATTGCATCTCTACCAATATGAGCAGAACCACGAAAATGCCTAGTCACTGGAGGCAACAAGCTATTTGGCAACACCAGTCTTTCATCTATTAAATCCCAAATGTCATTTTCCTCTCTCTTAACACAACCTGCCCTGACCCAACTCTTCTGTTCTTTCTCTGACACTTCTTCCTGAAGCCTCTTTACTTCTTCCTATGTATCTGCAGTTGTTAACTAAAGTCTGTAGTTGGTCTCATCCACTCTCCTATTGGTATTTTCTCTAGTCAAGGTACAGTCATTGTGAGCAAAGAACTTTGAAACCTCATCAGCATATTTATTTCCCAGTGTTACATGATCATTTCTACTACGGTGTGCAGCGCATTTGACCACTGCAACCTGTTCAGGCAACTGTAACACCTCAAGGAGGTTTCTCACTTTTGTAAACCAATTACATTGAATTTTAGCAGCCGTACAGATGCATAACAATCGTATCATGATTAATATATCATAAAGTGCAACAGCACTCTCATCTTATGTCTTATACATGCATGACTGTGTACTGTAGCAGGCAGAAGACATTGGTATTTATTTAAAACTGACATTTAGCGATCTAAAATAAGAAATAACTGTTTACTGATCACAGAGCGGCATTGTTACATCTTTGAATAATTTGCAGGTTACAGCAACTTTATCACTATCCACTAAGAGTAGATTTTGTCCATATAATTGAATGATGACATGCATCATATTGATAGGACTTTAAGGGAATGGATCTGAATTCAACTCATTGACCAGTGTAGTAGGATGATGTGGAGGTTTAGGTAAAAAGGGTAGAAAGAAGGGACTGGGAGGTGGGAGGGAAAATATGAAGTGTGGTGAGTTGTATAACATCAAGCACATGGAGAGGTAGGTGGTATGAAGGACCTGACTACAATCCTAGTTGTGTAGTTCTTCCTGAGAGGTATGTAACTCAAGGTGTATTGTCTCCCAATCTCCAGCAATGGGGATTCTGTATATTCCATGTGCCTCTTTACACCTCAGTGCCATGGAGTCTGCTTTTCCCCATTTAATTGTTGCTGCACACTAATGCGCAATGCCCAGCAGTGAGTGGGCCTTCCATTGCATTGCAATTAGCCTATGGGCCATGAGCAATGCTAGGTCAATGAAATGGTTCACAGCTTTCGCATCTTTTGAACTCTTAACAAAATCCAGCAGTGCATCCTCCATGGTGCACACATTTGTGGGCCTTGTTACAGCTGTTGTTGCTTTTGAAACGTCTCCCCATAACTGCACAGCCGGGGGCCTATCCGAAATATATGTGACATGCCTGCCTCCTATTGCTGGCATTGGGAACAGTCCCAGGGGTCCCAAACATCTGGTGGAGGTTTGCTGGTATTAGGTAAGCTCTATGCAGGGTATTGTTTTGTATGTACTGGAACTCACCATTCTGGGACAGTTTCCGTGAGTACATTATAAGTGCCCTTGCCCACTCCTTTCTTGTCAGTCCTCTTCCTGTGTTCCCCACTCAGGCCCAGCAAGTTGCTTACAATGGGTCATGTTGGTATATGCCAGTGCAGGAACAAGCCAAGTGATCAATCATCAATCATTTCCCATGATATGTAGTTTGTAGATCAATAGGTACTGGACTGGTTCTGTGTCAGTTATGTTCTACAAATGACCCATCTCAGCGATTAGGTGACCCTGAGCTAAAAAATTATCAGCTGAAAGCTCCCTACATCTGCAGTCTCCCATGCTGGTAGCACTACCCATCCGAGCATGTTGCAAAAAGATGTGATGGAGTGTAGCCAAATTTCAGCAAAGTATTAGAGGATGGGGGCATGAGGCACAGGCTGCGATGGAAACTATCACAAGCTATTCACAGCAGGTAATGGATTCTAGCGTCAGTCGTGCTTGTGCAAGAAAGGCACCCTTAAACACATGCCATGCTCGATCAGTAGAAGACAGTCCCAGCACCTCCACAGGTGCCCCACGAGCCAATGAGCAGGCCATTGGGATTGTGCTGCCGAGCAATAATGTTCAAAGTTTGGGGCCCCCTGGAACCCTTTGTGCCTCTTAATTGCAGCTTGTGAACGCTATTCTGTGTCGGCCCTTATTCCAGATGAAGATCCCTACAGTACCATGTAGTGTGTGTAGCATGGATCTGGTTATCTGCACTGGCAGATTGTGGAAAAAATTGAATAAGTGGGGAAGCATCACAATTTTGACAAATAATTCTCTTCCCTGTGAGACGTAGTATACTCCAAAGCATTATTTGGGTACTGAGAGCAGCCATGGCTTTGGTGAGATTGCCATCTATGAGGTCTTGTATGTCATGATAAATATCTATGCCAAAATAGCAGAATGTGTGTGGGATGTGTATTTACCAATAGCTGCTGTGGGAGCATGCAGTGTGTAGTGGGAACAGGCAGGATTTATCCCAGTTCACTTCTAAACCTGAATTCCATCAGGATGTCCCTAATGTTAGCTATTCCCTCCTGAGCGTCCCTGATGTAAATAAAGACATTGCATGTGTATAACGAGACAACACGTGTCTCATCATTTAGCGTGTCACTCGATGTCCGTCCTTGCTACCTGAGTCTTTGAGCTAAAAGCTCAATCACCAGGGCAAAAAGCAGTGATGAAAAGGGTTAACCTTTTTATGCTCACTTAACTCACTGGAAGTGAAGGGGTTTTGCACTGACCAATCTTCACTCTGGCAGTGGAGTCTGTATACAGTAAGCAGATGAGACTTTGCAGCCTACCTGTCAAGGTTGAAAACTGACAACTCCAGTCCAAAGTATTGAACGCCTTCTCCATATCCAGAATGAAGCAGGCAGCGTAGGGCCACTGGACCAGGGAAAACTCCATCACCCTGTGCAATCTGCAGATATTGAGGGTGGTTGGCCTTCCTGGAAACATTTTTTTTGATCCATGTCAATTAGTCTTGGCATATGCATAAGCAGTCTGCCAGCAACAATTTGTCTCAGTATCTTATAGTTTGAGCTAAGCATGGACAATGGATGATACAAAGATAGTTCCTGGGGGTCTCTCCCTGGTTTTGTGAGGGATACCAGAAGTGACTCGTGGAGTGATGGTGGAAGTCTGCTCTCCAACAGTGCCTCTTGATGTACCTCTAGTACCTTGAGGGCCAGTGAGTGTTTATATGCTTTATAGAATTCAATGGGGAACCTATCCAATCCTGAGGTCTTATTGATTGCCGCAGCCCTTAAGGCCCCTCCAATTTCCTCTATCGTAACGCGTATTATAACTGCTGGTGGCTCTCTGCCATAAATTGGGCAGAGAACTGCCAGCAGTCATACTGGAGGTTGGCGGTGCACTGGAGATTGCTCCGCTGGCACCGCCATGTCAACACCACACCGCCACGTCTATTACAACTTAGTAATAGGCATAGTGGTGTTGTGTTGGCAGGGCGCTGGCAGCGGAGCAAGCACCATGGACCCAGTTACCTCCCAAACAACCACCGTGACCACCAGGTAAGGTGATCAACTGACAGGGAAGGGGGAGGGGGTGTTGTGTACGTGAATGGGGTGTGTGTTTGTGTGAATGGAGGGGCGTGAGGGGTGTTGTGTGTGTTTGTCTGCAAGTGTATGTGTGCGTGTGTGAATGTGTGTATGCGGGAGGTACCGTGGCCGTGTGTGCATGGGTGTGTGAATGAGTGTGCGTGTATGTGTGCATGTATGTATGTGTGTGATGTGTGCCTGCATTGATATACGGGGGTGGGGGATTTGGAATGGGGATGGGGGGGTTTGGAATGGGGATCGGGGGGGTTCTGAATGGGGATCAGGGGAGGGGGTTCAGAATAGGGATCGGGAGGGGGTTCTGAATGGGGCTTGGGGAGGGGGGTGTCAATGCTTGAGGGGTGGGGGGCTTCTGATGGTGTTGGTGGGTGGGGGAGGGTCCTACATGGGGGGGGGTTGATGTGTCCTGCAGTGGCGACAGGAATGAGCATTCCTGTGGCCAGTATCGTTACCACCAGGGATTCCGTGTCAGTGCTGCCGCCACGGAATCCCTGGCAGTAAGGATGCTCAAAATACCACAGACAGTGTTAGGTGGCCAACCTTTGGCCAGGCAGTCCAACACCCCTGGTGGTACAGATGGTGAACTGGCTGCAATATAGCCAGTTCACTTCCATTCTCATAATTTGGCGGTCCTGCACCGCCACGCTGTCGGCGGTCCGGCTGCCACCACCGGCTTGGCAGGGCAGGACCGCCTGGGTCATAATGACCCCCTAAATGTCTTAGTTGCTCTGGCAGCTGAGCATGTTGCTCTAACTCCTCAGTCAATATGACCTGTTGTGTACGATCAGTCTGAGCCCCAGCCTCCAGAGAACCCAGTGTGGATTTGTGGCATATCAGGTCTCTCTGTAGGTCAGCCCTGCTTCCCATGACTACGCGGATGCAATATCCTCTAAACACTGTCTTCAGTACTTCCCAGCCTATTAGCTTGGAGGAGGCCGTCCCCCAGTTCTGTGTTAAGTAATGGCATAGAACTTCCTCTGTTGCATCTCGGAAGACCTGGTCTGCCAGCATGGCCTGCTGTAGTCACCACATGGGGACTGGTGGTCGGGGGCTCCCCACGTTAGCTGTAACATCAGGGGGTTATGATCTGAGAAGGTCTTCCACAGGTACTCTGCACCCAAGTGCTGCAATCTTGTTGCGGAATCACATAGTATTCTGTCTAGTCGCATATCTAGATCATGTGAGGGCAAGTGATAGGAGTACTCTCTAGTATCTGGATAAAGCAAATGCCAACTACTAAGCAGGGATGCGTGTGCTAGCCATTGGGATAAGTGGGCTTCTGCAGTCACAACTGGAGAGGTCAGCAATGGTGGATGGCAGCAGTCTAGTTTTGGGTCTAGTACACAGGTAAAGTCCTTCCAATGTTCCATGGGATATGTGCCCATCTGGTAAGTAAATGCTCCCAAAAAGGTCTACCATCCAGCTGTCCTTCAACCAGAGTGTAATGGCCCTTTAGGGCTATCTCTGCCATTGTATGATGAAAGGGGAGCCTTGGTCGTATCCACATAAGGACTCCTTGGGCAAAGCCCAAGTATGTAGTGCAGTAGCATTGGCCCCGCCAGAGCTTTTGAAAGCTATCATTTTCTCCCCCTGCTCTATGAGTCTCCTGCAGTAATGCAATCTGAGTGTCTTTCCTCTTAATATATTACTGCATTGCGTGACTTTTACACACAATGCCCATTCCAT